>NC_141160.1:57390983-57702483 GCF_053477565.2 Lygodium microphyllum | reverse complement strand
TATGTAATTATCTAACACATTAATTTGACATATAACAATCATCTTCTTTAATTAACCCTGTTAAGCACTGGTTCCTTCACGTAATCTTATCACGTGACATAGAAAAACAATATCAAACAACTTCTTTATTATCATTTCATCATTTTATCTTTGGAATACAAGGAGTTCTGCCCGTAGGCTTGTTCATAATCCGCCCGAAGGCTATCCAGTAATCCACCAGGGATCACTATTCCAAGCTTCTGCCCGTAGACTAGTATGCGGGCCTCGAGATCCAATCCCGAGTCACGTTAGCCTCTTGTGCAGGACCCGGAAGGCGAGGGATTTACGGCCAGAGCCCCCCCTGGCACCCAAGCGTCCTCCTGCTCCAAGTAGAGCTCAACGGAAAGACCTCTCGCGGCGGGTTCGGTCCACGTTCCCGGCGCGGTCAACAACCCCCTTGGTTAGGGTCAGGCAGGCAGTCGGGGGTAACTGAAGCTGCCTCTCCCTTCAGGCCTTCAACCTGAAGCATTTATATATCTTTTCATCCTTTAGTTCCTTGAGCAAACAATGCAAACAGTGCTTTCTAAACTGTTACAAGCACAATCAATTCCAGTGGTTGTTTATTTGGCCATCTGTTAAAAAGTGAATCTTTCTCTCCGAATGCATCCAGCATTCGATCTGGGATCAAATTGCGGCTTGGCAAGATTCCCAAGGGTTTGTTTGTTCCCCCTTTTATCATTGGGTTAGGGCCATACCCTGTTAATCCAACTTAACCAATACCTTAGGTAATAGTAAATCCTGGCGACCATGTCGCTTCAATTTATTGATTGGTCATTTGCTTCCAGGCAAATACCTAACTCTCCTTTTACTTGGCAATTATTCCCCAAGAAAGGTGATGTAACAGGATGATTACTCATCCTCTTGTAAGTTAAACTTGCGCAATAACTTGCCAACCTCATTACAAGAAATGACAAAACTCTCTTGTGGACAAATCACAAGTCTATGCGATGTTGCAACTTTTTGCACATGTGTTGCATCTATTCCATGAGATCATTTCACCCATGGAACGGCTTATCTCCAGACGAGAAGCAGGGTTTAGGGTGTCTTCTTACCCAACCCATTCCTAATTACACTAGGCCGACCACGGTCCTAGGAATTTCCAACTCAATCCGAGTTTCATCATTTGAACGAGTGATCCTTAGGGTAGAAACCTTAGATCGTTTTATGCATGAGCATCCAATTGACTCAACATTTTGTGAATGTGGGTATGATCTTTGGGTTTGAGGGTTTTGACTTGGCAACAAGTGTAAAACTAGGTCGAATCCCTATCGCGCTGAACCCTAGTTAGTACCTGGGATAATTATCATATCGACTGAACCATGCTTATATGAATCCCTTGTGGGTTAGATGATTTAGACAATTCAATATACTTGTCTTGCGACAAGGATGAGCCTTTCCTAGAGCTAATAAACTAGATCTAAAGGGAAAAATAGTTACAACTACACCAATACATGTAAACATGCGATTCATTGCTTCTACGCATCACATGGTTCACAATAATCCTATCTTTCCTTGGTAAAGTAAAAATGCCTGATAATCTGGACACTAACTTTCCTAGGTCCTACTAGGACTTACATCAAATAATCATGCCTACAACCTGGTTGTCTACACTTTAGAATCTCATGCTTTGATAAACCATGCAACCTTTCCTAAATGCGGCTCCTGATGAATGACATTTTTGCATGACGACTATGCAATACGCAACTTTCTCCTAGCTACAGTGTAGTCAATGAAGTTCATACCAAACTAAAGCTAGTGTTAACTTATTCCATGTTACATGCTACTTGCAAGTCCATAAGATCATTTTCGTACTCTTCTATTTCTTTTCGGATAATATCTTATGGGTGTTAACTTTTCCTCATGAATCATTACAAGGAAGATGTTGCCTAAAATGCGGCACACGCTTATTCCCACCATGTCTAGTAACCAAATGCACTTATCAATTTCATTTCTTTGCCCTATATGTTTAGACTCATTACTTTGATAATGCTCCAAAATAGCAACATGCAGCTAGTCTTCTAAGGCGGACAACTCTGGAAATGCAACTGTTTCAATTTCATGACATGCATCAACCTTGTCTAATGTTTAAAGAGATAATTTATCAAATGTATTTTTAACGCTGCCACATGCATTAAAAATAAGCATAAAATGCATTTTCCCTTATGGAATTAAGCGTGCCTAAACATTTCTTTGTGTGAGAATAAACTCGAAAAAACCTGGACTTGTGGGCTCGGGGAGATATCCACTTGAATGCTTGGAGATGAACCTCCCGCAGGCGCACTTTGTGACTTTTTTTGGGCCATCGCAGGCGTGGTTTCGGCTTCTGGTTTGCCTTTGCGGTCTATGAATTGACTTGCCTTGGTATGCAGCCTCCAGACCTTGGCCTTTTTCCCTCGTACGCAGGAGATTCCTTTGCGGGACTTTGGATAAATGGTGCTTGGGGAAGAGGGCTTTATGAGTTCTTTAGGAAAAACCGGGTGGCCAGGAATGGGTTCACGGATGGCTTGTGGCCTTTGAAGTCTAATTACGGGAAGCCTCTTACGAAGGATCTTGCGGAAGGCTTTATAGCTTCTTCCTCTTCTCTTCAAAGTCCTGGGGGGGGGGTATGAATGGACTTATGGGGATCTAGTGGGAAGGGGGCTTAAGAAAGCCCCCTTAGAAGCTTCTTAAGAAGGTTCTAAGAAGCTTCTAGGCTTCTGCAGCAACGTCGGGGGGGGTCGTGATCAAGGCAAGGTGGCGGCGGGCTGTGGCGGCCTGGCGGACCGTGGCGGCGGACTATGGCGGCTGGCGGCTTCCTGCACGGCGGCGACGGCACCCTGGTCTCCCTCCTTTCCCCAACGGCGGGGCAGCAGCGTCCCCTCCTCCCTCTCACAGCACCGCCCCTTTTCCCTCCTTTCTTCTCTCCCTAACGGGAGTTCATATAGGCAAGGGGGGGAGGGAAGAGAAAGCCTCCACACACGTGGCCAGTGCATGGGTTCCCCCCCCCCACACTCCCTCTTCTCCAGCCATGCATCGGCTGGGGAAAAGGGATTAAAGCAAAAAAAAATTTTCCTTGAATATTCAAAATTGCCCCTCCCAAGAGGGTGTTTACGCGGGAATTTCGATTTTGAACCTCGGCTTGCTTTTTCCAATGCGAATGGTCTCGATTTCTCACGTGCAGGTTACACATTATACTGCCGGTAGATCCAATATGTGGGATAACCTTTGTACAAGGTTTACGCAGTGTGCGGGAAGTCAATATTTACGGTACGCAGTGTGCGGGAAGTCAATATTCACGGTTGGGAATATTACACTTAGGCATGGCGCCTATATTTTTTCGCGCTTATTTATCAAGGCGCTTGATATTTATTTATTATTTTTGTATGCGCATGGGCACACGATCTAGATATTTGTATTTGGACATTGTATTTGGATACGCTTGACTTCTTGGGCACCCATTAGCTTTATTTCTATTTGGCACAAAAGCAAACTCAAAAGCTAAAGGGTGCTATTTTGTAATTTGGGCTATTATTTGAGCTTGAAGATGATTAATACATAAAATACATGCTTTGTGGAGCACTCATACAAGGCATGGAGGGAGATTGCACCCAATTGGTCTCTTGTTCATGTCGTGCAAGCTTTCTACCTTGATTTGTGTGCAAAAAGTAGAGTTCTTTTGTTCTTGGGGACCTTCTGACGCTCACTACGCGCGCTTACGGCATCCGATCTGTGCACCAATTATTTATTGTAAAAATCTGAAAAAGTTAGAAAAAGCTTCTAGATTAGGATGGCATGCAAAAAGCTAGTTGCTTTTTCAGCCAATTATGGAATTTTCATAAAAGGGGACAGATTGACGAAATCGCGCACATCGCATCACTATAAACAGGCTGAAAACTGTAGATTGAACTGAAAGAAGAAGGAGTGATGTGGGAGATTTGTGAGCAGGCGTCCTGACAATTTTACCCCTCTTTTGGAGCCAACAGAGCCATCAGATTTGGGTTCCGAGATGCAGAGAAGGAGCTATAATTTTTATGCACGTTTTGTTCTACGAAGAAGCTCCAGGAGATCTAATGCTTGGAGATTGCTTCTGAGTAGTGCAAAGATTCCAGGTTCTTTCAATACATATTGATTCAATTCATTATGATTTGTCTTTGTAGTGTTTACCACTTGGGTATTCTCTATCTTCTCTTCCATCTCCTATCTTTACTTCCTTCTACTTCTGATACCTGGTGGATTCGACCTTTCGACAAAAACCCCTCCGACATTGGTGAACCCTGTTGAGATGACAAGCTCAACACATGTAGACATTAATGATGGACCACCTGGTTAGATGGGTCCACACATCTACACTTAGCACGTCAGTGGTCATTATAACTCTCACATGGCCACTGACTCATTACTTATTATATTCAGGTTGTTACACCTATTTACAACTAGCATAGTTATAGTACCAGTCGACTAGTGTAGTTGATTATGCATTGTTTGACTTAGTAGGCCACTTTCCTTTATGTTGTATCTTATCTATACTTTGTGTACATTGTAATGTGGATAGAAGAAGAAGAAGAAACCAGCAAGAAAACGTTTTGGCCTCCATCTCTCTTCTTGTCTCTTGAGTGAGCTTCTCCTTGTGCATTCTGTGTGTGTTCGGTGCAGCATCTTGAGCAAGTCCCCCCACCACGTGATTCGTGACATGGTATCAGAGTTGCACCACTGATTGAGGCTCGTTTTGAAGGCTAAAGCGAAGGAGAGGAGCCAAGGATTTAAGCAAGCAAGCAACGGGTAAGAAGCTCTTCCATTCTCTACTTCTTCTCTTGGACAATGCCGGTGGAGGCACCAGAAGCAGGGCAGACAAAAAATCTCAGATTGTAGTGAGATTTGGTGTGTGCAAAGAGCGCTGTGTATTCTGCACATATGTTCTTTAGGCCTGTTTCGCTGCTATTTTGGCCATCCGAGGTCATTTCAAGCCCCGTTTTAGACTTGCAAGGTTGCGGACAACAGTTCGAGGTATCCCGCAATTTCAGCTGTGTCTGCCGTATACAAGTGCACATGTTACAGATTTCAGATCTGTCAGTTCAAAGGTGTTTACCAGCAAATAAACACAAGGTTTATCTGCAAACTGGTTGCAGATTGCATGTATTGTTGAGCAGACAGTGAAAAAGGCTGTCTGGTATATTGCTGTGCACTATAGGTCGAGGGTTGCAAAAGATTTCCTTGCTGTTTGGTATTAGTTTTGTGATAATGGCAAAGAACAGTGGAAACCCCATCATTGAGAAGCTCGAAAAGAAAAACTATCCTTCATGGAAGTTCCGTGTCACGAACTTTCTTATTGGAAAAGGCCTCTACGAGTTTGTTTCAGGTGAAGAAAAGGAGCCGGAGGTGAGTGATCCTCCAACTGCAGAAGAGACAAAGGCACGGAAGGAATGGAATGCAAAAGACAAAAAGGTCATGTATTGGCTATCTGCAGTAATTGAAAATAATATGCTGGGACATATTAGAAATGCAGAGAATTCATATGCAGCTTGGACCATACTTGAAAGTATGTTTTCCATAAATACAAAGGCAGGAAAGATTCAACTCAAGTAAGAGTTGAATACATTGATAAAGGGAAGATGTCTATCAATGAGTATGCACTGAAGGTAAGGAGCATTGCAGATGCCTTGGCAGCGATTGATGCAATGCCCGATGATGATGATTTGGTGTCGTCTACCTTGGGTGGACTTAACAATGAAAAGGCTTGGAAGTCTTTTGTAACTTCCGTATATGTCAGAAAGCCATTTCCAGATTTTGATGAGTTGGTCTTCCTTATGATCACTGAAGAGATCAACATGCAGAGAGACACAAACATGAATTGTTTGCTGTAAATTGAGAATTACCAATCGTAAATACATGCTTCATTTCCTCAAGAGGCAAGTACACCCTCTGAAAAGCAGTACTGTAGTCCCACATTACAACAGTGCTTAATGAAAATCCAGGTCTTTGAATTCCCTTGCATTTGGAACCAAAGGAGACTCTTGACGCGTATCTTGATTCTAGGATGATTAACAGAAACAGTAAGAAATTGGACTGCTTTTCTCCCATCGTTGCTTCTGACTCTTGCATAAGCATAACCATTATCAAGCACCTTTGTTTCCATATGCACACCTGTAATATAGGGTTGTCCCAAAATCACTGCATATGAGGAATTATCTTGCACAAAGAAGTGTTGCTATTCCTGTACATCACCAATCTTCACTTTTACATTAGGACATGCAACATAGAGCTCCCCTGAAGAATTATTTGCAGCCCTCATTCACCAATCATGATCAGTGTCTACAGGCCATGTACCATTTTCATACAATCCACGCTCAATGACATTTATCTCAGACCCATGGTCAAGTAAAGCAACACAAGGAGTTTCACGCTTCCCTATTTTCACTACCATTTCAGTGGTAGCTCTAGCTCAATGATTTTTTGTGTAGTGACTTCGAGGAGTAAATGCCAGAGTCTCTTCTCCATATTGTTGCATTTGCCTTACTCCACCATGCATATTGCTACAAGAAAATGCATTTTCAGCCACTTTCTTCTCTTTTTCACATGTTATCCACTAATTAGTAGTATCATGCATAGACAATCCTATACTTACTTCATGCTCATATTTAGCCTGAATACCCAACAAATGAGTTTCCTCTTCAAATTGCAGCAATGCACTAGTGGTATCACCAAGAAATTGACGCTTCCTTTTAATTATGTCAATGATCTCATCATGAAATTCTTGCTTGGCAATGCTAAGCACCTCTCCCAAGGTAAAGTCACCCGACTATTTAAGATTTGTTCTTCAAGAACCTTCTTAAGATTTGTGGCTGTCTCAATGTTAGATTGCAACTTATATCCTGGCTGCTTGCCCTTCTTTTTTCCCTCTTGTTTGTTATCTTGTTTTTGCTCCTAACTGACCTCTTCCATAACATGCTTGAGAGGTGGCTGATTTGCAGCTTTAGGCTGATCCACACTTCTTCTTGTCATTCTTTTAGATGTCCCTTCAATATCTTCATCTCTTTTTCGCTTTTCTTCCACAAGTACATCCATGTTTTGTACCTTTGCTAAATATGCATACACTGAATATGCATCTACTGGTGATTCCCAACTAGTTATGCCACGAATGTCTTGCCCTGCGTGAGACATTTCACTATTAGTGACCTTTCTATTTTCAGCTACATGTAAAGCATGTGTCCATATTTCAGCCTTTGGACCGTCAATGCATTCTAACCAACTGTAGACCAAAAGTAGAAGCATGCACCGCCGCATAAGCATTTCAGACAGCCAAGTCTTCCAACAACTTCTGCATACCTCACTTTCCAAAATTCAAAGCAAGAGGCAATCCCTTTCTTATGCATGGATCTTTTCATCTTTCCAAAAGATGAGTTGTCGTGCCAAGGCCTCTTGATAGGCAACACAATCCTTTCTCTCATGCTGCAAACTGTCACACCACATACATATTTTTCTAGGCTCGTCCCCTTTCCTCTTGTCATTTTTCGTCCAATTTTGCAACCTTCAATTGAAGATCATGCATGCCTTTGACCAATTCATCTAAGACATCTTCCCTAACAGAGGGAACAACAGCATGTACAACTATAGGGTTAGCCACAGAAGTAGGTGACTTACTGGATACTTCAACTGTCTTGCCTGTAATAGTGGGCAAGCTAGAGACATGGAATCTTTCTATTCTTCTATGCCAAGTGCAGTAACAGCTTCCTTGACATGTCTCCACTCTGTTTTCAAACCTGTCTCTGTAGTCTGATCCTCCAGCAAAAGCTTCTCCTGAAGCTCAAGATCAGCTGCATGTAGAAACAATTCAATTTTCTGACTTGCAAGAGCTTGCTGTTCTGCAAGATCCAACTGCTCAAATCAACTTTCAAATTCTCTTAACAATTCTGTAGCCACAAGACCCTTATTGGGTTGTAAAACCCACTCTTGAAAAGTCTTGTGCATAATCAAACTGGTGTCCTCAATGTAAAATTCTTCCCCCCTAAGTGTCTTCTTGAAGGCTACCCAGTTAGCATCCTGCAAGTATAATTCAATAATATGTGCTTTCAGTTCATGAACAGTAACATGTACAAAATACCAGCTCCATGCAGATTGAGCCACCCCAAATAATTCCATCTTCTGAGCATAGGTATATACATATGTAGATACATTCCTGCCATTGAATAACTTCACCTCATGCTCAATAGCTTGCAAAGCATTCATCACAACACTTTCTATTTGAGTTGAAGCTTGCATCACCTGTTGTTGTTATTGTACCTGCATAAGCATATTTATATTTTGCACTAACTGTTGCAAAACATCACTGGAGATTGTATTCAAAGATTCTCCATCTTGTCTTTCCTTCTTCTGACAACCTTTCATGTTGGGTTCACCAATGTCAGAGGGGTTTTTGTCAAAAGGTTGAATCCATCAAGGATCAGAAGTAGAAGGAAGTAGAGATAGGAGATGGAAGAGAAGATAGAGAATACCCAAGTGGTAAACACTACAAAGATAAAGCACAATGAATTGAATCAATATGTATTGAAAGAACCTGGAATCTTCGCACTACTCAGAAGCAATCTCTAGGCATTAGATCTTCTGGAGCTTCTTCGTAGAACAAAACATGCATAAAAATTACACCTCTTTCTCTACTGCTCGAAACCCAAATTTGATGGCTCCGTTGGCTCCAAAAGGGGGGTAAAACTCTAGGACACCTGATCACGGATCTCCCAGATCACTCCTTTCCATTCAATCTACAGTTTTCAACCTGTTTACAGTGATTATGACGCACGCGATTTCGTCAATCTCCCCTCTTAAGAAAATCCCATAATTGGTTGAAAAAGCAACTAGCTTTTTTGCATACCATCCTAATCTAGAAGATTTTTCTAACTTTTTCGATTTTTAACAATAAATAATATCAAAAATAGGCTAAAATTATCCAAAAATCTAGTATTTTTGGATAATGCATGCAACTCACACTAGTACTAATGGCTCAGATCACATTGACTCTCTAGATCAATAAAGAAGTCGGATGATGGTGCATTCCATACTTTTTCACACTGCGTCCTCATAACATCACGACAACGCATTTGGTCAAACAAGCAAAGAAGCCTTAATCACTTAATTAGCACCACCTTCTCCAAACTAGATGTCACAGGTATCACTCGAAAAGGTCCATCAAAGCTCAAATTTTCATGATTATTTCTTGCCCTTATGGTGAGCATTTCTTACAAAAGACCACCAAGTCTGCAACAAGGTTGCCAATGTACTCCTTCAAAGGTGAATCCTTTCATTGATCTGCATGCCGAGCTCCTCCTTGCCTTGATGCAAACTCATCTATATATAGTATATCTTAAATGACAAAGTTAAATCAAATAATATATTTAGCGACTAACCTAGAGTTATCAGAAAGCCACGAAACTTGATGGTAGGGTGCATCGGGTCCCCCAAAGTCCATCAATGAAGACTTGGCAAAAAATAATGCCTGCAGCTATGCCCTGTCTGAAGTCTTGGCGTTTGGGGCCACTTATGATAGTTAGAAATCTCAGCTTCTCTAGATCATCTTGTATCTTCATTTCCTCGTGTGTCAGTGAGACACCTCTTTGGGCAAAGGGATCTATAAAATCCTTGATAGGAAACTGGGGCATTGGTTCGAATAGATCATACTACAGTGCTTCAAATTCAGCATTCGACACAAGGTAATCTTCTTCAATCGAGGTAATATGCTCTTGTGTTCCTATGATGACACTCACTATATCTAAGCTTATGCCATCATATCTTCCAATCTTTGCCATCGTCGGATGCACATCCATGTAATCATAATCGATTAGGTCTTCCATCAAATCCCTCACTAGGATGGAAAACAACTCTTCTTCCTTTATTTTCAAGTATTGTAGCACATTTGATAGAAGCAAGTATTGTACACCATCTAATTCAATGGGCGTCAAGGAAGCAAGGTTGGGTTTGTCGACTTGTGGCTGTTCTAAAGAAGATGGCACCATGAGAGAGCCAACCCTTGCTCTATCACCACCCGATGTTCATCTTCAACATTTATGAGCTCTTAAATCGGTTTTTCTCTTTTGTATGTGATAGCAACAACCTGTGGAATTATATCTTCATCGCTCTCCTCTTCTAGGGGTGTATCCAATGCAATGAGGTAAATTTCCAATGTACAATCACACTCATGAGATCCAAAGGTGTTGTACCTGGTGCAGTGCCCATGGGAACAATGCATACTCTATGCAAAGGATCCACGTGGGCCATACACCTATTCACCACTTTTTGGTGATTCTTCTCTACCTAAAATACCATGAGCTCTTCCAGAGGCACCCAATTCATGGCGGATCCCTTGATGGAGTATGTGCAGGTAGCAATGGTGCTCAAAAGTCTTCCAAAAACTGAAGGGGGGCATCTAGCGATGAGAGCACGCTTTCAAGGTTGAATTTTTTAGAGAAAACTTGAAATATCTCATCATCTTGGCTAGCAGAGATAGTCTCGCGGATCCACTCATCAAAGTGTGCATGAGCATCCATCGTAGCAGGTAGGAGGGATGTGGTGGATATAAAGAGATGAAGAGAGAAAGTGTGAAATGAAACAATGAAACAAGAACTAAACTAGTTTTACCTTAAAAATCTTAAGTTTTAAACTATTAAGGGTTGTTTGGAATTTTTTGAAAGACTCTATAATTTCTAAAATATGTGGAGCCACACACTTTCCACTAGTAACAGTATCCTCAGCTCATCTTCAAATTTTCCTACCATCTAGTTTAAAATAGAATCTAACAAGTGGATTTTGCATTAACATTGTAATTTCTTGGTGCATTATACTCAAGGGCCAATCATCATCCATTTGCAATACTTGGGGCTCGCGGCCCTCACAAATGACAGTAGCATCTGCAGCTACACTTTCACGTATGTCTTGATCAAGGCACAACCATTTACCCTTGAGCATCCTCCATCTACAATACTTAAATTCTAGGCATTAAGTCTATCGTGTGACAAAGTACCTGTAATTGGAAAGGAAAGTTAGCCAATTCATCCTAAAGTAAGATAATAGTCAACTAAGAGAGAAAAGTTTTACCTGAAAGCCATGTCCCTTGTTGTGACTCGACACTCCATTGTGTCACGACTGTGAGTCATTTTTTATGTCCAAGTTTTTCCTAGAATCCTTGTTACATAATCCTTTGATGCACTTTTTATGACGTACGTGCTTTTGGTACACCTCAAACCCTTACATTCCTTGAACATGTGTGCAAATATTACAATCAGTATGAACCAGCTTAGATGTACATTCTTTGAGCCAATGCTTGGCTTCATAAAATTCAATGTCTGCTAAAATTTTTGTGCTACACATGTGCAAAATGTCGCTACTACACAATGGCCATTCTATGCTATTGAGATTCGATATGTGTATAGACTCTAGGGTTCCATATTCTCAACCCCCCTTGGAAAATATGTACTTGGAGTCATAGAAAAAAACAAGGTCCCCTACGAGCTACTTAGTTGTACACCCCTCAAACAGCAATCTACCCATTTCGAGGTGGTAACACGTAAAATAACCTGTGAAACTCTCAACATTTTTCCACTCATAGCAATCCGAAGGGTGTATTTCTATAAATACGAGATAAGTAGTTACATAGATATCATGAAATTTCTCATTCTCGATGAGTTGCAAATACTTGCTGTTTGCAATGTTTCATTGAATGGGCACAGTGGATGCAATATGTATTTATTTTTGCATGAATATATGTTGTACAAACACCTCTGTTACAAGGTGAGAATCAACATTCCTTTGTGTGAGAGCTGAAATTTTACCCTTCTAGTACTTTGATATATGTGAAATTGCAGATGCTTTCACCTTGAAAGCTCCCTTCATATCTAGACACATATGTACCCAAGACGAGCAATGATACGTATCAATGATCCAATTCTCTTCTTTATCTTTTATGTTATATACTTCTATATCGAGAGAATTCTTGTTCTCCTCTCAAGCATTATAACCTACGCATTAGATGTAAAGAAGTATGTATGAACCCCTAAATAATAAGCATTTTAAGTCTGTCTAGTAATCATCAATATGCCATACAAATAAACATGGCATTAAGAGATATTTACACTTTTGTAAACAAACACAAACATCGATATCAAAATGCATGTGGATATGTACATCGACACAAAGTATAGATTCAATTTCAAGGCATTACTTTAATCATACCATTTACATGAAATATAATAAAAAGAATAGCACAAGAATACTCAAAGAAATTTACCAAAATAAATTTTATTATAATGAATAGGAGTCTTATTTGACTCAATACATTGTATGAAACATGGGTATTGTAGAGTAGTTGTTACAAGGATAACAACCACATGGCATGCAAATCTTAATAGGCACATTGGATTGACACTTGAGATATTCTAAGACTCAATGCCAATTGGCATGGAGATCCAAATGGACACATAGGACCAATAAAGCAAAGGATTTTTGAACCATTGACCTCCAGTAGATCCATATCATCCAACACAAAGGAATCACTCACCACATCAAAATAGTCGATCGAGAACTATGTGCTTTACCTAAACCTTGTACAATACCTGCATGTACAAAAAAATATCTGCATGAATCCCTTTTAACAAAAATACTTGCATGAATATCTTTTAATAAAAGATATCTAGATAACTGCTTGAATAGAAGCAATACAAAATAGGGCCAATTTACCTAGAAGCTGATCTGCTAAAGATAAGATTGAATGGTTGCTAATCGGAACCCATTGCAAATGATGGACATAAGAAAACATCAATCCCATCAAACATAAAAGTCACTAATTAAATTAATAAATTTGGCACCATAGAATATGGCAGTTTTACTCGTAAATTGAGCTACAGGATCTCTACTCTACCTTGTGTTAAGTGTTGCAACAACAATTGATCCTTAAGTTAGAACTAGCATCAAACCCTATTGTAAAGATAGTAGAAAAGGGATAATGCAGAGAGGAAGAAAGAGAGAGAGTGTGTGAGTACACGGGAGAGAGAAAGAAATGATCATCTATCTAATCTTACCCAAATTTATCTCTACAAAAGACAATAGCAAGCGTTAGTATTTACATGAAGGTATACTGAAAAAACTATAGAAAATAGGAAATGCAGAGAGAGAAAGAGAGAGGGAGAGAGAGATGAACACTTATGCAATGTCACCCAAAATGATCTCTGCAATAAAACAACAAGTGTTAGAATTAACATTATGTTGTATTGAAAAGATATCAACAAAAAAACAAAGAGAGAGAGATTAACAACTTTGCCCCTTGCTCCAAATAAACTCTGCAAGAAAGAAACAATTAGAACCAACATCAAATTCTATTGAAAACACAACGTAAAAGAGAAACAACACATAGAGGGGGGGAAGAAAGGAGAGAGAGAGATAGATAGATGAGCACCTCTGTCTCCTGCCCAAAACAATATTAGCATTCATAGAGAGAGTGATCTGGACAAAAGGCACAGGCTGAAGGGTAGCAGACAGCTCCCTTCAGTTCATTCTCATTATCCACATACAGTCACACACAAGTCAACTGTATGTACCACACACAAAAAGATCAACTGACCTAGATCTAATCATGGTTAAGTCAGTGTGACTTAACCTTATTCACTAAGGTAAACAAAATGAGCTTGAGTCTCAACACTCCCCCTCAAGCTCAAGTAGGATACTTGACTCCAAGTAACTCTCTGAAATACACAAACTTATCTTTACCCAATGACTTGGTAAAGATATCTGCAACTTGGTCTTCTGTCCTCACATGGACCAAATCAATGTCACCTGCAATCACTTTTTCCCTGATGAAGTGATAGTGTACCTCAATGTGCTTAGTCCTAGCATGATAGACAGGATTACTGGCTAGGAGTACACTACTCATGTTGTCACAATAGAGTGTGACAGGCCTGACTTCCTACATGCCCAAATCATCAAGAAGCTTCATGAGCCATGCTGCCTCACATGCAGCTAGTGCAGCACCTCTATACTCTGCCTCAGTACTAGAGAGTGCAACTGTAGGTTGCTTCTTACTGCTCCAGCTGACCATACTACTACCAAGGGAAAATGCATACCCACTAGTAGATCTCCTGTCATAGATACTTCCTGCCCAGTCAGCATCTGTATATCCTGTAAGCTCCAAAGGCTTATCATGCTCATAGAATAGACCATAATCTGATGTAGCCTTTACATATCTCAAGATCCTCCTCACTGCATCCAAGTGTGGCTTCATAGGCTTCTGCATGAACTGACTAATCAGTCCAACTGAATAGCTAAGATCCGGTCTAGTAATGGTAAGGTAAATCAGGCTACCCACCATTTGTCTATACATAGTGACATTCTCAATCTCATGTCCAACATTTGCAAGTAGCTTAACATTTTGTTCCAATGGAGTGCTCAATGCTTTGCAATCCAACATACCATACTTGGTTAACATATCCTGTGCATACTGCTTCTGCAACAACCAAGTACCATGAGATGTAGAGATAACCTCAATCCCAAGGAAATACTTTAGATCTCCCAAATCTTTGACCTGAAATTCAGCATGTAACATTTCCTTGATCTCTCCAATTTCTGTGACATCATCACCTGTAATGATTAAGTCATCCACATAGATGACTAATACTACATAACCAGCTCTTGTCTTCTTTGTGAATAAGCTATGATCAGCCTTGCCCATAGTAAAGCCAAGTTTTTGTAAGCATGCACTTATCTTAGCATTCCAAGCTCTAGGTGCTTGCTTCAGCCCATATAATGCTTTCTTCAATCTACACACATATGTAGGAAAATCTGGATGTGTATAGCCCTCAGGCTGATCCATGTATACTTCCTCAACCAAATCACCATTGAGAAAAGCATTCTTCACATCCATCTGATACATACTCCATCCTTTAGATGCTGCCAAAGCAATCACTGTCCTCACAGTTGCCATTTTAGCAACAGGACTGAATGTTTCCTCATAATCAAGACCATATTGTTGTGCATACCCTTTTGCCACAAGTCTTGCCTTGTACCTTTCCAATGTGCCATCTGATTTGCATTTCACTTTGTATACCCATTTGCAACCAATAGCCATTTTTCCTTCAAGCAATTCAACCAAATCCCAAGTGTCATTTTCAGCCAATGCTGAATATTCCTCATCCATTGCCTTACACCAATGATCATCCAAAATAGCTTCAGAAAACTTTGTGGGTTCCTTGAAGCTAGTGACTTTTGCCATATATGCATAGTGTCTTACTGTGTAACCACTGTATGTAAGCCTATCCATAGGCTTCCTGACTCTTTCTGATCTCCTCAACTAAGGTGCAGTATAAGACTCTCCTCTCTCATGAGGTGGTATATATCTATGTCTCACACCAGGAGTCACAACTGATGGAATACCAAACTCACTATCCAAGCTGTCAGTACCAGGTGAATCATAACCACAAGTGAGTGGCCCTGTAACATCATCAAGTTTTCCTTTTCCTTTATCCACATCTCTCCCCCTCACTGACATACCCGTGTCAGTGGACAAAGATGCTGAAGTCCTCAATCTACCTGTCCAAGGACTAACTGACGTAGTAGCATCTTTAGAAGGCCCAGAAATTGCTGCACTTTCATTTGTACCTGCATGTACATAAGGCTCGTGATAGCCATTTTCATCATTCATCACAGTGATCTTCTTCTCATGCCATGATTTTAGCTCATCAAATACCACATCTCTTGAGATCAATGTCTCATGAGTAGAAGGATTGTAGCATTTGTACGCTTTCCTATCTTGTGCATACCCAATAAAAATGGCCTTTTCTGCCTTTGGATCGAGCTTGCTCCTCTTTTCATCTGGAACATGTACATATGCCAAGCATCCAAAAACCTTAAGATGGCTGATGTCTGGCTTTATCCCATAAAGCCTCTCATAAGGAGTCACCTCATGTATACCTGCTGTTGGTGTACGATTCATGACATACACTGCAGTCATTACAGCCTCTGCCCAATATGCATTTGGTAGGCTTTTCTCATTCAACATGGCTCTAGCCGATTCCATGATCACCCTGTTTTTCCTTTCTTCCACACCATTTTGTTGTGGTGTGTACCTGCATGTCAATTGCCTTTTAATTCCATGAGCTGCCAAGAAGTAATCAAAGTCCTTAGAAATATATTCTCCACCACTATCAGATCTCAAGCATGAGATGTAGCAAGCCAATTCTTTCTCCACATGTCTCTTAAAATCCTGAAAAACATCCATGACATCACTCTTGTGCTTTAGCACATACAACCATGTGTACCTACTATAGTCATCTATGAATGACACATAGTAACGTGATCCCCCAAGAGATACATTCTGTGAGGGTCCCCATACATCAGAATGTACAAGCTCTAATGGTCTAGTAGTAGTGCTTACATGCCTCATAAATGGAAGCCTTGATTGCTTTCCAAATTGACAAGACTGACATACATGTCCCAATTCCGCATGCTTGAACTTAGGAAGTCCAAGTACAACTTGTTTATGCTGCATATTCTTCAACTTTTGAACATTTACATGTCCAATCCTTTTATGCCATATCTCAATGGCCCTTATTGCAGCATTTTCATGTGAGTACATAGCAGCATTCAATGCTAGAATGTTCGTATCCAATGTAAACATCTTGCCATTTCTTTTGCCTTTAGCAATGAGTTTGCATCCTTGACCATACTCTTCAATGTAGCATCCATCTCTATTGAATCTAACTTGTAGATTTTGTTCAGCCATTTGTCCCACAGAAAGCAAGTTTTTGGTTATGGAGGGTACATGCAATACATCATAAAGACTCTTTCTCCTGTCACCATGCATCATCAAGGGAACAGTACCTGTATGCATAATGTCATGTTGCGTATCATCCCCTGTGCAAACATATCCATGAGCACCTTCTACCAATGTGTCAAACCACTCTCCATGAGGAGTCATGTGGTTAGATGCCCCTGAGTCTATATACCATACATCATCGGCCTTGTCGTGTACAGGCAACCCTTTCTTCACATGTTGCATTGCAAACAACCTGTCATCCTCCTGCATACCACTAGAAGAAGCATAATTACCATGTTGCTTCCCTCTTCCTCTCTGATCATTCTGCTTTTTGTAGCAATCTTTAGCTACATGCCCGTATTTGCCACAATAATGGCAATCCTTATTTGCATTTGATTGCTGTCCATAACTCATTTGAGGCTGCTGCTAAGTGCCTCTTCCTCTAGGTGAATAACCTCCTCTTCCACGAGCATTTGAGGCACCTCTATTTGCTTGAGGCTGCCTATTTTGCCATCCAGTAGCTTGCTGTCCACGGGCTGCATATGCATTTCCAGCACCTCTTCCTCGAAAATTTGATCTTCCTCTTCCACCTCTACCCCTTTGATTTGAGTAGAAGACATTGTCCCTACTGTTTTTAGATCCACTGGAACTTGTATTAAGTCCAAGTTTCACTTCTTCATGCAAAAGAAGTGCTACAAGTTCATCAAAGTCAGGCTGCTCCTGACGCACTGAAATGGAAGTATCAAACTGCTTATATTCCTGTCCAAGTCCATGGAGGGTAGTGGCTACCAAATCATCATCCTCAACTTCAGCTCCAATTGATCCTAGTTGTTCTGCAATGGATCTGATCTCACTGACATAGTTCTCAATAGACCTTCCATTTCTGGATATGTGGCTGAACTTTTGCTTCAGTTGTGTCTTTCTTGCATGAGTAACATGCCCATAATTCTTCATCAATAAGTCCCAAGCAGCTTTTGGGGAAGTACAATTTGCAATTTGCATAGCCTTTGTGTCTGACACACATAGAGACAACCAATGCAAGACCTTGCTGGCCTTTTCCAACCAAGTCCTGTGTGCCTTCAACTGATCCTGTGTTGGAGGTCTATCTTCCGGTAGCTTAGGCTCATCTTCAAGACCTGTGACTAGATCCCAATATCCTCTTCCAATCAAAAAATTAGACATCCTGAATTTCCATAGAACGAAATTGTTATAGTCCAGCTTCTCACCAACTATCTGAGTGATAGTATCCTTCTCTCCTGTGTTTGCCATTTTAAAGCCTTAAGTTTTGCAAAACCAGTTAATTTTCCAAAAATGCCAGCAGGCAATACCCTTCCATGATCTGTAGTACAACCAGTTTTTACTGCAATCAGTAGTCTGTCAAATCAGCCTCATAGAAGTCAAGCTTGAGCATACAATGCTCTTGAGTATGCACACGTCTATCACTGACCATTTAGTGCCACACTACCGACATCTGTGATGAGCACCCTTGAACTTCACAAGTACATTCAATTCCAAAAAAAACTGCACAGATTTCAGCCTATATGACTGCATAAGATCCAATACATGTAGGAAGAAAATACTCAGTATTCCTTCAACTGACTGCAGCTGCAAACATGATCCAAATACAAGCTTCAAATATTGATACCAATTGTACCCTTGAATTTACTGCTCAGGACTTGTTGCAGAAGGTAAACATAACTTGCTGAATTGTTTTCATAGTCCACAAAAAAAAACTGAAGCATTTCTTTCTTGCTGTCCATATTGAATACTGATGGTTATTCTCCAAAGTACACACCCATACATGCTTAAATAGCTATAGAGCATACGACTCTTGCTGATTAACAGACATTTGCACCAAGGCTCTTCGAAGTTATAACAGATAATAGCACGAGAGACGAGATTTTGCTCTGTAGCAGATTGAGAACTGTCAATCATCTCTTCTTCCAAAGATCAATTTTAACAGAACCATCCCAAAGCTATAAGCATCAAGCTTCACTGTCACATAAATTTTCAGTTTGTATTAAAACTAGATAGCAACATGACACAGCTTGTTAAGCTGAGTGATCCCTGACATTGACTTGATTCCTCCATTCCATGTGAATATTCTGCTCAAGCCATTGCTGCAGCCTTCTGCTGCTTTGAAGGTGCCACAGTACCTTCACGGAAGTTGTTCTCAAATAGCCTTGGCAAAAGACTGCAATTACGTTCTTAGCCTCTGCAGTGCTGTTATCTTTCCCAAGCTCTACACTGAGGTCTTGTCAAAACTTGACCGCTTCCATCTCTGCAAACTCGGAGGAAGCACAGACAGTAGTAAAAAAAAAATGGCAGCTTTCGATTCCACAAGGCGGCAAGGCTTCCTGACGAGCAGCAGGCTTCTGCTGTGCTGGCGAATCCATCTCTCCATGCGACCAGGGAAGAGCAAATGGCAGCTTGTTCCAAACACAAGAAGGTTTGTTTTTTTTCAGGCCTATCCGAATCATCGGTCTGCTCTTGTTTTTGACGGTGCTGACTGTTCAACAACAGTATGCCCTTTTCCAAGAGTATAAGCAGAAGATCGCTGGTTACATAGGGGAAGCTGCAGCCCAACAGCTAGTTGTCGGTGCCCTCTACTCTGTCACTATTGGGGGCAGTGACTACATCAACAACTACCTCATGCCCACTGACAACTTCTTCTTCTCTTTCTCTTCCGAGTCCTCACCTGGTGCCTCTAGAGACTAGAGTCTTGGCTCTTCTCTCGGCTACTGCTGCTGTAAGGTGCACTACAAGGTGGCCTAGGCGGTGAGCACCAAGGCCCATGCGGATGCAGTGTGCACCAGGGCCCAATCAGGTGCCATCTGACATCTGTCATACCTGCTACACTTCGAAAGGTTGTTGCTGGGGTGGATGCTTGTGATCTGGATTCTGGCCTTTGATCTGGCTATCGCTGCCGCTGGTGGGTGCTAGCATAGCCCACGTCACCTTGTGGGTTCGTCCTGATTTTGGCCAATTTTTGGAGAGCAGCTTGCGGGTTTGTCGGATTTGACAAACGCAGCTCCTGGGCTGAATGCTCCATTCATTCCAAACTCTCTCTCAGAGTTACACAAGTCTCACACAGCACACACGCACAGTCGAGATACAGAAATCAGGAGAGAGAGAGAGAGAGACACCAACTTGGCTCTGCATCCCTACTACCTGGCGAGCTCTGATACCATATTAGCATTCATAGAGAGAGTGATCTGGACAAAAGGCACAGGCTGAAGGGTAGCAGACAGCTCCCTTCAGTTCATTCTCATTATCCACATACAGTCACACACAAGTCAACTGTATGTACCACACACAAAAAGATCAACTGACCTAGATCTAATCATGGTTAAGTCAGTGTGACTTAACCTTATTCACTAAGGTAAACAAAATGAGCTTGAGTCTGAACAAACAACCTCTACAATAAAACAACAATAACAGTAAGAAACAACATCAAACACTATTGAAAAAATAGCAAACAAGAGAAAATGCAAAGAGAGATGGAAACCTGTATTTTGCCCAAAATCTAGAGTTGCATGGAGAAGAAAGTGCTGAGGTAAGCAGAATGCTCAAAACCCTAATTACTCTTAAAAATGGAGATGAAATTTCACGAGTATAGAGAAGAGAGGGAAAGTGGTCCGTTACTCAACTTTTGGGTCAACTTGATTTCATGAGAGGGAAAAAAACCGAAATTGAAAATTCTCCAAAAAAGGAGAGAAATATGAGATGAGAGAAACTCAAATTTTGTGTACTATTCATTCTCCATTTTTTAAAATGTCAACATCTAGCCTTCCTATTGGACAATCCAAAAGGCCCACATCTTAAACTATATTATTTTTAAGGGTTCATTTGTGAATTCGTTTTTTTCCTAATGTTATGAGTTTTTTATTTTTGATATTTTATTTTGATTTTGGCGAGATGCGTCAAGTGCGAATGAAGAGGAAACAAGAGAAAGACACAGAGAAAAGAAGGGAGGGAAAGGAAAAGAGCAAGAAGTAGGAGTGGAGAGGGAAGATGGGGGGATAAAAAAACATTTATAGAAATAGAAGGTCAGAGAGAAGCAAAGAAGAATGAAGGGAGGCAAATAAAAAAGAAAAAGAGAAAGAGAACAAAAACTTATTGTTTGTCATAATGTAGATAAAATGGAAAATGATGATGGTCGTGATGTCCAATATCACGAGGTGTATCTTAATTTGCATGTCACATGTCCTTGCTCTCAATGCAAGCTGGCAATCAAATGAGAGTGTCACTTATTTAAAGAACAAGTACGACACTTCGTGAAATGCCCAAAAACTTCACTTTTCTTTTTCATAAAATACACCCAAACTTTTCTGCTATAGTCATCAATAAAAGTGACAAAATAATGACAGCCTCCAAGAGATGCAGCTTTAGTAGTCCACACATCAGAGTGGATTAATTCCAATGGCTTCTTACTCTCTTGAACATGTCTAGGAAATGGTTTCCTTGCCTGTTTTCCAAACTGACAGGCTTCACATACCTTATGCATTTCTGCAACCTTGAATTTAGGTAAACCTGCAACAATATTTTGGGCCTGCATTGATTTAAGTCGCTGTACATTAACATGACCAATTCGTTTATGCCAGATATCAATATCTGCAACTACACCGGTCCCATGTGCAAACATTGCTGCACTCAATTCAGACATGTCTGCATCCAACGTAAACATTCTACCCTTCTTCTTTCCTTTTGCTATCAAGCAACCTTTATTTTTCATATCCTCAACAAAGCATCAATGAGGATTAAATCTGACCTGCAAGCCCTGCTCAACCATTTGACCAACAGAAACCAGATTCTTGGTGATATTCGGGACATGAAATACATCGGACATGTATTTCTTTTTCCCATCCTGCATAGACAAAGGAATTTTTCCAATCTGCACAATAGGATGTGCAGTATCATCACCAGTCTCCACAAATCCTGGTTTTTCCATTTTCCTTGCATCCTCCATCCATTCTGCATGACCTGTCATGTGGTTTGATGCACCTGAGTCAACATACCATACATCATTGCTTTCTTCTGCACTTGTCACAGAATTGTTCATGTGCTACACCATAAACAAATGCTCATTTCTGTCATCACCCTGTCTACTAGAAGATGCATAATTCCCTTGTTGCAGTTTTCCATTCATGATGTCATTCTGCTTTTTATAACAGTCTTTAGCCATATGACCCATTTTACCACAGTAGTAGCATTCAACATTACTGTTTGCATTTTGGCCTCTTTGCCATCCACCACGACCTCTTTGGCTCCCCGTGCCTCTTGAGTTACCACGTCCTCCTCCATAGGACTGGTTTTCTTGAGTTTGCTACATATTCTGATTTCTACCACGGCCTCCAAATCGGCCTCCTCTACCTCTGCCTCTACCTCTTCCAGCATTTGAGTAGAAGACAGCTTCTTTCGAAGTTCCTCCTGAAGAAGATGTACCACCATTTCTCTGCTCCTCAGAAATTAGAAGAGCAATCAACTCCTCAAAATCAGGAAATCTTTCACGAACTGAAATGGATGTCCGAAACTGTGCATAATCCTTTCCTAGACCATTCAAGGTCACAGAAACTAAATCATCATCTTCCACTGGCAACCCAATGGAAGCAAGTGCATCTGCAATCTTCTTCACCTTCATGTGGTAGTCATTGATGCTCATACTTTCTCTTTGCACATTATGCAACTCTTGCTTGAGCTGCATTTTCCTGGCTTGCGTATTTGTGCTATACATTTTTGACAAAGTATCCCATGCCTCCTTTGGCGTACTTGCATCCTGAATATGCACAATCATAGAGTCTGAAATACTGATAGACAGCCAGTACATAACTTTCCTGGCTCTGTCATGCCATGCTTTGAATGCCTGCATTTGCTGTTGATTGGGAACATCAGGAAGAACTGGTTCTTCTTCATTTCCTGCAACAAATTCCCAATATCCTTTTCCCATAAGGAAATTCGTCATTCTAAACTTCCATGCTTGGAAGTTGTTCTTGTCAAGCTTTTCAGTTACAATCTATGAAAGAGAATCAGACGCCATTACAGAATACTGCAAAAAATTCTTTCACTGCAGAGAACACAGCTTCAGCCTCACAAGGGCAAATCTGCAAAACTGATGAAAGTGGTATTTAACCACACAGTCACTTCCTAGTGATGATTTTGCATCAACAGGCAACAAGGATGATTCTGTAACTCCCAATGTCTCTGCGCACAGGCATATGATGCAATTTCTACAGTAACTTTTCACCGACCTGTAGAACAGTGGTCGCACAGCATAAAACTGGTCCTTTTCTTGAGTGCGTGCAGAAAACTTCCACCTCCAAAACAGGCCCTGAAATGGCCTCAAATCAAAAAAATAGGGTCTCCTAGGGCTAAAGCCCTATCCCGCAGCATATACTGCCCTCTTGCTTCACTATGAAGGGCGTCTCAACCAGAGACAATGCACTCTTGCAATTTTCGACTGTGCTACCTGCAGAGATCTGCTCCCAAAACAGAAAATGAAAGCAACACTGCTCCTCTTACCAGAACACCGCGAGCTTGGCTTGCTTTCTTGAGCTCCTTACCACGAACAAGGCTCTGATACCATGTCAAGATTGTGGGAGAGAAGGAAGGAGTCTCACTTGTAGCTTTCTTGCTTGCACAATGGGGGAACACACACAAGGGTGGAGGCTGAAAACAGTTTTCCTCTTCTTAGTTGTGTAAGCCAAAAAGAAGTCTAGTACATAGAAATAGAAGAACCCTATATATGGGTCCCAAACCAAACTCAACTAACTAAGGTGGCATACTAACTGAGCCACAAACTAGAGTAGATAAGGATAGCTGTCATCTAGCTATTATTCATGGGCGGTGTACCAACCGCATCTACAAACTGACACGTCGGTGACATAAATACACAACGGTCACCCTGGCATATCACGAGTGGAGCTCCATATCTCAACAATCTCATCCCAAGGGAGGAATGCACCTATTGCGGACAATTTTAAAAGAGTTTATGGGTGTACGATGGATGGAGTGCTTAAGCCACAATCCACCACTTGGAAGGCACAACTTGATCTATACCCTCAATACCAGAGGAGACAGTCAGCCTTTCGATCCTTCCTCCAATCTTGGAGCCTGAGATGGAGGTAATGATTGATACATTGATACCCATGGATGCCAAGTTATGTGATCTACTAAGAGAGGAAGTTTCCATACCATTATATGATGGGTATCGAGTATCTCACTTGAAGACGCTACTTGCCCTCCTAAGTTTGCATGCAAAATACAAGTGGGGTGATGCGAGTGTGACTGAGTTGTTTGGGTACATTCTACGTACGCTCTATTGATTTTTTTTACTCCATTATAAAAAACATTTATGCTTTTTCAAGGTAATTTATATTTTTTTTCAGTTTGCCAAAGTATCATATATTACCACTTGAAAATACCATGCTTGAGTCTCGTAATTATGCGTGACATGTTTTACAAAATCTTGGCATGAACTGCAACAGCACATCCATGTATTTGTCAATGATTGCATACTATTTCGAGGAGACTATTGAACTATGAAGACATATCCAAAGTGTGGTTTTCACACATATCGATAGGACTTGCAAGGAAAAACCATCCCTTAGAAAGTTCTTAGACACTTTTCACTTATCGTATGTATATGCCACTATATGTTTCATACATCGGGCATGGCGAGCTTGACAACATGGCATGCACAAAATAGATCCACATATGGATTCCAGCGAATATCAGCAGATTCACGCACATGGAGCCACATTGACTCTATCTTTCTAGGCTTTGCATGAGAGCCAAGGAGTCTTTAGCTTGGTCTTGATATGGCATGAACCCATTTGGTCTCCGCTCAACTTCTTATAGTGTGTGGCTTGTAGTCCTTGTTAACTACAACATCTCGCCATGGCTTTCCACGAAGAAAGGATACTTGATCCTTAGCTTGCTCATTCCTGGGCTATATAAAGTTGAGAATATAAATGCCTATATCTGTCTATTAGTTGATGAGCTTAAGATTGTGGGAGGAGGGGGTCACCGTGGAAGATATGAGCAAGCGTGATGGTCGACTGGTTCGCCAATATACAAGCCATTCTCATGTGGACCATGTATGACTTTTCAGGATTCGAGGAGTGCTTAGGTAAGTAGGCCCATTCTTGTTGGGGATATCTAACATAGTTCATTTAAGTTTGTGTTGACTAAATAGGGGTGTTGGAATAGGTTTGGTTACCTCAAGTTATCATACATATCTATTGTATGGGCCACAATTAGACTTGTGAAGGTCATGAACCATGAAGAAGATGGTATATCAAGGGCACGCCTCTTTCTTGTCGAAGGGCCATGAACTGAGGAAAGGTTTTCTTGGACGACCTCCAGCACGAGTGAATACCCAGAGCTAGTACGAGTTGAAAATGGTCCACACAGAGTCATATCCAAATGAAATACGGTGGTTCTTAGTATTCTATGAGTTGTCGTATTAGACCCACTTACAAATCAACCACTTGTTGGATCTAATACACATTTTCAAGAATGTGGGTAGCTTATTATGGGACCATATCACAGGAAAGAAAGACACTGCAAGGACACAAATGGATTTGAAGGAGGTAGACAAGTTGCAACTACCTCGTGCTCCTTGGGCTTTGTCCACTAAAGAAGAGCACATTGTGAAGCAAATTATCAGGTCTAGATGCATTTCCTTAGATCCATATTTTCTAAAGACGACCAACTATCAGGGCTAAAATCCCATGATTGACATAAGATATGTTAGGTTTTTATTGGCCTCGATTGTAAGTGGTTTGCATATTTTGCTATTTAGTGACTAGTTGGTGTTTATAATGCTTCTTCATTTGTGGCAGTTTGTACTATCGATCGTGATCATGCGATGCCTCACTCCAAAAATACGTGGGGCGATTTATAGGTTGTTGAATTTAATGTAATGGATCTCACAGAAGGAGGTCAAGACATCCTCTATTGAATACACAAGGTAGGGAGTAGTAGGAATAGTCTCTCTCTCTGAGAAGTACCTGCCCACTAGCATGCTCATGATAAAACCCACCTCCTGGTGTATCTTGTAGATGAAGAGGAGATTGCAGGACTCATCTATACGCAATGGATGTTCTTCTTGGAGCACTTCATGAAAACCCTGAAAGGCTTTTTACAACAACGAGCTCAGCTAGAAGGTAGCATGGCTGAAGGTTGGCTAGTAGTGGAGGCGTTAGTGTATATTTCACAGTGGCTATCAACAATGGATTCAGACAACATTATACTATGGTTGCTAAAGGATGATGATAGATTGACCGGAGATGTGGTGGTTGAAAATGGGACAAAAAAAAGAATGGATGCTACAATGGAGGAGAAAGTGAATCATTTTTGTATGTTGCATCATGCATCTATAGAGACATGGATCACTAGGTATGAGCAAGCCAAGAAATTTCGGGAAGAAGCACAATTAGAATTTCGATGCACTATGCACCATCGATTGATTTGATATCTTGAGGGCATGGAGGAGATGTCGTAGTTTATGTCTATGTGATGGTTACATGGAACTTTGATCATCACAACTTCTCGCGAAGGGATGGAGGTCTCTACTGAAAAGTGGAAATTCTCAAGGGGATGTAGTTTGAAGGTGACCACATGTTTTATAAGCTATCATATATAAATTTTATATGTAATAACTAATCTAATTATTTCAATGTATAGTACAACATATACAATGTGAAATGGTCATACAGGTGACATTTTCGCATTGAGCACATTGACAAAATGTGCTCCACAATGGATTGTGGTGTCATGGCAAAGTTCGAGCAAGAGAGTCGACGACGAGCGATGGATCAAAACACTGTTATAGATGAGATGAAGTATTTTGAGAACTTGCAAAATTTTATCTCAGTGGATTATCGTAGCTTTTCCGTGATCATATTCAATATACAATGATTTAAAGTGGTATTGGAAGAAGTCAGGGCAACCATTCAGCAAGGTCCATCTGGATTTCTCAAAATAGATTCTGAGAAAAGATGGACGGATCTGCGTGACACATTTGTCTTTCCAACCCATTGTGAATAGGTGCATGATTTTTTTAAATAAATTTTTCACGACACAGAACAATCACAAATATTGAATCTCTCGTACATGTGATTTTGAACAGGTAAATTTTTATCCAAACCCCCAACAACCTTGATGGTGGTATATTATGCATTCAGCTCCTCGAAGTACGAGAGTGTATTATAAAATAAATATTCATAGCATAGATGAGAAGAGTATGCACGTGGAGGGGTCAATATTGCAAGGGGTGGAGGTTGAAGCGTGTAGAGGAGGCAGATTCAGGTAATGATGATGGAAAGACAGGAAACCAAGAATTATTTGAGAATGAAGTGGAATCCTCCTTTTGTGGTGACCTATCTATAGACCTTCCAATGTACGCGGAGTTGTGCCAGGAGATTAACATGGGATCATAGTCTACGTCATACTTGCAGTATCCGCATACTCACTTCATTGATGAATCGCTTATAATGGTACTCTAGAATATGTATTTTAAGTAACATCATTTTTTTCAGAGTTGTATTACCGTACTTTACTTAAATCTTTATATTGATTATGCTAACATCATTTTCTATCTATGTAGGTTACCTTTGAGGATATTTGGAGAGAAGGATGAGTCGAGGGATGAGCAACGAGAAGTTGTAGGAGATATTCACACGTATGTCTCCAAATCAGATGGCTTGATCCAAAGATATGTTAGACTAGGAGTTGTCTTGGACACCATCAGGTCATTTTGTTAGTGCTCCTTCGATACACTTTAATGCTTCGGTTTCTAGTAGATAAGGTCGACATTCTAGACTGGACCCGAATGGAGGGAGTGGTTCTAGGGATGTTGCGCAGATGTGGATGTTGTGAGCCCATGGTCGACTCGAGGTAGGGGTGCTACTCCTCGCTCTTGTACCGGTTCAAGAGAGGGTGGCTCAGGTGGGTGTTGTGGAGGCACGCATGTAGTGTCTCCGTTTCGTCATTCTAGTGGAGGCATGTCACCTATAGGATTTGTCACACTTGTGGGGACATCTACTCCAGTGACTTCACAATTTGCTTAGCCGTTCGCAAGTGGCATCCCTATGGGTGCTACTCCAAGAGATACTATCCTCGTGGATACACTAAATGTACAAGGGTCTTCTGGTTATGCCCAAAAGTGTGGTCATAGGCGGGAGAGGACACACCTTAAACATTCCGGAGAGGGGTATAGATACCTTGTAGATGACAAGACATGAGCTGTAATCATGAATGATGAGGGGAGGAGGGTGATGTCTCGCATGAGAGAGTTGTGCTAATAAGTTTTTCGACACAATGTATTGGGCCATTGGAAGGACATACCAAAGGGGAGCAAGGACTATATAGTAGCATCTTTACACGATGAGTTTCTGGTACCTATCGCAGAAGAGGGGTTTTCCACTGTGTGGATGATGGAGTATATGTGTGCATACATGTCAAATAGATGATCGGGGACACTCAAGAGTGGCGCCTAAAAGCCCAAGTGGCTAAATGCAAATGACTAGTAGAGACTCAGGGAGGAGACCACAGATTCTCTAAGACATTGGTGATAGCAACCACGGCATGATTGGAAGTAGGGATCATGCATCATCTAGGGAGTGGCAGCCACAAGACTTATCTGGAGGACTTTGTAAGTTTTTCTTTTGTTCTTCTCACTTTCTTATTTGCAATATTACTTATACTGACAACCGTGTTTATAGTAGTTGTATTTTGTTTTCTTTGTAGCACTCCATTACAAACCATGATCCTAGCTTCCTGAAGACTCAATATACAAAGAGACATAGTCTCACTATATTGATCGATAGACTGCATGCATGCGGCGGCCCAATAAGTCAATTATATTTCTTGTCCGTAGTTACTATTTTTTTAAAAATATGTTATGTATGGTGGACTGATGTGTAGTTGTTCATGTTGCAAAGTTCGTTGTTTGATGCTCCTTTGCATCGAGATGATATTTCAGATGGCGAGAATCTATAGCTCACACTTGGATTCATGGAGCACACATCCTCTTTTTTTTTATCCTATGATTTATGCAAGCATCTTTTATGTACTATATACTTATCAACACATCATTATTAGCATCACAATAAGCGCCACTAACTGTCATTATATGTTTCGGTATTTACGTCACTATTTGTGTCACAAAATTGATTAAAATTGGACGCAAATATCAATGCATATAGCGACGGTTTTATGGAGACACTAATATCGATGCGTTTAGCGATGACAAGGGTAATTTCTTTTATGAATATTTGCATCACTTTGAACCTCGATATGAGGTCTGTATCTTGTATTGTTTTTCTTCTCTTTTATCTCATATTCTCTACTTCCTTTTATCTCAGATTCCTAGTGGATACAACCTTTTGACTACTAAAATCCCTCCGACAATGAGCACTTCATGTTGGACTTGTTCAATATGCTACAATCGGGGATTGTCTCCTAGTTTTATCAAATACTTCCATGCCATGGGTTGGATTGATGCACGTTTTGTACCATCGTTGAGCACTAACATGGCATGAGGCCCACTACAACTATATGTAGTAAATTAAGTTGCACCCATACTTGAGAGAGCACCATTCAATGAGCACGCATTATTCCTTCACGCACGAGAGTTGGGATTTTCATCACCAAATTAGGAACCTCTAGTTGAGTGAGGAAGGTGGTTGGGTGAGTTTGAGGGTTATGAAGGATGCCGTCAATTGTGAGATGGGTTATTTTCTTGGTCAACATCTTGATGAACATCATTTTTATTACGTGATTGTGAGATTTTGGGTGGTAGGAGTGGATTACAATTATTTTTTTGTTGAGTAATGAGAGGTGAGGTTAAGGATTTAATCTAATCAAGGAATTGTGTTTGCATCCTGCATGATGCACGTGCATATTAGTTTGGCTAGGCACTCTATTTTCCGGTGCATCCATCCTTTTGTGTGGAAGCATCACTTGTTTGTTTGCATTGCACATATCCAAAACTTCATATTTTTGCAAATCATGTTTGATTTGGCATGGCGTACATTTTTCTAAGCATGTTCTCTAGGACATATTGTATGAAAAACTAGGTACATATGAAGAAAATTTCAGACTTTGAACACTCAAGAAGGGACCATGAGCTAGAGTTATTTTTCTATAAATGCTAGTGCTAGTGACATTGATTTCCATATTTGCAGTTGACTTTGTGAGATTTGTGGAAAGCTCTATGGAGGTGGAGAGTGATTATAATCCCATAGAAGAGGAAGAAGAATATGATGACAATGCAAGGGTAACTGAGTCTTAGACTACAACAATCGTATAATAATGTTGGAAAGAGAAAGATAGCATTATGGAATAGTTCCATCAACAATTTGTAAGTGCACTCAATCAACTTGATGAAGTTTTATTAGAGGTGGAGCTTGCAAAAACAGAAATTGGTGGGATTGTCAACGGATTATACAAATAATAGTAATGGAGTAGTGTCTTTTGGGTATCCTATTGGTACCATAGGAGCTCTTTCTATTGCAAATGTTTTAAAGAAGAAAAATAGACATTCAACTAAAGAGGTATTATATAGTTTGAGCTCAAGAATGACAATTATCTACAATGATTGTTCATTTTTATCATGAATTTGAGGGGAAAATAGTTGAAATAAATGGATGGTTTTCGAAGACACTGATGACAAAGAGTTATGTTTTCAAACCTAGGCTGGTGATAAAAGGTTTTTCAAACCTCACACACTGGGAATAGAAGAGTTATTGAGCTACACAACAAGATTAACATTGATCCATATGAGAACAAGAACCTATCTAAAATTCACAAGTCAAAAGAGGACAATTCTAAAAGATTCCTAGGAATTAAAAGAAATGAGTGAAGAGAAAAGTTTGATGGTAACTTGTTGTTACAAAAGAAGACTTCTTGAAAATATTCTATGTGCACTATCATCTAGTGGCAGTGTGCCACATATGGAGGGGGTATGGCTATGAGTAGAGTCATCAATTTGGTGGCTCGGTGTGTTCGAGAAGGAAATTTGGCATGTTGTTCTAATGGCACACATATAGGAGATGGCTAGTGGCGACGTTCACAGCTTTGAGAATCGACATCATCATGATTGTATTATTAACAATTGACTGGTAATTTTTATTAGGCTTGGAGCAACAGTGTCGCACGAAATTTGCACGAAGGGGGTTCATGAAGTCGCTCGTCGCAGGGACACTTTGAGAGATGGGAGCATGGAAGAGTACTCAAAACATGACTGGAAATATCATCTACATAATTCAAAACTTGAAAAGAAGAAGTAGAAACAAAACCTTCATGATTTGTTCATAGATTTCTTGATTGGTACACACAAGGAATAGAATCAATTTTCAAGATAACTTCAAAATTAAATTAGGAGATAGACGAGTTTCTTGATGGTCTTTAGCTCCTCCGACTGGAAGAAAGTAGTAGCCACAGACATTTTGTAGAGCTTCCCTCCCACAATCAACTCTTTGTGCACAATAATTTCTTCATTATGTCCATTAGAAAGCCGCTTGACATGAAAAGCCACCAACTTCAACAAGTCCACATGCATGTACTCAACATCATAGTCTTCCGTTAGGCCATATAATGGATGACAAACGGCACTAAATGAATGGTCAGAAAATCTGACTTGCAGTTTCAGATTAAGCAACTCAAAGAAATGAATCATTAGAGAAATTTAGACATAGCAGTTCACTTTATAGCTTATTGATGAGGGTCTCGAGCAACGCTCCCTGTAATCGGTAGCTTTTCATTGGTTCCTTATCATTGCATCTTTCGCAATCTTAAGCTTTCAATTTCATCAGCATGACTGCTACTCGTTTTGTCTTTTTCATTTCTTCTTTTGTCATCCTCTGTAGCAACGACTGCACTTCTGAGCTCTTCAATGTCAGCAACATCGATTCTTTACTACCTTTGTCCCAAGCTCGTCGAAGTCCACCATCATTGCAAGTTTTGTCAGCACTTCAGCTTTACATTAAATCGTATCGTCTATCATGATGATCCTCGTCCTTAGTCACAGCCGACAATCATTGTCCCTCTCTCTTGTCTAAACACAATCATCTTCTGATGTCGTCCTCCCTTCGTTGTCGAGAAGTAACAAGGTGTCCCTTTCTCTGAAGACTTTGTCGATGACTTAGCGCACTAAGTTGGCTACTTTTTCTCTGAGTTGCGTCGTCCGAGAACCACCTTCAAGCTTTCTTCCCTTTGGCTTTGTCACAGTCTTCTGGCTTCTCTTCATCTTAGCAACGTCTTTGCTTCTTGGCACAGGTGGTTGTCGTTCAATCACCTCCTTTGTTCGTCTTCCGCAAGCATGATCCAATCTCCTTGTACTCTGATAATTTTATATTCGTTTTTTCATGGCTAAAAACACATAGTATAAAAAAAATTCTTAGCTTTTTCTTAGTGAAAATTTTAAGGAAAGCTTTTAGTGTTTTTATCATGCGTTGATGGTTTGACATCATTGAATATGTCAGAAGTACCTCTTCAATTTGACCAGCAACGTCAATCAATTTAAGCTTTCTACTTTTTCAACCTCTTCTTACTTGTTCCAACCAAACTATTAGCTTGTTTTTTAGATAAACTATCATTCAAGATTGTCATACTAAAGGTTAATAGTTTAGATTCTTTTGCAAAACACTTTCGTAGGTCAATCAACCATGGGAATTTAACACCTTCCTATTACAAAAAGTGTTCTTCATTTTGTACATTAGAAAAAAAATGAACTCATAAATGGGCCCTTAAAAATAATATAGTTTAAGATGTGGGCCTTTTGGATTGTCCAATAGGAAGGCTAGATGTTGGCATCCATGGAGGGTGAATCTTCTCTCTCCAAATCTTGGGTTTTCTATTAAAAAAAGGGGTAGTGGGGGATTTTTAAAAAGGGAGAATGAATACTACACAAAATTTGAGTTTCTCTCACCTCATATTTCCTCCCTTTTTTGACAATTTTCAATTTCGCTTTTTTTCCCTCTCATGAAATCAGTTTGACCCAAAAGTTGAGCAACATACCACTTTCCCTTTCTTCTCTATACTCGTGAATTTTTGTCTCCATTGAAGCTCTCTGTGCTGAGAGTAATTAGGGTTTTAAGCGTTCTGCTTACCTCTGCACTTTCTTCTCCATATGTAGCTCCAGATTTTGGGCAAAACACAGGTGTCCACCTCTCTTTACATATTCTCTTGTTTGCTATTTTTTCAATAGGGTTTGATGTCATTTCTTATTGTTATTGTTGTTTTATTGCAGAGGTTGTTTGGGGCAAGAGACAGAGGTGCTCATCTCTCTCTCTCTCTCTCTCTCTCTCTCTCTCTCTCTCTCTCTCTCTCTCTCTCTCTCTCTCTCTCTTTTCTTTCCCCCTCTCTCTATGTGTTCTTTCTCTTTTATGTTGTGTTTTCAATAGAATTTGATGTTGGTTCTAATTGTTGTTTTTTTGTAGAGTTTATTTGAAGCAAGAGTCAAAGGTGTTAATCTCTCTCTCTGTTTGGTTTTTTTTTGTTGATATCTTTTCAATACAACATGATGTTAGTTCTAACCCTTGTTGTTGTTTTATTGCAGAGATCATTTTGGGTAACATTGCATAAGTGGTCATCTCTCTCTCCCTCTCTCTCCCTCTCTCTTTCTCTCTCTATGTTTCCTCTTTTCTATTGTTTTTTCAGTATACCTTCATGTAAATACTAACTCTTGCTATTGTCTTTTGTAGACATCAATTTGGGCAAGATTGGATAGGTGATCATTTCTTTCTCTCTCTCGCGTACTCACACACTCTCTCTTTCTTCCTCTCTGCATTATCCCTTTTCTACTATCTTTACAATAGGGTTTGATGTTAGTGCTAACTTAAGAATCAATTGTTATTGCATCACTTAACACAAGATACAACAGAGATTCTGTAGCTCAATTCATAAGTAAATCTGCCATATTTTGTGGTGGGGCCAAAATTTATTCATTTAATTAATGACTTTTATGTTTGATGGGATTGATGTTTTCTTATGTCTATCATTTGCAATGGGTTTTGATTATTTAATCTTATCTTTAGCAGATCAGCTTATAGGTAAATTGACCCTGTTTTGTATTGCTTCTATTCATGCAGTTATCTAGATATTTTTTGCTAAAAGGGATTCATGCAAGTATTTTTGTTAAAAGAGATTCATGCAAGTATTTTTTTGTACATACAAGTATTATACAAGGTTTAGGTGAAGCACATAATTCTCGATCGACTATTTTAATGTGGTGAGTGATTCCTTTGTGCTGGATGATATGGATCTACTAGAAGTTGATGGTTCAAAAATCCTCAACTTTATTGGTTCTATGTGTCCATTTGGATCTCCATGCCAATTGGCAATGATCCATGAAACTCTTGTATCATATCATCCATATAACACACAATGTGTTGTCTTAGAATATCTCAGGTATCAATCTAATGTGCCTATTAAGATTTGCATGCCATGTGGCTGATATCCTTGTAACAACTACTCTATAATACCCAATTTCATACAATGTATTGAGTCAAATCAGACTCCTCTTCATTATAATAAAATTTACTTTTGAAAAATTCTCTGAGTATTCTTGTGTTATTCTTTTCATTATATTTCATGTAAATGGTATGATTAAAGTGATGCCTTGAAATTGAATCTATACTTTGTGTCGATGTATATATCCACATGCATTTCGATATCTATGTTTATGTTTGTTTAAAAAAGTGTAAACATCTCTTAATGCCATGTTGATTTGTATGGCATATTGGTGATTACTAGATAGACTTAAAATGCTTATTATTTAGGGGTTAATACATACTTATTTACATCTAATGCATAGGTTATAATGCCTGAGAGAAGAACAAGCATTTACTCAATAGAAATACATAACAAAAAAGATGAAGAAGGGAATTGGATAACTAATACGTATCGTTGCTTGTCTTGGGTACATAGGCATCCAAGTATGAAGGGAGCTTTCAAGGTGAAAGCATCTGCAATTGCAAATATATCAAAGCACTGGAAGGGTAAAATTTTAGCTCTTAGACAAAGGAATGTTGATTCTCATCTTGTAACAGAGGCGTTTGTACAACATGTATTCATACAAAAACAAATACATATTGCGCCCACTGTACCCTTTCAATGAAACATTGCAAACAATAAGTATTTGCAACTCATTGGGAATGACAAATTTCATGATACCTATGTAACATGTCTCATATTTATAGAAGTATACCCTTCGAATTGCTGAGTGGAAAAATGTTGAGAGCTTCACTGGAACTTTTAAGTATTACCACCTCGAAATCGGTAGATTGCTCTTTGAGGGGTGTACAGCTAAGCAGTTCGCAGAGGACCTTGTTTTTTTCTTTGACTCCAAGTACATATTGCCCAAGGGGAGTCGAGAATATGGAACCCTTGAGTCAATGCACTTATGGAATCTCAATAGCATAGAATGGCCATTGTGTAGTAGCAACATTTCGCACGTGTAGCACAAAAAATTTAGTAGACATATTGAATTCTATGAAGCCAAGCACCGGCTCAAAGAATATACATCTAAGCTGGTTCATATCGATTGAAATTTTTGAACATATGTTCAAGGAATGTAAGGGTTTGAGACGTACCAAAAGCACATATGTCATAAAAAGTGCATCAGAGGATTATGTAACAAGGATTCTAGGCAAAACTTAGACATAAAAAATAACTCATAGTCCTAATACAGTGGAGTGTCGAGTCACAACAAGGGACATGGCTTTCTGGTAAAAGTTTTCTCTCTTAGTTGACTATTATCTTACTTTGGGATGAATCGGCTAACTTTCCTTTTCAATTATAGGTACTTTGTCACACTACAAACTTTATGCCTAGTGTTCAAGTATCGAAGATGGAGGATGCTCAAGGGTAAATGGTTGTGCCTTGATCAAGACATGCGTGAAAGTGCAGTTGTGAATGTTACTATCATTGATGAGGGCCACGAGCCCCAAGTGTTGCAAATGGAGGATAATTGGCCCTTGAGTATAATGCGCCAGGAAATTACAATGTTAATGAAAAACCCACCTATTAGCTTCTATTTTAAACTAGATGGCAAGAAAATTCGAAGCTGAGTTGAGGATACTGTTACCAACAGAAAGTGTGTGGCTCCACATATTTTAGAAATTGTAGATTCTCCCTAAAAATCCCAACACCACAAGTTGTAATATCCAGCACCTATAAATTTTTGGATTTTTTTTGTCAATAGAATATTGTCACTTGCAAACTTGAAATATTTAAAAATTATGATATTTATGCAAAATCATACACTTGTTATACACTTTCCACATCAACACATTTATATATACGTGTAAAATTTACAAAGACGTAAGTAAAGCCATAACTAAATATCGTATGCGAACTGCCCTTAATGGTTTAGAACTTAATGTTTTTGAGGTAGAACTAGTTTAATTCTTGTTTCATTATTTCATTTCACACTTTCTCTCTTCATCTCTTTATATCCACCACATCCCTCCTACCTGCTACGATGGATACTCGTGCACACTTTGATGAGTAGATCCACGAGACTATCTTTGCCAACCAGGGTGACGAGATATTCTAGGTTTCTCTAAGAACTTCAATCTTAAAAGTGTGCTCTCATCGCTGGATCCCCCCCCCCTTCAGGTTTTGGAAGACTTTGTGAGCACCATTGCTACCATCTACACATACTCCATCGAGGGAACTGACATGACTTGGGTGCCTCTAGAACAACTCATGGTATTTCAAGTAGGGAAGAATTACCAAAAAGTGGTGAATAGGTGTCTGGCCCATGTGGATCCTTCGCATAGAGTATGCACTATTCCCATGGGTAGTGCACCAGGTACATCACCTTTGGATCTCGTGGAGTGTGATTGCGCATTGGCAATTTATCTCCTTACATTGGATACACACCTAGAAGAGGAGAGCGATGAAGATACAATACCACAGGTTGTTGCTATCACATACATGGGAGAAGAACCGATTGAAGAGCTCCTAAATGTTGAAGAGGAACATTGAGTGGGCAGAGCAAGGGTTAGCTCTCATGGTGCTAACTTCTTCAGAATAACCACAAGTCAAAAAATCCAACCTTGCCTCCTTGACACCCATTGAAGTAGATGGTGTACAGTACTTGCTTCTATCAGATGTCCTGTAATACTTGGAAATGAAGGAAGAAGAGTTGTTTTCCATCCTAGTGAGGGATTCGATGGAAGACCTAATTGATTATGATTACATGGATGTGCATCCGACGATGGCAGAGATTGGAAGATATGATGGAGCTTAGATACAGTGAGTGCCACCATACCAACACATGAGCATATTACCTCGGTTGAAGAAGATTACCTTGTGCCGGATGCTGAATTTGAAGCACTACAACATGACTTGTTTGGACCAAGGCCCCAGCTTCCTACCAAGGAGTTTCTAGATCTCTTTACCCAAAGAGGTGACTTGCTGACACATGAGGAAATGAAGATATAAGATGATCTAGATAAGGTGAGATTTCTAACTGCCATATATTTTTATGCGATGAAACTTGATGGTAGGGTGCTTCAGGCCCCTTGGAGTCCACCAGTGAAATCTTAGCAAAAAATGATACGTGTAGCTTCCCTATCCGAAGTTCGGTGTCCTTGGAGTCCACTCAAGAAATCTTGGCAAAAAATGATGCTTGCAGCTACCTTGTCTGAAGTCCGGTGTTTGGGGCCACTTTCGGGGCCCTACCCTATTCGAAGTTGGGGCCCCAGCCACCGCCAAACTTTGGATAGGGTAGCTGCAGGTATCATTTTTAGCCAAGATTTCATCGGTGGACTCCAAAGGGCCACTTTCGGGCCCCGAAAGTGGCCCCAGATGCCGAACTTTGGATAGGGCAGCTGCAGGCATTATTTTTTGCCACGATTTCACTGGTGGACTCCAGGGGGGCTGAGCACCCTATCGTCAAGTTTCATCACTTTCTGATAACTTTAGGTTAGTTGCTAAATATATTATTTGGTTTAACTTTGTCATTCAGGACATACTGTATATAGATGAGTTTGCATCAAGGCAAGGAGGAGCTCAACATGTGGATCGATGGAAGAATTCAGCTCTGAAGGAGTACATTGGCAACCTTGTTGCAGACTTGGTGGTCTTCCACAAGAAGTGCTTGCCAGGAGAGCAAAAAATAATCATGAAAATTCAAGCTTTAACCAAGTTACCTATGATATCTAGCTTGGAGAAGGTGGTGCTAATCAAGCGGTTAAAACTTCTTTACTTGTTTGACCAAACGCATAGTGGAGCAATGCATGTGCTTGCTACATTAGGTGACCTTGCTAAAGTGTCAAATCTGCTTCTTCTGGAGAAAGAGCTACAGGGGGAGTGCATCATTTTTGAAGCAAAGAATGAACTTATATTTTCATCGGAAGCTAGCCCCTCCTCTCAACTGATGAAAAAGCCAAGGAACAATTGAGAGTTTTTGTTGACTATGGGCTTTTGTATCTACCATCGCTAACAACCATCCCATGTATTTTTCTTGATGAATATAAGATATTTTACTTTGTCCCTATAAATAAATATTTATTAAATAAATGTGTGGTTCATATAAGTGTGATGATAATGTGTAGTACATGAATGACACATTCGCATACGTTAACATAATTCAATGCGTAGTATTGCACTTACAATTGTGTAAGTGTGATGATAATGTATGGTGCGTGAATGACGCATTCGTATACATTAACATAATTCAACGCGTAGTACTACACTTACGATTGTGCATAAGCAATAACCTAACTCAAATCCATACGTATTACTACTTTCAATGCGTTCGTACATTAAACAAATATTAAGAGTCATGCGTTTCAAGAAACAAAACAAAACAACTTTACTCAATTATTTGAATTCAGTACACATCGCATGAGATATTATGTATATAGAAATAAATATTCCAATGTGGTAGAGTATACAAAATGTTTTGGTCTTCAAGATGCTATGGTGTTATAACACTCGTTACAAAACCTTGCATCATTAATCTAGTAGCCTATGGTGGAGTCCCCTTGCCATATCGAAGCCGAATGATAAAGTTCATGTCTTTATCTGTGATTGTGGCATGCTTTGCATGGATGGCTGCAAGCTATGTATCATCGAACAAGTTGATGAGAAACCCCTCTGTAGCTATTTTTAGGGCCTCCATAGCTGCAACATTCCACCTTCTTGCTGGTGGGCCATCCTGCACTCACGCCAGAAATCTTCCCATCCCTTTCAGCTCCAAGTCTTGCATGACTTCCTAAACAACCTTATGAAAAGAACTTTTTGGGATGAGAAGCTCGTATCCACGTTGGATTCTCCTTATCTCTCGAAGAGCGATAGTGCTCACTTTCCATATCCTCTTCTTCTATGGTGGTCCTTGTGCTCTATGGGGAGCACTTGTTGCTGCACTAGAGGATGCTCCACCTTGTGCTCTAGGTGGCGTGCCTTGGCGTGAGGTCTTCCCAGGGCCGAAACAGCAACATGCTTGCTTGGTACGTGCCATGCAAGCTCGAGGAGAGCAAGACGAAGAAGAGACAGAGATTGGGGATGTGAAAATGGACCAGGATCTGCAAGCATTTTTTTTTAAAAAATTAGGCTCTTGGCCATCTAAGGAGTGCACATGTGAAGTTTCATCACATTCTGATACATTTTAGAATTTTAAAAATTATCTCACATCAAAATTATGGATGGATTGATAATCGAGAAATCAACATTGCGACTATTGGCCCTTAGAAACTTTGCACCACACATAGACTATATAGAGATATCAAGAGTAAAGTCTACAACAAGAAATGGTAAAATTTTGCATGTTTTTTCTATTGAAATTGACAGTGCTAACAAAAACTGTAAGTAAGAATTGAAAATACAGCGAAGATGCACAGTCAAAGTTGAGAGCAAAGGACAAGTATAAAATTTTAATTCATATTTTAAGGGCGCATACAATAGTTTTGCACTGGGACATAGTCATATGTCCAATGCATGAGGATAACATTGTGCCAAAAAAGATAACATTACAAAATGTGTTCATTCCATTGGAACGAATGCATCCTTCACTACTTGAAGATTTCTTACAAGTTAGAAGTCCTTAGGAGTTAAAGTGATGCGCTTCGCATGTATTGCACAATGCTAAGTATAAGCATCAAGTCAACTAAAAAGGCCTCTGCAACACACTGTAGAACATGAAGATATTATTTTGTGAAGAGATTTGGTCTATCCTGACCTTGTACCAAAAACCACCTCCTGCTTTCTGTGTGGTAGAGATCTTGCACAATCTCACGAACAAGTCTCGAGAAGCTCACCTCACTACAAGATATAGACCTTATATCGATGTTTAAAGCGACGAAAATACAAACAACAAAATTTGCCCCCATCGTCGTAAAAAGCATCGTTATTAACGACGCCATAGAAACATCGCTATCAGCATCGCTATTGGCATCGCTATTGGCGTCGCTATCAGCGTCGCATTTAGCGTCGCAATAGCGATGCAACCAGTAAATTTGCGATGCGCATAGCGATGGCAATAGCGACGCAAGCAGTAAATTTGCGACGCTAATAGCGACGCTAACATGGATAAAAAAAATTTGTGGCTATAGCAATGTGTGCTGTATGAGAGCCATACAAAATATTTTCTACACTACTGTATACAAAGTGCTTGCAAACAAAAAGAATGTATACTAAAATCATAAAACTGATACATGAAATAAATACATGATCGCATAAAAAGTGATTGGTACAATCATGACAGGATATCACTAAGCTCCAAGGATCCAAGGGCGAGCTACAAATCCTCGTCCCCCGAAAGCTTGTCCCATCGCAAAGGAGCATCGAACGGACTCTGTAGAAAAAGAAACAACACATCAATCCACCATACAATAATGCATTCAAATATCTCATGGTAACTACGGACAAGAAAGATGAGTGACTTACAGGGCCACCGCGTCTATACAATCGGTCGAACAATACATTGAGACCGTGTCTCTCTGCATATCGAGTCTCAAGGCCTATCGGATCGCGATTTGTAATGGAGTGTTGCAAAGAAAACAAAATGCTAACTGTTAGAAACATGATTGTCAGTACAAAGAATATTTCAAAAAAACAAACAAGCAAAACAAAAGAAAAACTTACAAAGTCCTCCAAATATGTCCTGTGGCTGCCACTCCCAAGATGATGGACCACTCCGGTCTCGAGTCGTGCCCTCACCGCCTCGCGCTGCTGACTCCAACGTCCCAGAGAATCTGTAGCCTCCTCCCTCAGTCGGCGCCAGTCGTCTACATCTAACTACTCAGGCTTTGCAGCCCCACTCTTGATTGCCTTGCGTGCGTCGGATCGTCTATGTGACATGTATGCACGCATGCAATCCATCATCCAGCCCGTAGAGAATCTATCTACTGTGGCTGGCACCGGAAACTCCTCATGCAAGGATGCTACTATGTAGTCCTTGCTCCCCTCTGGTATGTTCTTCCAATGATCCAGGACGTTGTGCCGATAAACTTGTTGGCACAACTCTCTCATGCGAGCCATCACCCTCCTCCCCTCATTATTCATGATGATGGCTCCTGACCTACTATCGACCAGATATCCATAACCCCTAGGAGTCTGCCTAAGACAGGTCCTCTCCCATCTGCGTCCACTCTCCTGGGCATATCCAGGAGACCCCTCTACATCCGGTGTACTGACGGGGGTAATCTCTCTCGGAGTGGCACCCAAAGGGGTGCCACCTGTGTTGACGGCTGCGCAAAAGCCAGAGTAACTAGAGTAGACGTCCCCACAGGTGTGACAAATCCTAGAGGTGATGCAGTTGCAGCTGAACGACGAGACGGAGACACCACATCCATGTCTCCACAGCAGCATCCCCCTGATCTCGATGCACTCCCTCCCTCTGGCCCAAGTCGTGAGCGTCGAGATCTTCTGCTCGAAGCCGAAGCATCCAATTGCGCTGAAGCAGATCTAGCAGAGCGCCCTGATGAAGAACGAGACAGCTCCTGCTCTGCCATCTCTCTGAATCTCGCGAGCTGGTCTGGAGACATGCGTATGAAGATGTCCTACAACTCCTCATCGCTCATCCCTCGACTCATCCTGAGATGTCACCTGCACAGATAAAAAGTGATGTTAAAATAATCAATTTAAATCATACAAAACACAGTAATATAAATCATTAAAAAAAATCTCTCTTAAAATGCATATCTTATGTACCTTTATAAGAGATTGGTCAAGGAATTGAGTAAGCGGATGCTCCAAGTATGAAGTATCCTATGGTCCCATGTTAATCTCCTGACACAACTCCGCATACACTGGAAGGTCGATAGACATGTCACCACAAAAGAATGAGTCCGTCTCATTCTCAAAAAATTCTTGGACTCCTGTATTTCCATCATTGTTAGCCGACACTGGCTCCAAGCTTTCGACGGCCTCCACCCCTTGTAATATCGACCTCTCTATTTGCATATTATCTTCATCTATGCTCGAAACATCGCTTTGATCATATATTCTCGCACTTCAGGGAGTTGAAGGTATAACATACCACCATCGAGGTTGTCGGGGATTTGGATAGAAGATTACATATTCACAAACACGTACAAGAGAGTGATTAACCATTGTGACATAAACCATGTCGTAATACAATTAGTAAGCAAATGACTCTATGCACCTATTCACAATGGGCCGGCAACACAAAGGTGTCGCCGTCCATTTTTTTTCGGAATCTATTTCGAGAAATCCCGATGGACGTCGTCGAACTGTTGCTCCAGCTCCTCCAAGTACCACTTTGAACCACTGCACATCGAATAGTATCATGGAGAAGCTACGGTAATCCACCGTAATAATACTTTGCAAGTTTCCAAAATACTCCATCTCATCCATAACCGTGTTTGGATCTGTTGCTCGTCGCCGGCTCTCTTGCTCGAACCTTGCCATGACACCACAGTCCATTGTGGAGCACATTTTGTCAATACGCTCCATGCGAAAATGCCGTCCACGTGACCACGCTGCACTATATATTTTGTATTGTACATTGAAACACTCAAATTAGATGTCGCATGTAAAATTTAGATACAACAGATTCTAAACCCCTCATCACCTTTGGACTACATCCCCTCGAGAATTCCCACTCCTCCATTGAGACCTCTGTCCCTTCGCTGGATGCTGTGGTCAAGGCTCCATGCAACCATTGCGTTGACATAAACTGCGGCATCTCCTCCATGCCTTCAGGATATCGAATCGGTCGATGATGTGTATTACATCGGAATTCAGCTCGTGCTTCCTCTCGATCTTGCCTTGAAATTTGGTACTTAGCGAGCCACGTCTCCATGGAGGCATGGTGCAACATACAAAAGTGATTCACCTTCTCTTCCATTGAGGTATCCATTCTTTTTTCTACCCCATTTTCAACCACCACATCTCCAGTCAGTCTATCATCGTCCTTCAGCGTCCATAGCATTTCATTGTCTGGTTCCACCGTTGGTAGCCATTGTGAAATATGCACTAACGCCTCTGACACCAACCAACCTTCGGCCATGCTACCTTCTGGCCGAGCTCGTTGTCGCACAAAGCCTTTCAGGGTTTTCATGAAGCGCTCCAGGAAGAAAATCCATCGCGTATGGATAGGTCCAACAATCTCCACTTCGTCCACAAGATGCACAAGAAGGTGGATTTGTATCGTGAGCATGCTAGTGGGCATGTATTTCTCAAAGAGACAGACCGTCTCCACTGCTCCCCGCCTCGTGGATTCAATAGAGAATGTCTTAATCTCTTTCTGTGAGATCCATTGCACCAAAGTCGACAGCTTGTAAATGGCCCCATGAATTTCTGGAGTAAGGCATCTTGCGATCGCGATCGGTAGGACAAACTGCCACAAATAAGAAAGCATTATGAATAATGGCCACTTTCCAAATTGCAAAATGCCCACACTAATTACAATCCATTCGTAGCACAAACCTGACATATCTTATGCCAATCATGGGATTTTAGCCCCCACAATTGGTTGTCTTTAGAAAATACGGACATGAGAGAACGCATCATACCCATCGAAGTGCAGATAGACTTGATTACTTGCTTCACGATGCGCTCTTCTTTAGTGGACAAAACCCAAGGAGCGCGAGGAAGCTGTATGCGACCATCAACACTCGACTGCGGCCAAAGCGCCTCCATCTTACCTACCTCCTTCAAATCCATTCGTGCCCCTATAGTGTCTCTCTTTCCTGTGATGTGGTCCCATAGCAAGTTGCCTACATTCTTGAAAATATGCATGGGATCCAACAAGTGGTTGACCTGTAAGTGGGTCCAATATGGCAACTCGTAGAAAACTGAGAACCGTCACATTCCATTTGGATGTGATTCCGTGTGGACCATTTTCAGCTCGTACCAGCTTGCAGCGTTCATATGTGTTGGAGGTCGTCTAAGGAAACCTTCCCTGAGTTCATGATCCTCCGGCAAGAAAGCGGCGTGTCCTTGATATACCATCTTCTTCATGGTTCGTGACCTTCAGGAGTCGAACTGTGGCCCACACAATGGACATGCATGATAACCTGAGGTAACCAGACCTATTCCTACACCACGACCTAGTGAATACTTGATTGCATGAGATAAAATATAGATATTACCAGCGAGACTGGAGGCCTGCTCACCTGAGCACTCTCCCAATCCCGGAAAGTCATGCATCGTCCACATGAGAATGGCTCGAATATTGGCTGACCGCCGACCATTGCGCATGCTCATATCTTGCACAGTGACCCCCTCCTCCCACAAAATCTTAAGCTCATCGACTAATGGACAAAGATACACGTCCATATTTTTTACTTTGTAGCGGCCTGGGACGAGCAAGCTAAGGATGAGATGTCCTTTCTTCGTAGAAAGCCATGGAGGGATGTTGTAGTTGACAAGCACTATAGGCCACACACTGTAAGAAGTCGAGCGCAGACCGAATGGGTTCATGCCATCCATTGCGAGACCGAGGCGAAGATTCCTTGGCTCTCGCGCAAAGCCTGGGAAGGTAGAGTCAATGTGGCTCCATGCGCGCGAATCCGCTGATATTCGTTGAACTCCATCCCTGGACCTATTCTGCGAATGCCACGTTGTCAAGCTCGCCATGCGGGACGTACGAAATATGTGGTTTATGCGGGGGATGAGCGGAAAGTGTCTGAGAACTTTTTAAGGGATGGTTTGCCCTTGTAAGTCATGTCGATATTGTTGAGATATCGAGCTCCACTCGTGATATGCCAGGGTGACCGTTGTGCATTTATGTCACCGACGTGTCAGTTGCAGATGCGGTTGGTACACCGCCTATGAATAATAGCTACATGACAGCTATCCTTATCTACTCTAGTTCGTGGCTCAGTTAGTATGCCACCTTAGTTAGTTGAGTTTGGTTTGAGACCCATATATAGGGTTCTTCTATTTCTTTGTATGAGAGTTATTTTGGCTTACACAACTAAGAAGAGGAAAACTGTTTTCAGCCTCCACCTTTGTGTGTATTCCCCCATTGTGCAAGCAAGAAAGCTACAGGTGAGACTCCTTCCTTCTCTCCCACAATCTTGACATGGTATCAGAGCCTTGTTCGTGGTAAGGAGCTCAAGAAAGCAAGCCAAGCTCGCGGTGTTCTGGTAAGAGGAGCAGTGTTGCTTTCATTTTCTGTTTTGGGAGCAGATCTCTGCAGGTAGCACAGCCGGAAATTGCAAGAGTGCATTGTCTTAGGCTGAGACATCCTTCGCGGTGAAGCAAGATGGCAGTATATGCTGTGGGATAGGGCTTTAGCCCTAGGCGACCCTGTTTTTTTGATTTGAGGCCATTTCGGGGCGTGTTTTGAAGGCGGAAGTTTTCTGCACGCACTTAAGAAAATGCCCAATTTTATGCTGTGCAGCCACTGTTCTACAGGTCGGTGAAAAGTTACTGTAGAAATTACATCGTATGCCTGTGCGTAGAGACATTGGGAGTTACAGAATCATCCTTGTTGCCTGTTGATGCAAAATCGTCACTAGGAAGTGACTGTGTGGTTAAATACCACTTTCGTCAGTTTTGCAGATTTGCCCTTGTGAGGCTGAAGCTGTGTTCTCTGCAGTGAAAGAATTTTTTGCAGTATTTTGTAATGGTGTCTGCTTCTCTTTCACAAATTGTAATTGAAAAGCTTGACAAGAACAACTTCCAAGCATGGAAGTTTAGAATGACGAATTTCCTTATGGAAAATGATATTGGGAATTTGTTGCAGGAAATGAAGAAGAACCAGTTCTTCCTGATGTTCCCAATCAACAGCAAATGCAGGAATTCAAAGCATGGCATGAGAGAGCCAGGAAAGTTATGTACTGGCTGTCTATCAGTATTTCAAACTCTATGATTGTGCATATTCAGGATGCAAGTATGCCAAAGGAGGCATGGGATACTTTGTCAAAATGGTATAGCACAAATATGCAAGCCAGGAAAATGCAGCTCAAGCAAGAGTTGCATAATATGCAAAGAGAAAATATGAGCATCAATGACTACCACATGAAGGTGAAGAAGATTGCAGATGCACTTGCTTCCATTGGGTCGCCAATGGAAGATGATGATTTAGTTTCTGTGACCTTGAATGGTCTAGGAAAGGATTATGCACAGTTCCGAACATCCATTTTCGTCCGTGAAAGATTTCCTGATTTTGAGGAGTTGATTGCTCTTCTAATTTCTGAGGAGCAGAGAAATGGTGGTGCATCTTCTTCAGGAGGAACTTCCAAAGAAGATGTCTTCTACTCAAATGCTGGAAGAGGTAGAGGCAGAGGTAGAGGAGGCCGATTTGGAGGCCGTGGTAGAAATCAAAATATGCAGCAAACTCAAGAAAACCAGTCCTATGGAGGAGGACGTGGTAACTCTAGAGGCAAGGGGGGCCAAAGAGGTCGTGGTGGATGGCAAAGAGGCCAAAATGCAAACAGCAATGTTGAATGCTACTACTGTGGTAAAATGGGTCATATGGCTAAAGACTGCTATAAAAAGCAGAATGACATCATGAATGGGAAATTGCAACAAGGAAATTATGCATCTTCTAGTAGACAGGGTGATGACAGAAATGAGCATTTGTTTATGGTGCAGCACATGAACAATTCTGTGACAAGTGCAGAAGAAAGCAACGATGTGTGGTATGTTGACTCAGGTGCATCAAACCACATGACAGGTCATGCAGAATGGATGGAGGATGCAAGGAAAATGGAAAAACCAGGATTTGTGGAGATTGGTGATGATACTGCACATCCTATTGTGCAGATTGGAAAAATTCATTTGTCTATGCAGGATGGGAAAAATAGATACATGTCCGATGTATTTCATGTCTCGAATATCACCAAGAATCTGGTTTCTATTGGTCAAATGGTTGAGCAGGGCTTGCAGGTCAGATTTAATCCTCATGGATGCTTTGTTGAGGATATGAAAAATAAAGATCGCTTGATAGCAAAAGGAAAGAAGAAGGGCATAATGTTTACATTGGATGCAGACATGCCTGAATTGAGTGCAGCAATGTTTGCACATGGGACCGATGTAGTTGCAGATATTGATATCTGGCATAAACGCATTGGTCATGTTAATGTATAGCGACTTAAATCAATGTAGGCCCAAAATATTGTTGCAAGATTGCCTAAATTCAAGGTTGCAGAAATGCATAAGGTATGTGAGGCCTGTCAATTTGGAAAACAGGCAAGGAAACCATTTCCTAGACATGTTCAAGAGAGTAAGAAGCCATTGGAATTAATCCACTCTGATGTGTGGACTACTAAAGCTGCATCTCTTGGAGGCTATCATTATTTTGTCACCTTTATTGATGACTATAGCAGAAAAGTTTGGGTGTATTTTATGAAAAAGAAAAGTGAAGTTTTTGGGCATTTCAAAACTCTTAAAGCTATGGTTGAAAAAGAAACAGGCCTGCAAATAAAATGCCTAAGGTCAGATGGAGGGGGAGAGTACCTCTCAAATGAGTTTGCAAGGTTCCTGCAGGAGCATGGCATAAAGCAGCAATATTCATGCAGTCATATCCCACAACAAAATGCAATTGCTGAAAGGAAAAACAGGCATATTGGAGAGGTATCTCGTGCCATGCTCAACGAAAAAGACTTCCTAGATTTTTACTGGGCTGAAGCAGTTGCTACAGTAGTCTACATAATGAATAGGACTCCCACTGCAGCAATACATGGGATGACTCCAGAGGAGAGGTATACTAGTAGGAAACTAGATATTTCTCATTTGAAAATTTTTTGTTGCATTGCCTATGTTCATGTGCCAGATGAGTTGAGATCCAAGTTGGAACCAAAAGCTGAGAAGTGCATCTTTATTGGTTATTCTTTGCAGCAAAAAGGGTATAGATGCTATAACCCTTCTACTCCTAAGTTTACAGTGAGCAGAGATATTGTTTTTGATGAGATGAGTAGCTGGTATAAACCAATAAATGTGATTGATAATGTAGATGCACAAAATGGTAATGTTGCACAGAACTCACAGCAGCAGTCACAAGATATTAGTGGACCTAGAGCGTCCTCTAGCAGTGGTTCACATTCTTCGCCATGGACAGGCAGATTGAGATCAGGAGAATCTTCTCAAAGCAATGCAGATAGTGGTATGCAGGTATCACGAAAACGAAAAGAGAAGGTAGATCAGTCCATGTTTGATGTGAATGCAGGTCACTCTTATGTGGATGGTGAATCCAGTGGCTCAGAACAGAGCATTGATGATGAGTTGGGTATTCCTTCTATTGTTACACCTGGAGTAAGGAAGACCAGGGATGTTTTGAGAGCACCTGGGAGTGAACCTACTTTGCGCAGGTCTACCAGAGCTAGGTATCCTATGGATAGGCTGAAATATGATGGATTTACAGCCATTCACTATGCATATATAGTCAAAGTGATACAGGAACCAGAACCCACTTCTTTTGAGCAAGCCATGGGAAAAGAAAAATGGGAGAAAGCCATGGATGAAGAAATGGATGCCTTGGAAGCAAATGCTACATGGGAATTGGTACCTTTGCCTAAAGGTAAGAATGCAATTGGCTGTAAGTGGGTTTATAAGGTGAAGCACAATGCAAATGGTTCTGTGAATAGATACAAGGCAAGATTAGTAGTCAAGGGATATGCACAAACATATGGCATTGATTATGAAGAAACATTCAGTTCGGTTGCAAGGATGGCAACCATAAGAGCAGTCATTGCTATGGCTGCATCAAAGGAATGGTCTTTACATCAGATGGATGTAAAGAATGCCTTCTTGCATGGTGATTTACAAGAAGAGGTCTATATGGAGCAGCCACCAGGTTATGTGCATGTTGTTCATCCTGAGTTTGTTTGCAGGTTGAAGAAAGCATTGTATGGCTTGAAGCAAGCACCTAGAGCATGGTCTGACAAGATATGACAATATCTTGTCACTATTGGCTTTCATATATCCAAGGCAGACTTCTCACTTTATGTGAGAAAAACAGAGAAAGATATTATGCTGCTTGTCATTTATGTTGATGATTTGATTATGACAGGTGACAGTGATGAAAATATCCTTCATGTGAAAATGCTATTGAAGCAAAAGTTTGAGATGAAGGATTTGGGAGAGCTACGTTATTTCTTGGGCATTGAGGTGATTAGATCACCAAGTGGGATACGGCTCTTGCAGAGGCAGTATGGATTGGACATGCTGTCCAAATATGGGATGATAGACTGTAAGCCTATTTTAGTTCCTTTGGAGCAGAATGTGAAGCTGAGCGCAGATGCAGGTGAGCTTCTGGAAGACCCTACTATGTACATACGCATAGTAGGAAGCTTGATTTATATGACTATTACCAGGCCAGATTTGAGCTATGCTGTTGGATTGGTAAGTCAGTTTATGCAGGCTCCAAGAAAACCGCATTTGGATGCGGCTAGACGCATACTCAGGTATGTGAAGTCCACATTGCAGTATGGACTACTTTATGAGACTGGGGTTCAGATACAGTTGCATGGATACACTGATGCTGATTGGGCTGGTAGTATTTCAGATAGATGATCTACCAGTGGATATGTGTTCTCTTTTGGGAGTACTGTAGTCACTTGGAGCAGCAAGAAACAGCCTACAGTTGCCTTGTTGAGCACAGAGGCTGAGTACAGGGATGCAGCAATGGCTGCATGTGAGGTAGCTTGGTTGCATAAGCTACTTTATGATATGCATCAGTCTCTACAGATGGGCCAGTTGTCATTTATTGTGACAACATGAGCAGTATACACTTGGCAAATAACCCAGTCTATCATGATAGAACAAAGCACATTGAGGTGCATTATCACTATGTGCGGGAGAGGGTCTTACTAGGTCTTATTGATCTAGTTTATGTCAGCACAGAGGATCAGGTAGCTGACATATTTACGAAGGCATTGGGCGCAGAGAAGCTGCGCAAGTTCAGAGACCTGCTTGGTGTGCAAGAATTGGGATTGAGCTCGAGGGGGAGTGTTGAGATATCGAGCTCCACTCGTGATATGCCAGGGTGACCGTTGTGCATTTATGTCATCGACGTGTCATGCGGTTGGTACACCGCCCATGAATAATAGCTACATGACAGCTATCCTTATCTACTCTAGTTCGTGGCTCTGTTAGTATGCCACCTTAGTTAGTTGAGTTTGGTTTGAGACCCATATATAGGGTTCTTCTATTTCTTTGTATGAGAGTTCTTTTGGCTTACACAACTAAGAAGAGGAAAACTGTTTTCAGCCTCCACCTTTGTGTGTATTCCCCCATTGTGCAAGCAAGAAAGCTACAAGTGATACTCCTTCCTTCTCTCCCACAATCTTGACAGATACTTGTGAGCACCACACTTTGGACATATCTCCATAGTCTCGTATTCTTCTCGAAACAGTATGCAATCGTTGATACATGCATGGATGTTATTGTAGTCCATGCCAAGCTTCTGTAAAACATGTCGTGCATCATCAGAGACTCAGGCATGGTATTTGCAGGTGATAATATATGATATTTTAATAACCTGAAAAAAAAATCATAAAACACCTTGAAAAAGCAAAAATGTTTATAATAATAGTGTCAAAAAAAAATCAATGAAGCCTATGTATAAGGTACCTGAATAACTCGGTCACACTCGTATCGCTCCACCCGTATTTTGCTTGCACACTTAAGAGTGCAAGCAGTGTCTTCAACCGAGATACTCAGCACCCATCATATAATGGTATGGATGCTTCCTCTAAGCGGATCAGATGTCTGGACATCCATGGGAATCAATGCATCAATCATTGCCTCCATCTCAGGCTCCAAGATTGTAGGTAGGTCTGGAAGGTTGTCTGTCTCCTCTAGCATTGACGGTATAGATTGGCCTTGCGAGTGGTGGATTGGCTCCTGCACTCCATCTATCGCACGCCCACAAACTCTTCTAATTGGCCGCAAAGGGTGCACTCCCCCTTGGGACGAGATAGAAAATTTGCCAACAAGACCCAATCTTATTGTATATGGTTTTCAATTAGCTTGCGAGTACAATGCATGATTGATATTAACTTCAAATTTCCATTTGCTGAAAATCTGCAATCGCCTGATCAATGATCTCAGATTGAAACTCGCCAAATCATCGTACGTGTCCTATAGACAATCGGCGTTTTTATCCGAGTTTGCCAACACGCTGATTAAGATACGCCTCACGATCTTGAACAATAAGACCGCCTTCCTTTTCCATTTGCAACAAAAAGACTGGTGACAAGGATGCTATGATTAATGAAGTTCTTCACGAGGTGAATATAGAGATGAAGGGGATGGAACACGATTCTTCTTTGGGATTTAGTGGTGATTAATCAATTATTGAGGTGTCTTCTTGTGCAACCATTATACCTTATATACCTAGCTACGGTCTCTAGGTTATGTACTTTGAGTACCTTAGAGGGGCTCTACTAGGATTACTTATACAACTGCACTAGAGGGCTTTGAGTATAAGTAATCCATTTATGAGCATCATTGAGGATCTGTTAGTCTAATAATAAATCAGTCTCAACAAAAATCATCTTAGTAATGTGGTTTTTTTGTCCTAGGTCCATGTATAAAAATTAATGCCATCTATGAAATTTATCAACTATAGTAATAAAATTTGTTTCAATCAATTCTACTCATAGTCATAACATTTGAAGAAAATATCCTATGCTCAATTTAAGGGATTCTTCTTCTATAGCAATACTTTTGGGTTCATTTTGATGAAGTACCATAATGACCATTAGCTAGGGTATCATTTTCTTTTAGTCCTTCCGTTGACTACTTGGCATGATTACTAATTTGTTATGCCTATAAAGTTGATACAAAAACAATGAATTATGCATATCACAATTAGATCCCCTACTTGGACATTATGAAGGATATGACCAATTTTAAGCCATCTTAAAGAGTCACCACTGTACGTGGCCCATGGCAAAGCACATTATATACCATTATCGATAAGTCTATTATCGTGCATCTTAAATCTCCTAATTAGACTTTATAAAGTGTATGACTAATTTTTAGCCCTCTTAAGGAGTCGATGTAATGGTACCCATAAAAAAAGCAAAGTGCATACCATTACCATAATCATGGATATGTTATCGATCCAATATATACACACACAGGTGAACTACATCTTGAGTAGACAAAAGCTATCCATTTGAGTAGACATACATCTCCATAAAGCTATCCATTTGAGTATATATCTCTTTCTCTTTCTCTCCCTCTCTCTCCCTCTCCCTCTCTTTCTCTCTCATTTCCTCTCCCTCTCACAATATATCCTAACACTCTCCAAAAGAAAAAGGGAGAGGGAGAGAGAAAATGCACTCTCCCTCCCTCTCCCTCTCTTTCTCTTTCTCTCCCTCTCTCATTTCCTCCCCCTCCCTCTCCCTCTCTGATGGACCTAAAAACTGGCCGGCACTGGCTCATGCACTAGCCGGACCTCGTCACTATGCACAAGACAACCCCTCGGCCTCGCGGCCAGGAGCGTCTATCAAAATCTCTGCCTTCCTAAACATTGCGTTTGTAATACGTTATAGTCCAACTGATCCTAACCCAATATTACTCCTCAGAGGGAGTCCCTTTCACATGGCCAAAAGGCTCGAATCACATACACATGGGATTCCTCCTACGGCTGAATGCCGTCAACCCTCTGCGACTCTCCTACACCTTGGGGATTGGCCCCTCGATGCGCCGCTCAACATTTAGACATTTCGCACAAACGTCGCTCAAGGTACCAAATGAGCGTGTCCAGGAATGTACCATTGTCCTTACTTGATTTCCCCTTTAGGATCCCACGACTAGCCTACAGCATAGGAACCTCACTGCCTCTCAACCGTGGGTCAAGGGCCTACTGAAAACAATTGCTATGCGTATCCAGGAGCTGACTCTGATACTTTTAATTTCCTCTAAATGATCATGCAAAGAGGTGGATGCCTAGTGCTCAAACATTTTAAAAAAACCAGCAGCGTGCAAGTGCAAAACATCTCTTTCATGCTTTTCTTTCTAACCGCTTTGTGCTTCGCTGCAACACCTAGCACCGAAGTGATCTTCGTGCTACTAGGTTTTAATTTTTATCATTATTATTCCGTCCTAGATGCGATGCATATAAAATCAGCGAATTATCCCTCATGCTCAGCGGCATTTAACCATTTTTTCCACAACTCTACCCTTCCCCGTTTTGATAGTGCATCACTACATTCATTTCTTTTAGGGTTTCCTTGTCATTTTATGTGGAGAAAGGAAGGAAACACGCACTAAAACATATAAACAAGGCTGAACTGAAGCATAACTTCATGCCCCAGCCTTGCTATACATCAACAAACATAAATCCTATTTTTCTATATTTTTCGCAGCCCCAAATGTATTTTTCCCCTATTTTTCATGGTTTTTTTTCATTTTCCCGCCATTTTCTTCATTTTTTTAAATTGCTAAAAATCAATTTCAAGGCTGTGGCCCTTAGTTCCTTTCAGCAGAAACAGAAATTTTAGTAGGTGTGGATTAATTTATTGCATCATTTTTAGCCCAAAACCCTATTTTCCTTCATTTTTATGGTTTTTCGTGTCTCGGTTTTCTATTTTCTGCTAACCCACACATGTTTTCCTGATTTTTAAATGATGAACAGCTAGGAACCAACTCAAAGCACGACATACTCAAAACTCAATCCATATGAACACATTTTTATCAACCAAATTTGCATCAAAAGACCATTTTCTTTGTAAAAACAATTATTACCGTGTCTTGCGGGTTTTCATTAAATTTGGCACGTCCCACGATTGATTTCCAGCCATGAATTCTGCTTGGAATCAGCAATCTACAATGGTTTTGCATTGCTCTTTCATCCCGTCAAGAATCGGCATCCATCCGGCCGTCCATCTCCATCCTATCCCTTCAAGCACGAACGGGGGCTAAGAGGAGAGAGAGGGAGGAGAGAGAAAGACTGATTTTCTCTCTCTCCAACCAGTCCACCATTGCGGGAGCGGAGACCGGCGATTCACTCGGCATGATGTCTTGACCAGGCCTGGAGGTTCATAGCCATGGCTTCTTTGCAAGCCAGCAATCGATTGGGGGGGGGGGGGGGGGGGGCGCGTTTTTTTCGGCGGCTGTTTTCAGCCGCCGCCCCCCCTCCATATCCACGATTTTTTGAAGGGGGGGGGGTGCCAAAGGTCACCCCCCTCTCTCACACCTTTTGAAATTTCCCTTTTGGGCCCCCTCTTGGGCACCCCGGCCGGTTTCGGGCCAACTCTCGCGTGCGAACTCCGAACTGCGTTCTGAAAATTTCTGTGACTTCCTCTTCGCGTCCCGCACTGCCTGGCATCTTCAGTGACCACCATAGGTACTCGAAAAAATTACAAAAATTCACAGAGCGTCTCACGGGCGCCCGTCAAGCACTTGACGCTTAAAATCGTCCTGGATCGAGCCGCCGCCTTTAACAGTGAATATTTTTCCCTTGATATTCATAATTTTTAGCTATTTTTAAGCACTTGCCGTCTCCTAAATTCCGCTCTCACTCTCCCTTTCTTTCTCTTTCTCTTTCTCTTTCTCTTTCTCCCTCTCTCTCTCTTTCTCTCCCCCCTCTCCCTTTCCCTCTCTTTCTCTCGCATTTCCTCTCCCTCTCACAATATATCCTAAACTCTCCAAAAGCAAAACGGAGAGGGAGAGAGAGAATGCAATCTCCCTCCCTCTCCCTCTCCCTCTCTTTCTCTTTCTCTCCCTTTCTCATTTCCTCCCCCTCCCTCTCCCTCTCCCACTACAAGGAATTGGGCAATTAGCGACGCCGATTAGCGACGGCGGATATCGGCGTCGCTATTGGCGTCGCAAATAGCGACGCCAATAGCGACGCTGCAGGAAAAAAAACGCGGCCGAAACCCGAGCGCCGTTTTCATTTCTTTTGTTTCACCTTTTGAGAGCGAGAGTGAGGGAGAGAGCAAAGGCTTTGTGAGAGAAGAAGAGGAAGAGACTTGCTGCCGCCGCCGCCACCGCCGTTGTTCGCGAAGGAGAGGAGGAGCCCTCGTTGCAAAGAGAAGCCGCCCACGCTCGCCATATCTCATTGGTGAGTCTCCCTCTCTCTTTCTTTTGCTTGTTGAAGGTTTAAATCGTTCTCTTTTGCTTGTTTAGGAGAGGAAATGAAAGAGAAGGAGAGGGAGAGGGAGAGGGAGAGAGAGGGAGAGAAAGAGAGGGAGAGGGAGAGGGAGAGGGAGAGAAAGAGAGGGAGAGTGCATTCTCTCTCTTGTCAAGATTGTGGGAGAGAAGGAAGGAGTCTCACTTGTAGCTTTCTTGCTTGCACAATGGGGGAATACACACAAAGGTGGAGGCTGAAAACCAGTTTTCCTCTTCTTAGTTGTGTAAGCCAAAAATAACTCTCATACAAAGAAATAGAAGAACCCTAAATATGGGTCTCAAACCAAACTCAACTAACTAAGGTGGCATACTAACTGAGCCATGAACTAGAGTAGATAAGGATAGCTGTCATGTAGCTATTATTCATGGGCGGTGTACCAACCGCATCTGCAACTAACACGTCGGTGACATAAATGCACAACGGTCACCCTGGCATATCACGAGTGGAGCTCGATATCTCAACACCCCCCCTCGAGCTCAATCCCAATTCCTGCACACCAAGCAGGTCTCTGAACTTGCGCAGCTTCTCTCCGCCCAATGCCTTCGTGAATATGTCAGCTACCTGATCCTCTGTGCTGACATAAACTAGATCAATAAGACCTAGTAAAACCCTCTCCCGCACATAGTGATAATGCACCTCAATGTGCTTTGTTCTAGCATGATAGACTGGGTTATTTGCCATGTGTATACTACTCATGTTGTCACAATAAATGACAACTGGCCCATCTGTAGACTGATGCATACCATAAAGTAGCTTATGCAACCAAGCTACCTCACATGCAGCCATTGCTGCACCCCTGTACTCAGCCTCTGTGCTCGACAAAGCAACTGTAGGCTGTTTCTTGCTGCTCCAAGTGACTGCAGCACTCCCAAAAGAGAACACATATCCACTGGTAGATCGTCTATTAGAAATGCTACCAGCCCAATCAGCATCAGTGTATCCATGCAACTATATCTGAACCCCAGTCTCATAAAATAGTCCATACTGCAATGTGGACTTCACATACCTGAGTATGCGTCTAGCCGCATCCAAATGCGGTTTCCTTGGAGCCTGCATAAACTGACTTACTAATCCAACAGCATAGCTCAAATCTGGCCTGGTAATAGTCATATAAATCAAGCTTCCTACTATGCGTCTGTACATAGTAGGGTCTTCCAGAAGCGCACTTGCATCTATGCTCAGCTTCACATTTTGCTCCAAAGGAACTGAAATAGGCTTACAGCCTGTCATCCCATATTTGGACAGCATGTCCAATCCATACTGCCTCTGCAAGAGCTGTATCCCACTTGGTGATCTAATCACCTCAATGCCCAAGAAATAACGCAGCTCTCCCAAATCCTTCATCTCAAACTTCTGCTTCAATAGCATTTTCACATGAAGGATATCTTCATCACTGTCACCTGTCATAATCAAATCATCAACATAAATGACAAGTAGCATAATACTTTTCTCTGTTTTTCTCACATAAAGTGAGAAATCTGCCTTGGAAATCTGAAAGCCAATAGTGACAAGATACTGTCCTATCTTGTAAGACCATGCTCTAGGTGCTTGCTTCAAGCCATACAAGGCTTTCTTAAACCTGCAAACAAACTCAGGATGAACAGCATGCACATAACCTGGTGGCTGCTCCATATATACCTCTTCTTGCAAATCACCATGCAAGAAGGCATTCTTTACATCCATCTGATGTAAAGACCATTCCTTTGATGCAGCCATAGCAATGACTGCTCTTACGGTTGCCATCCTTGCAACCGGACTGAATGTTTCTTCATAGTCAATGCCATATGTTTGTGCATACCCCTTGACTACAAATCTTGCCTTGTATTTGTTCACAGAACCATCTGCATTGTGCTTCACCTTATAGACCCACTTACAGCCAATTGCATTCTAACCTTTAGACAAAGGTACCAATTCCCATGTAGCATTTTCTTCCAAGGCATCCATTTCTTCATCCATGGCTTTCTCCCATTTTTCTTTTCCCATGGCTTGCTCAAAAGAAGTGGGCTCTGGTTCCTGTATCACTTTGACCATATATGCATAATGAATGGCTGTAAATCCATCATATTTCAGCCTATCCACAGGATACCTAGCTCTGGTAGACCTACGCAAAGTAGGCTCACTTCCAGGTGCTCTCAAAACATCCATGGTCTTCCTTACTCCAGGTGTAACAATAGAGGGGATACCCAACTCATCATCAATGCTCTGTTCTGAGCCACTGGATTCACCATCCACATAAGAGTGACCTGCATTCACATCAAACATGGGCTGATCAACCTTCTCTTTTCCTTTTCGTGATACCTGCATACCACTATCTGCATTGCTTTGAGAAGATTCTCCCGATCTCAATCTGCCTGTCCATGGCGAAGAATATGAACCACTGCTAGGGGACACTCCAGGTCCACTAATATTTTGTGACTGCTGCTGTGAATTCTGTGCAGCATTACCATTTTGTGCATCTACATCATCAATCACATTTATTGGTTTATACCAGCTACTCATCTCATCAAAAACAACATCTCTGCAAACTGTAAACTTACGAGTAGAAGGGTTATAGCATCTATACCCTTTCTGCTGCAGAGAGTAACCAATAAAGATGCACTTCTCAGCTTTTGGATCCAACTTGGATCTCAACTCATCTGGCACATGTACATAGGCAATGCAACCAAAAATTTTCAAATGAGAAATATCTGGTTTCCTACCAGTATACCTCTCCTCTGGAGTCATTCCATGTATTGCTGTAGTGGGAGTCCTGTTCATTATGTAGACTGCTGTAGCAACTGCTTCAGCCCAATAAAAATCTGGCAGGTCTTTTTCATTAAGCATGGCATGAGATACCTCTCCAATATGCCTGTTTTTTCTTTCTGCAATTCCATTTTGCTGTGGGATATGACTGCATGAATATTGCTGCTTTATGCCATGCTCCTGCAAGAACCTTGCAAACTCATTTGAGAGGTACTCTCCCCCTCCATCTGACCTTAGGCATTTTATTTGCAGGCCTGATTCTTTTTCAACCATAGCTTTAAGAGTTTTGAAATGCCCAAAAACTTCACTTTTCTTTTTCATAAAATACACCCAAACTTTTCTGCTATAGTCATCAATAAAAGTGACAAAATAATGACAGCCTCCAAGAGACACAGCTTTAGTAGTCCACACATCAGAGTGGATTAATTCCAATGGCTTCTTACTCTCTTGAACATATCTAGGAAATGGTTTCCTTGCCTGTTTTCCAAACTGACAGGCTTCACATACCTTATGCATTTCTGCAACCTTGAATTTAGGCAATCCTGCAACAATATTTTGGGCTTGCATTGATTTAAGTCGTTGTACATTAATATGACCAATGCGTTTATGCCAGATATCAATATCTGCAACTACACCGGTCCCATGTGCAAACATTGTTGCACTCAATTCAGACATGTCTGCGTCCAACGTAAACATTCTGCCCTTCTTCTTTCCTTTTGCTATCAAGCGACCTTTGTTTTTCATACCATGAAATACATCGGACAGGTATTTCTTTTTCCCATCTTGCATAGACAAAGGAATTTTTCCAATCTGCACAATAGGATGTGCAGTATCATCACCAGTCTCCACAAATCTTGGTTTTTCCATTTTCCTTGCATCCTCCATCCATTCTGCATGACCTGTCATGTGGTTTGATGCACCTGAGTCAACGTACCACACATCGTTGCTTTCTTCTGCACTTGTCACAGAATTGTTCATGTGCTGCGCCATAAACAAATGCTCATTTCTATCATCACCCTGTCTACTAGAAGATGCATAATTTTCTTGTTGCAGTTTTCCATTCATGATGTCATTCTGCTTTTTATAGCAGTCTTTAGCCATATGACCCATTTTACCACAGTAGTAGCATTCAACATTACTGTTTGCATTTTGGCCTCTTTGCCATCCACCACGACCTCTTTGGCTCCCCCTGCCTCTAGAGTTACCATGTCCTCCTCCATAGGACTGGTTTTCTTGAGTTTGCTGCATATTCTGATTTCTACCATGGCCTCCAAATCGGCCTCCTCTACCTCTGCCTCTACCTCTTCCAGCATTTGAGTAGAAGACAGCTTCTTTTGAAGTTCCTCCTGAAGAAGATGCACCACCATTTCTCTGCTCCTCAGAAATTAGAAGAGCAATCAACTCCTCAAAATCAGGAAATCTTTCATGGACGGAAATGGATGTTTGGAACTGTGCATAATCCTTTCCTAGACCATTCAAGGTCACAGAAACTAAATCATCATCTTCCACTGGCGACCCAATGGAAGCAAGTGCATCTGCAATCTTCTTCACCTTCATGTGGTAGTCATTAATGCTCATACTTTCTCTTTGCACATTGTGCAACTCTTGCTTGAGCTGCATTTTCCTGGCTTGCGTATTTGTGCTATACATTTTTGACAAAGTATCCCATGCCTCCTTTGGCGTACTTGCATCTTGAATATGCACAATCATAGAGTCTGAAATGCTGATAGACAGCCAGTACATAACTTTCCTAGCTCTCTCATGCCATGCTTTAAATGCCTGCATTTGCTGTTGATTGGGAACATCAGGAAGAACTGGTTCTTCTTCATTTCCTGCAACAAATTCCCAATATCCTTTTCCCATAAGGAAATTCGTCATTCTAAACTTCCATGCTTAGAAGTTGTTCTTGTCAAGCTTTTCAGTGACAATCTGTGAAAGAGAATCAGACGCCATTACAGAATACTGCAAAAGAATTTGTCACTGCAAAAAAACACAACTTCACCCTCACAAGGGCAAATCTGCAAAACTGGCGAAAGTGGTATTTGACCACACAGTCACTTCCTAGTGACGATTTTGCATAAACAGGAACCAAGGATGATCTTGAAGCTCCCAATGTCTCTGCGCACAAGCATACGATGCAATTTCTACAGTAACTTTTCACCGACCTGTAGAACAGTGGCTGCACAGCATAAAACCGAGCCTTTTCCTGAGTGGGTGCAGAAAACTGCCGCCTCCAAAACAGGCCCCGAAATGGCCTCAAATAAAAAAAAAAGGTCGCCGTGGGCTAAAGCCCTCACCTGCAACATATACTGCCCTCTTGCTTCACCGCGAAGGGCGTCTCAACCTGAGACAATGCACTCTTGCAATTTCCGGCTGTGCTACCTGCAGAGATCTGCTCCCAAAACAGAAAATGAAAGCAACACTGCTCTTACTAGAACACCGCGAGCTTGGCTTGCTTTCTTGAGCTCCTTACCACGAACAAGGCTTTGATACCATGTCAAGATTGTGGGAGAGAAGGAAGGAGTCTCACTTGTAGCTTTCTTGCTTGCACAATGGGGGAATACACACAAAGGTGGAGGCTGAAAACCAGTTTTCCTCTTCTTAGTTGTGTAAGCCAAAAAGAACTCTCATACAAAGAAATAGAAGAACCCTAAATATGGGTCTCAAACCAAACTCAACTAACTAAGGTGGCATACTAACTGAGCCACGAACTAGAGTAGATAAGGATAGCTGTCATGTAGCTATTATTCATGGGCGGTGTACTAACTGCATTTGCAACTAACACGTCGGTGACATAAATGCACAACGGTCACCCTGGCATATCACGAGTGGAGCTCGATATCTCAACATCTCTCTCTCTCCCTTTTGCTTGTTTAATGTTTAAATTACTTTATTTTTTGCTTGTTTAGGAGAGGAAATGAGAGAGTAAGAGAGAAAGAGAGGGAGAGGGAGAGGAAGAGGGAGAGGGAAAGAAAGAGAAAGAGAAAGAGAAAGAAAAATAGAGGGAGAGGGAGAGGGAGGGGGAGGAAATGAGAGAGGGAGAGAAAGAGAAAGAGAGGGAGAAGGAGGGAGAGTGCATTCTCTCTCTCCCTCTCCCTTTTGCTTGTTTAATGTTTGAATCACTATATTTTTTGCTTGTTTAGGAGAGAAAATGAGAGAGAAAGAGAGCGAGAGGGAGAGGGAGGGGAAGGAAATGAGAGAGGGATAGAAAGAGAAAGAGAGGGAGAGTGCATTGTATCTCTCCCTCTCCCTTTTGCTTGGAGGATGTTTAAATCACTTTATTTTTTGCTTGTTTAGGAAATGAGAGAGAAAGAGAGATAGAGAGGGAGAGGGAGAAAAAGAGAAAGAGAGGGAGAGGGAGAGGGAGAGGGAGGGGAAGGAAATGAGAGAGGGAGAGAAAGAGAATGAGAGGGAGAGGGAGAGGGTGAGAGAAAGAGAGAAAGAGAGGGAGAGGGAGAGAAAGAGAGGGAGAGGGAGGGGAAGGAAATTTAAGATAATAGACTTATTGATAATGGTATGCAATGTGCTTTGCCATGGGCCACGTACTTCATCAAAATAAACCCAAAAGTATTGTTATAGAAGAAGAAACCCTTAAATTGAGTATAGGATAATTTCTCTCAGGTCTTATGACTATGAGTAGAATTAATTGAAATAAATTTTATTACTATAGTTATAAATTTCATAGATGGCGCGCATTAATTTTAAAATGGATTACTTATACTCAAAACTGAGATATAACAAATAATTATCTACCGGGACAAACAAATCGTTGAGCATGATACAAGGCCGAGATATAACATCGGAAAATCTCTCAACTACTATATACAATGCAAGATTTATGGTCAACTTGCAACTTGACGTACATCTCCATAAAGCTATCCATTTAAGCCTCGTTTGCTGTAATGTAGATAAGATGGCAAACGAAGAAGGTCTTATTGTTCAAGACCACGACACGTATCTTAATCAGCGTGTCCCATGTCCTTCCTCTCAATGCAAGTTGGCAATTAGACGAAAACGCCGATTGTCTATAGAATAGGTACGACGATTTGGCGAGTTTCAATCCGAGATCATTGATCAGGCGATTGCGGATTTTTAGCAAACGGTAATTTGAAGTTAGCATTTTTCATGCATTGTACTCTCAAGCCAATTGAAAACCATACAAAATAAGATTGGGCCTTGTTGGAAAATTTTGTATCCAGGGGGGTGATATCTCGACCCAAGGGGGAGTGCACCCTTTGCGGCCAATTAGAAGAGTTCGTGGACGTGCGATGGATGGATTGCAGGAGCCAATCGACCACTCGCAAGGCCCATCTATACCGTCAATGCCAGAGGAGACAGACAACCTTCCCAACCTGCCTACAATCTTGGAGCCTGAGATGGAGGCAATGATCGATGCATTGATTCCCATGGATATGGAGACATCTGACCCGCTTAGAGAGGAAGCATCCATACCATTATATGATGGGTGCCGAGTATCTCGGTTGAAGACATTGCTTGCACTCTTAAGTGTGCAAGCAAAATACGGTTGGAGCGATACGAGTGTGACTGAGTTATTCAGGTACCTTGCACACAGGCTTCATTGATTTTTTTTAAAACAGTATTATTACAAAAATTTGTGTTTTTTCAAGGTGTTTTATGATTTTTTTCAGGTTATTGAAATATCATATATTGCCACCTGCAAATACCATGCCTGAGTCTCGTGATGATGCACGACATGTTTTACGGAAGCTTGGCATGGACTACAATAACATCCATGCATGTATCAACGACTACATATTGTTTCGAGATGAATACGAGACTATGGAGACATGTCCAAAGTGTGGTGCTCACAGGTATCGACAGGACTTGCAAGGGCAAACCATCCCTCAAAAAGTTCTCAGACACTTTCCACTCATCCCCTGCATAAACCACATGTTTCACACGTCTGCCATGGCAAGCTTGACAACGTGGCATGTGCAGAATAGGTCCACGGATGGAGTTCAATGAATATCAGCAGATTCGCGCGCATGGAGCCACATTGACTCTACCTTCCTAGGCTTTGCGCGAGAGCCAAGGAATCTTCGGCTCGGTCTCGCCATGGATGGTGTGAACCCATTCGGTCTGCACTCGACTTCTTACAGTGTGTGACCTATAGTGCTTGTCAACTACAACATCCCTCCATGGCTTTCTACGAAGAAGGAACATCTCATCCTTAGCTTGCTCATCCCAGGCCGCTACAAAGTAAAAAATATGGACGTGTATCTTCGTCCATTAGTCGATGAGCTTAAGATTTTGTGGAAGGAGGGGGTCACGGTGCAAGATATGAGCAGGCGCGATGGTCGGCGGTCAGCCAACATTCCAGCCATTCTCATGTGGACGATGCATGACTTTCCGGGATTAGGAGAGTGCTCAGGTGAGCAGACCTTTGTTCTCGCTGGTAATATCTATATTTTATTTCATTCAATCAAGTATTCACTAGGTCGTGGATCACCTTGCAGGTCTGGTTACCTTAGGTTATCATGCATGTCCATTGTGTGGGCCACAGTTAGACTCCGAAAGGTCACGAACCATGAAGAAGATGGTATATCAAGGACACGCCGCTTTCTTGCCGGAGGATCATGAACTCAGGGAAGGTTTTCTTGGACGACCTCCAGCACGTATGAACGCTGCAAGCTGGTACGAGCTGAAAATGGTAAACCCGGAATCACATCCAAATGGAATGCGACGGTTCTCAGTTTTCTACGAGTTGCCATATTGGACCCACTTACAAGTCAACCACTTGTTGGATCCCATGCATATTTTCAAAAATGTGGGCAGCTTGCTATGGGACCACATCACAGGAAAGAGAGACACTATAGGGTCACGAATGGATTTAAAGGAGGTAGGTAAGATGGAGGCGCTTTGGCTGCAGTCGAGTGCTGAAGGGGGAGTGCAGCTTCCTCACCCTCCCTGGGTTTTGTCTACCAAAGAAGAGCGCATTGTGAAGCAAGTAATCAAGTCTATCCGCACTCCGACGGGTATGATGCGTTCTCTCAGGTCCGCATTTTCTAAAGATGACCAAATGTCTGGGCTAAAATCCCATGATTGGCATAAGATATGTTAGGTTTGTGAACAAAATGGATTTTAATTAGCGTGGACATTTTGAAATTTGAAAAGTGACCATTATTCTTAATGCTTTCTCATTTGTGGCAGTTTGTCCTACCGATCGCGATCGCGGGATGCCTAACTCCAGAAATTCGCGGGGCCATTTACAAGTTGTCGACTTTGGTGCAATGGATCTCACAGAAAGAGATTAAGACGTCCTCTATTGAATCCGCAAGGCGAGGAGCAGTTGAGACGGTCTGTCTCTTTGAGAAATACCTGCCCACTAGCATGCTCACGATACAAGTTCACCTTCTTGTGCATCTTGTGGACGAAGTGGAGATTGCTGGACCTGTCCATATGCGATGGATGTTCTTCCTGGAGTGCTTCATGAAAACCCTGAAAGGCTTTGTGCGACAACGAGCTCGTCCGGAAGGTAGCATGGCGGAAGGTTGGTTGGTGTCAGAGGCGTTAGTGCATATCTCACAATGGCTACCAATGGTGGAACCAGATAATGAAATGCTATGGATGCTGAAGGACGATGATAGGCTGACTAGAGATGTGGTGGTTGGAAATGGGGTAGAAAAAAGAATGGATGCCTCAATGGATGAGAAGGTGAATCGCTTTTGTATGTTGCACCATGCCTCCATGGAGACGTGGCTCGCCAAGTACCAGATTGCAAGGCAAGATCGAGAGGAAGTGCGAGCTGAATTCCGACGCAGTACGCGTCACTGACCGATTCGATATCCCAAAGGCATGGAGGAGATGCCACGGTTTATGTCAACACGATGGTTGCATGGAGCCTTGACCGCAGCATCCAGCAAAGGGACAGAGGTCTCAATGGAGGAGTGGGAGTTCTCGAGGGGATGTAGTCCAAAGGTAATGAGGGGTTTAGAATGTGTCGTATCTAAATTTGCTTGCTACATCTAATTTGAGTGTTTCAATGTGCAGTACAAAATATATAGTGCAGCGTGGTCGCACGGACGGCATTTTCGGGTGGAGCGTATTGACAAAATGCGCTCCATAATGGACTGTGGTGTCATGGCAAGGTTTGAGCAAGAGAGCCGGTGACGAGCAACGGATCCGAACACGGTTGTGGATGAGATGGAGTATTTTGGGAACTTGCAAAGTATTATTACAGTGGATTACCGTAGCTTCTCCATGATACTATTCAATGTGCAGTGGTTCAAAGTGGTACTTGGAGGAGCTGGAGCAACAGTTCGACGAGGTCCATCTGGATTTCTCGAAATAGATTCCGAAAAAAAATGGATGGATTTGCACGACACCTTTGTGTTGCCGGCCCATTGTGAACAGGTACAAATAGTCATTTGCTTGCTAATTGTAATACGACATGGTTTATGTCACAATGGTTTGAACTCGCTTTGTAAGCGTTTGTGAATAGGTAATCTTCTATCCAAACCCCCGACAAACTCGATGGTGGTATGTTATACCTTCAACTCCTCGAGGTGCGAGAGTATATGATCTAAGCGATGTTCCAGGCATAGATGAAGAAAATATGCAAATAGAGGGATCGATATTATAAGGGGTGGAGGCCACCGCAAGCTTGGAGCCCGCATCGGCTAACAATGATGGAAATACAGAAGTCGTAGAATTTTTTGAGAACGAGGCAGACTCGTTCTTTTGTGGTGACATGTATATCGACCTTCCAGTGTATGCAGAGTTGTGTCAGGAGATTAACATGGGACCATAGAATACTTCATTCTTGGAGAATTGTATTACTCAATTCATTGTTTAGATCTTCCATAAAGGTAGATAAGATATGCATTTTAAGAGGGATTTTTCAAAAATGATTTATATTAATGTGCTTTGTATAGTTTAAATTGATTATTCTAACATCATTTTTTATCTGTGCAGGTATCGACATTTTCAGGATGAGTCGAGGGATGAGCAATGAGGAGTTTCAGGGCATGATGGAACGCATGTCTCCAGATCAGCTCGCGAGATTCAGAGAGATGGTAGATCAGGAGCTGTCTCGTTCTTCGTCAGGGCGCTCTGCTAGATCAGCTTCAGCGCGATCAGATGCTTCAGCTTCGAGCAGACGATCTCGACGCTCGCGACTTGGGCCAGAGGGAGGGACTGCGACTGCAGGAGGATCAGGGGGGTGTTGCTGTGGAGACACGGACGTGGTGTCTCCGTCTCGTCGTTCAGCTGGAGGTGCGTTACCTCCAAGATTTGTCACACCTGTGGGGACGTCCACTCCAGTTACTCCGGCTTTTGCGCAGCCGTCGACAGATGGCACGCCTTTTGGTGGCACTCCTTTTGGTGGCACCCCCTTTGGTGGCACCCCTTTGAGTGGCACTCCGAGAGAGGGTACCCCCGTCAGTACACCGGATGTACAGGGGTCTCCTGGATATGCCCAGGAGCGTGGACGGAGATGGGAGAGGGCCCATCTTAGGTAGACTCCTAGGGGTTATGGATACCTAGTGGATAGCAGGTCAGGAGCCATCATCATGAATGATGAGGGAAGGAGGGTGATGGCTCGCATGAGGGAGTTGTGCCAACAAGTTTTTCGGTACAACGTCCTGGATCATTGGAGGAACATACCGGAGGGGAGCAAGGACTACATAGTAGCATCCTTGCACGAGGAGTTCCCGGTGCCAGCCGCGAGGGCACGAATCGAGGCCGGATCGATGCATCATCTTGGGAGTGGCGGCCACAGGACATATTTGGAGGACTTTGTAAGTTTCTCTTTTGTTTTGCTTATTTGTTTTTTTGAGATATTCTTTTGTTGAGATATCGAGCTCCACTCGTGATACGCCAGGGTGACCGTTGTGTATTTATGTCACCGACTTGTCAGTTGCAGACGCGGTTGGTACACCGCCCATGAATAATAGCTACATGATAGCTATCCTTATCTACTCTAGTTCGTGGCTCAGTTAGTATGCCACCTTAGTTAGTTGAGTTTGGTTTGAGACTCATATAGAGGGTTCTTCTATTTTCTTTATACTTGAGTTCTTTTGGATTCCACAACTAAGAAGAGGAAAACTGTTTTCAGCCTCCACCCTTGTGTGTATTCCCCCATTGTGCAAGCAAGAAAGCTACAAGTGAGACTCCTTCCTTCTCTCCCACAATCTTGACATGGTATCAGAGCCTTGTTCGTGGTAAGGAGCTCAAGAAAGCAAGCCAAGCTCGCGGTGTTCTGGTAAGAGGAGCAGTGTTGCCTTCATTTTCTGTTTTGGGAGCAGATCTCTGCAGGTAGCACAGCCGGAAATTGCAGGAGTGCATTGTCTCAGGTTGAGACGCCCTTCGCGTTGAAGCAAGAGGGCAGTATATGCTGCGGGAGAGAGCTTTAGCTCTCGGCGACCCTGTTTTTTTGATTTGAGGCCATTTCGGGGCCTGTTTTGAAGGCGGAAGTTTTCTGCACGCACTCAGGAAAAGGCCCTGTTTTATGCTGTGCAGCCACTGTTCTACAGGTCGGTGAATAGTTACTGTAAAAATTGCATTGTATGCTTGTGCGCAGAGACATTGGGAGTTACAGAATCATCCCTGTTGCCTGTTGATGCAAAATCGTCACTAGGAAGTGACTGTGTGGTCAAATACCACTTTCGCCAGTTTTGCAGATTTTCCCTTGTGAGGGTGAAGCTGTGGTTTTTGCAGTGACAGAATTTTTTGCAGTCTTCTGTAATGGCATCTGATTCTCTTTCACAGATTGTCACTGAAAAGCTTGACAAGAACAACTTCCAAGCATGGAAGTTTAGAATGACGAATTTCCTTATGGGAAAAGGATATTGGGAATTTGTTGCAGGAAATGAAGAAGAACCAGTTCTTCCTGATGTTCCCAATCAACAGCAAATGCAGGCATTTAAAGCATGGCATGAGAGAGCCAAGAAAGTTATGTATTGGCTGTCTATCAGCATTTCAGACTCTATGATTGTGCATATTCAGGATGCAAGTACGCCAAAGGAGGCATGGGATACTCTGTCAAAGATGTATAGCACAAATACGCAAGCCAGGAAAATGCAGCTCAAGCAAGAGTTGCACAATGTGCAAAGAGAAAATATGAGCATCAATGACTACCACATGAAGGTGAAGAAGATTGCAGATGCACTTGCTTCCATTGGGTCGCCAGTGGAAGATGATGATTTAGTTTCCGTGACCTTGAATGGTCTAGGAAAGGATTATGCACAGTTTCGGACATCCATTTCAGTTCGTGAAAGATTTCCTGATTTTGAGGAGTTGATTGCTCTTCTAATTTCTGAGGAGCAGAGAAATGGTGGTGCATCTTCTTCAGGAGGAACTTCAAAAGAAGCTGTCTTCTACTCAAATGCTGGAAGAGGTAGAGGCAGAGGTAGAGGAGGCCGATTTGGAGGCCGTGGTAGAAATCAGAATATGCAGCAAACTCAAGAAAACCAGTCCTATGGAGGAGGACGTGGTAACTCTAGAGGCAGGGGGAGCCAAAGAGGTCGTGGTGGATGGCAAAGAGGTCAAAATGCAAACAGTAATGTTGAATGCTACTACTGTGGTAAAATGGGTCATATGGCTAAAGACTGCTATAAAAAGCAGAATGACATCATGAATGGAAAACTGCAACAAGGGAATTATGCATCTTCTAGCAGACAGGGTGATGACAGAAATGAGCATTTGTTCATGGTGCAGCACATGAACAATTCTGTGACAAGTGCAGAAGAAAGCAATGATGTATGGTATGTTGACTCAGGTGCATCAAACCACATGACAGGTCATGCAGAATGGATGGAGGATGCAAGGAAAATGGAAAAACCAGGATTTGTGGAGACTGGTGATGATACTGCACATCCTATTGTGCAGATTGGAAAAATTCCCTTGTCTATGCAGGATGGGAAAAAGAAATACCTGTCCGATGTATTTCATGTCCCAAATATCACCAAGAATCTGGTTTCTGTCGGTCAAATGGTTGAGCAGGGCTTGCAGGTCAGATTTAATCCTCATGGATGCTTTGTTGAGGATATGAAAAATAAAGGTCGCTTGATAGCAAAAGGAAAGAAGAAGGGCAGAATGTTTACATTGGATGTAGACATGTCTGAATTGAGTGCAGCAATGTTTGCACATGGGACCGGTGTAGTTGCAGATATTGATATCTGGCATAAACGCATTGGTCATGTTAATGTACAGCGACTTAAATCAATGCAGGCCCAAAATATTGTTGCAGGTTTGCCGAAATTCAAGGTTGCAGAAATGCATAAGGTATGTGAAGCCTGTCAGTTTGGAAAACAGGCAAGGAAACCATTTCCTAGACATGTTCAAGAGAGTAAGAAGCCATTGGAATTAATCCACTCTGATGTGTGGACAACTAAAGCTGCATCTCTTGGAGGCTGTCATTATTTTGTCAGTTTTATTGATGACTATAGCAGAAAAGTTTGGGTGTATTTTATGAAAAAGAAAAGTGAGGTTTTTGGGCATTTCAAAACTCTTAAAGCGATGGTTGAAAAAGAAACAGGCCTGCAGATAAAATGCCTAAGGTCAGATGGAGGGGGAGAGTACCTCTCAAATGAGTTTGCAAGGTTCCTGCAGGAGCATGGCATAAAGCAGCAATATTCATGCAGTTATACCCCACAACAAAATGGAATTGCAGAAAGGAAAAACAGGCATATTGGAGAGGTATCTCGTGCCATGCTCAATGAAAAAGACTTGCCAGATTTTTATTGGGCTGAAGCAGTTGCTACAGCAGTCTACATAATGAACAGGACTCCCACTGCAGCAATACATGGAATGACTCCAGAGGAGAGGTATACTGGTAGAAAACCAGATATTTCTCATTTGAAAATTTTTGGTTGCATTGCCTATGTACATGTGCCAGATGAGCTGAGATCCAAGTTGGATCCAAAAACTGAGAAGTGCATCTTTATTGGTTACTCTCTGCAGCAAAAAGGGTATAGATGCTATAACCCTTCTACTCGTAAGTTTACAGTGAGCAGAGATGTTGTTTTTGATGAGATGAGTAGCTGGTATAAACCAGTAAATGTGATTGATGATGTAGATGCACAAAATGGTAATGCTGCACAGAATTCACAGCAGCAGTCACAAAATATTAGTGGACCTGGAGCGTCCTCTAGCAGTGGTTCACATTCTTCGCCATGGACAGGCAGATTGAGATCAGGAGAATCTTCTCAAAGTAATGCAGATAGTGGTATGCAGGTATCACGAAAAGGAAAAGAGAAGGTTGATCAGCCCATGTTTGATGTGAATGCAGGTCACTCTTATGTGGATGGTGAATCCAGTGGCTCAGAACAGAGCATTGATGATGAGTTGGGTATTCCTTCTATTGTTACACCTGGAGTAAGGAAGACCAGGGATGTTTTGAGAGCACCTGGGAGTGAACCCACTTTGCGCAGGTCTACCAGAGTTAGATATCCTGTGGATAGGCTGAAATATGATGGATTTACAGCCATTCACTATGCATATATGGTCAAGGTGATACAGGAACCAGAACCCACTTCTTTTGAGCAAGCCATGGGAAAAGAAAAATGGGACAAAGCCATGGATGAAGAAATGGATGCCTTGGAAGCAAACGCTACATGGGAATTGGTACCTTTGCCTAAAGGTAAGAATGCAATTGGCTGTAAGTGGGTTTATAAGGTGAAGCACAATGCTGATGGTTCTGTGAACAGATACAAGGCAAGATTAGTAGTCAAGGGGTATGCACAAACATATGGCATTGACTATGAAGAAACATTCAGTCCGGTTGCAAGGATGGCAACCGTAAGAGTAGTCATTGCTATGGCTGCATCAAAGGGATGGTCTTTACATCAGATGGATGTAAAGAATGCCTTCTTGCATGGTGATTTGCAAGAAGAGGTCTATATGGAGCAGCCACCAGGTTATGTGCATGCTGTTCATCCTGAGTTTGTTTGCAGGTTGAAGAAAGCTTTGTATGGCTTGAAGCAAGCACCTAGAGCATGGTCTGACAAGATAGGACAGTATCTTGTCACTATTGGCTTTCAGATTTCCAAGGCAGATTTCTCACTTTATGTGAGAAAAACAGAGAAAGGTATTATGCTGCTTGTCATTTATGTTGATGATTTGATTATGACAGGTGACAGTGATGAAGATATCCTTCATGTGAAAATGCTATTGAAGCAGAAGTTTGAGATGAAGGATTTGGGAGAGCTGCGTTATTTCTTGGGCATTGAGGTGATTAGATCACCAAGTGGGATACAGCTCTTGCAGAGGCAGTATGGATTGGACATGCTGTCCAAATATGGGATGACAGGCTGTAAGCCTATTTCAGTTCCTTTGGAGCAGAATGTGAAGCTGAGCGCAGATGCAGGTGAGCTTCTGGAAGACCCTACTATGTACAGACGCATAGTAGGAAGCTTGATTTATATGACTATTACCAGGCCAGATTTGAGCTATGCTGTTGGATTGGTAAGTCAGTTTATGCAGGCTCCAAGGAAACCACATTTGGATGCGGCTAGACGCTTTCTCAGGTATGTGAAGTCCACATTGCAGTATGGACTATTTTATGAGACTGGGGTTCAGATACAGCTGCATGGATACACTGATGCTGATTGGGCTGGTAGTATTTCTGATAGACGATCTACCAGTGGATATATGTTCTCTTTTGGGAGTGCTGCAGTCACTTGGAGCAGCAAGAAACAGCCTACAGTTGCCTTGTCGAGCACAGAGGCTGAGTACAGGGGTGCAGCAATGGCTGCATGTGAGGTAGCTTGGTTGCATAAGCTACTTTATGATATGCATCAGTCTACAGATGGGCCAGTTGTCATCTATTGTGACAATGTGAGTAGTATACACTTGGCAAATAACCCAGTCTATCATGCTAGAACAAAGCACATTGAGGTGCATTATCACTATGTGCGAGAGAGGGTTTTACTAGGTCTTATTGATCTAGTTTATGTCAGCACAGAGGATCAGGTAGCTGACATATTCACGAAGGCATTGGGCGCAGAGAAGCTGCGCAAGTTCAGAGACCTGCTTGGTGTGCAGGAATTGGGATTGAGCTCGAGGGGGAGTGTTGAGATATCGAGCTCCACTCGTGATACGCCAGGGTGACCGTTGTGTATTTATGTCACCGACTTGTCAGTTGCAGACGCGGTTGGTACACCGCCCATGAATAATAGCTACATGATAGCTATCCTTATCTACTCTAGTTCGTGGCTCAGTTAGTATGTCACCTTAGTTAGTTGAGTTTGGTTTGAGACTCATATAGAGGGTTCTTCTATTTTCTTTGTACTTGAGTTCTTTTGGATTCCACAACTAAGAAGAGGAAAACTGTTTTCAGCCTCCACCCTTGTGTGTATTCCCCCATTGTGCAAGCAAGAAAGCTACAAGTGAGACTCCTTCCTTCTCTCCCACAATATTGACATCTTTGTACTGACAATCATGTTTCTAACAGTTAGCATTTTGTTTTCTTTGCAGCACTCCATCACAAATCGCGATCCGCAAGGCCTTGAGACTCGATATGCAAAGAGGCACAGTTTCAGGGCATTGATCGACCGATTGTATAGACGCGGCGGCCCTGTAAGTCACTCATCTTTCTTGTCCGTAGTTACCATGAGATATTTTAAATGCATTATTGTATGGTGGATTGATATGTTGTTTCTTTTTCTGCAGAATCCGTTTGATACTCCTTTGCAGCAGGACGAGCTTTCGGGGGACGAGGATTCGTAGCTCGCCCTTGGATCCTTAGAGCTCACACACCTTTAGTTTTTAGTCGCCCGATCTATGTAGACATTTTCTATGTATTAGTGATATCGTTTCATGATTGTACCAATCGCATTTTATGCGATCATGTATTTATTTCATGTATCAGTTTTATGATTTCAGTATACATTCTTTTTGTTTGCAAACGCTTTGTATGCAGCAGTGCAGAAACTATTTTGTATGGCTCTCATACAACACACAGTGCTATATGTGGCAGGGCAGCTTGCTGCCCTGCCACAAAATTTTTTTTCTCTGTTACCATCGCTATTTGCGTCGCAAATTTACTGCACGCGTCGCTATTGGCGTCGCTATGAGCGTCGCAAATTCTCTACAACCGTCGCTATATGCGTCACATATAGCGACACATATAGCGACGCATATAGCGACGATTCTATGGCGTCGTCAATAACGACGCTTTTTGCGACGACGGGGGCAAATTTTGTTGTTTGTATTTTCGTCGCTTTAAACGTCGCTATAAGGTCTATATCTTGTAGTGTCCCTCTCTTTCTCTTTCTCTCCCTCTCTCTCCCTCTCCCTCTCCCTCTCTTTCTCTCTCATTTCCTCTGCTAAACAAGCAAAAGAGAAAGTGATTTAAACCTTAAACAAGCAAAAGGGAGAGGGAGAGAGAATGCACTCTCCCTCCCTCTCCCTCTGTCTCCCTCTCCCTCTCTTTCTCTCTCATTTCCTCTCCTAAACAAGAAAAGAGAAAGTGATTTAAACCTTAAACAAGCAAAAGGGAGAGGGAGAGAGAGAATGCACTCTTCCTCCCTCTCCCTCTCCCTCTCCCTCTCTTTCTCTTTTTCTCCCTCTCTCATTTCCTCCCCCTTCCTCTCCCTCTCCCTCTCTTTCTCTTTCTCTCCATCTCTCTCCCTCTCCCTCTCTTTCTCTCTCATTTCCTCTCCTAAACAAGCAAAAGAAGGAGAGAGGGAGATTCACCGATGAGATATGGCGAGTGTGGTGCGGCTCCTCTTTGCGATGAAGGCTCCTCCTCTCCTTCGCGAACAACGGCGGCGGCGGCGGCGGCACGTCTTCTTCCTCTCCTTCTCTCATGACGGTCGCTCTCTCCCTCGCTCTCGCTTTCAAAACACAAAACGCGAAAACGCGAAATAAAGTGGCGCTCGGTTTTGGCCCGTTTTTTTTCCCTGTGACCGTCGCTATTTGCGTCGATACGCTATAAGCTCAAATCCTTGTAGTGCCTTCAGAATGATGAGATCAAAATAGCATTGATACCTCCTAATTTCTCTCAAGACCATTGTACTTGGCTTCCACTTGCGTTTCTTGTGGGGATGCTAAGGAGGACCCTTGTGGGGGCCGCTTGTTGAGGAAGGTGGGTTAGGTTGAGAAGGGGGTGTATCCGAGCTAGTAGATGCTCCAAGGGGCTAAACACGATATGGGGCTCTGAGCGGAAGCCTATTTGCAACTACCTTAGACCTAGCCATCTTTCTTGCACAAGAGATGTGAGAACTCAATGAATAAGATAGAAAGTGAAACCCTATTTTATATAACCCTAAATTGTAAGACCCATTCACATAGATACACACTCTCTCTTTCTCTCTTAAACTATGAACTGCATTCACACTGAACACATTGTTTATCTTACTAACTTAGCTCTCTTTGAACCCATTTGCTACCTTGTCGAAGCCTTGTTTCTAGCCACTTGGCATGGTTTTCTTTAGCACTTGAGGCTTCATAACGCACTCTTTTAGTGACATGATGTGATTCCATCAGATCTGCAGCCAATTCATCAACACTTTCATTTGCTCTCTTTTGCGAGATTTTAGCTTTATCCGCTACTATAATCCTATACTACCAAGATAGCAATTGGATCATTGGATTGCTACCATTCACCCCTCCACCATGATCAATTTTTCTTTGGTATGCACCACGTGCTATCCAATGTGAATTTTCCATCCCTTGTGTGGAGCAAATTCTGATACTTTCCTTTTCTGCAAAGTATGGCCCATGTGCCTCAAGAGTATGCTACAAAGATACATATCACACATGAGTAAAATGATGCTCAATAGTTTATACAATTCATACAATTTTAAAATATTAACTTAGTACACACCATGTAATGTGTGATAGAGCTTTTTTCCCATGCTTCTACCATGTTTTCGTAGAAGTTATGCACATCATTGATAAATTCTTGCTTATCTTCATTGTTAAATACCATCTTGCGAAGTAAGGGAGCCAATTTGTTAAGACTTATCTAAACCTTAGCTTTGGCCAATCTTGTTTTTCATCCATTACTTCGATCGAGAATTGCAAAATGTAACTTTTTCCACCCATTGTAGTCATGTGACCTACGAACCATGACATTCCCTTCCTCATTGATGGGTGCTGAGAGAAACTTCCTAGTCTTTGCTCCTCCAAAGAAAGGCTTTTTTGGAAAGTTACCAGATTTTCCTGATCTCATCTTATCTTTTTCAATCATCACTTGATGCTTGTGTAGCCTAATTTCTGATAGCACTCGCTCCACATTCCTACACGTTGCAATGGCTTCTTTTTCTGATTGCATCCTATAAGCAAAGTAAATATATTCATATACAAGTTTCTTCATGATTCTAATAAAAGCATGCAATGAATAAATGTGAATACGATCCAATGGAATGTTGACGATGGGCTTTCAAGTGGGATCTTCTATATTGTGCGTCGGTGCAGCACTTGTCACCCTTTGCCAGTTCTTCTTTTTGTCCTTTCCTTCCACCCTCTCTATCAAGCAATATAGGCATGGATTCTTTGTATTTTCACCATTAGAGATTCCACACATGCATTTTAAAGTTTTCTAATCTCGTGCAAGGTGCCATTCAACCAAGTATTGACCATACCCTTCAATCAAGAGCATCACATCATGTTCTTGACGATCGATGATACTTGGAATGCTTGTGTGCATAAAGAAGAGCTCCAACACCTCAAATGTTTCCTTAGGAAGTTCAAATGCAGTGAGCCATCACACATGGCGCTCGGATTGAACACTAAAGTTCCCTGTGTTGTTCTTGTCGAATTGTAAAGCTCTATTCATCAAAGTTACACTAACTCTTTCAAGCTTTACTCCTTTGACGATCTCACTTTCATCGAATTTTATAACAAACTGCAATTTACCATTACATTTCTCAACAAACATATTGTAGTACATTACCATTACCGAATGCACCTTGTACAAATCTAAATAGTAATTGTTGAGTTCGGTGAACTTCACCTCATATGCATTTTTGGTCCCAACCTTTAGTGTTTCCACACATAGAACATGCATGGGATCTCCTATTAGCTCCAAAACCTTTGTATTAAGTTGCCGTTGGGCCTCTATTAACTTTGAAAGTTGAGGAAGAGGCACGATTCTATTTCTCTTCAGCATACGACCAAGCCCAGCCTTCACACCTTTGAATATCTTTGAGTAAGTCGTTGTGCTAACATCGGCCCTGTCACAAATAGATTGTGCATCCACAGCTAAGAACTCATTTGACACATCTTTTAATGTGCACTCAATCACATTTTCCTTCACAGCCTTAAACTTAGGATTGCCCAAAGCGTTTTTCAATGTATTTGCCTTCAGCAATCTACTAATCTGAGCTACCTTACATGCTTTGATACGTTGCTTCCACTAGGTGCTATTCACAATTAACTCATTGATTGGCTTCTTCTTTTATTTGTGCTCCTGTGTTAGCTTACTGTTGATCTTTCTCAAGTCGTCCAATTGTGCCTTTGCCTCCTCATATGAGATACCAATGTCATGGATAGTGTCTTGCATTGAAATAATTTGATTGTTTTGTTGAGTTATAGTGTCATTCAGCTATACCACTTGTCATATGAGCTGTTGTATATGAATTTGATGTGCATCAATCACATCATGGCAATTTTTTATGGTTGCTTGGAAAGTTGTAAATACTTTGAACGCTTGATCATTGAGCCACCTAGTATAACCGAGTAACCCATTTTCACCCTCGCACACTTACTTTATCAAATTTGTGATTCTTGAGAAAGTTGAAGGTCTATTGTTTGAGGGATCAATTGGATAGATTCCCCCATCAACCCACAAATCCACATGTTTCAATCCCACTTGCTTGTAACTGTGCAAAACCTAAGGCTTGACACTGGTACGTTGGGTTCTTTTGAATAATGGGGCATATTCAATCTCTACCTCAATATGCAACTCCTTCTTTCCTGTATTCATTTTACTATTAATAGAAATGGGGAGCCTACTTGGTTGTCACAGGAGGTAGAGTGGAGATGCATAGAGAGACACAAAAGTGCCAAAGGAAAGGAGGGTATAAGTAATTTACTATGTTAATGAAGGTTGCATACACACAGAGAAGAGGTCACAATAAAGCCATGAGAGAGTATAAATATGGGGGAAAATAGCTCAGAGGGTAGGGATGTCCAAGACTTTTCGTATTTCAGACATTTCTATTTTACCTCCAAAAACATCTCCAAAAAATACGAAATTTGACCAGTTGGTTTGTGTTTTGACCAAAAGCTAGAATATTAAAAATTTCCAAAATATCTTAAAAGGAACTTCTAAAATTTTATTTTCCTTGTTCTCGATTAAAAAATCAATTACCTCATATCTACTATTCATTTTGCATTGAGAACGAAGCACCACACTCCCGCAACTAACTCCTTTCTGAATATAAAATTTGGTTGAAAAAGACTTCTTGAATGAGAAGAGAGAAGGAATCTGAGTATACCTTTGTAGATAATATAAAAAAGGCAAAACGAGATTGCAAAAGTGGATAGAGAAGATGATTATTTTACTATTCTTCTCTCCTCTTTTCCTTGTTTTAAGGAGGAGAGAGGGGAGGCTAAAAGGCCCATTTGTGAGTTCATTTTTTTCCTAATGATTATCACCAAAAGAAGCCTTTGTCCAAACCCAATAGGTTTTGTAAAAAAAAACTGAATATATCTTTTTCAATATGACAAGTAGTTCTCATGTTACCAATGCTCATATTGTCACTTAGGAAAATACCAATCTCCTTTCAAGATTTCTTGACTATATTAGAAAATTTGGGAATTCTCATATAGTTTGGGAATTCCCTATATAGTTAATAATCGACCACATGGTCAAATCTTATCCCCTTACTTGAAAGTGGAGTCTACCCTAATTACTGTATAGGTTGTCTTTCCAAGTCCCACTTTGAAGCATTGGTTAAGATTTAGCCACATGGCCAAATCTTTACCCCTTATTTGAAAGTGGGACTTCAGAGATTCCCAAATTCTCTAATATGGTGTTTTGTGTCTATAAACAGAATATGTAACAATGTTCACAACATAGCAAGTCTCCACCATTTTCACAAAGATTGAGAGTATTGAATGTAACATAGCAAGTCCTCAATATGAATGGATAAATTTAAGCTTCCATAGTCTGCTAAATGTTGATCCAATTTTTCTTATAAAGAGACATTTCATCTGTGTTGTCATCATCTGAATTTCATCAAGTCCTCGAGTCTTCTTCATAAATTGTGCCCTATCAAGATTATGCTTTAGAAAATATCTTCATGCCTAGTCATTCATACAATTTGCAAATTTGAGACCATACTTTGCAATCAATCAAGCGATGGTCCACAATAAATTATGAATGCATTGAGGAATTTGTGCCTAGCCTAACTACGTGTGCTTGTGCGTCATGCAAACACAAAAGAAACACGCAAAAAAAAGACTCATAATGATGCTGACTTAAGAGTTTAAAATCTTGGCAGAAAACTCCGCCCTTAAGTTTGCAGTGATAGACGTACATCGTCATGACATCCACCCCCTCCAAACCTACATATCCTTCGAATGGGCCACAGCTACCCATCCTCATCATCGCCAAGCTCGACGGTCAATGCAAACTCATCATCTTCAATGTCCACATCTTCATCTTCATCCCCTCCTGGCTCAATACCATCATAAATCTCATCATCCTACTCCTCAATTGCATAAGCTATAACATCTCTTCTCTTGAAGAGTTTGATTGTCTTCCTTGCAATTGGAATCCGCAAGGCCATACCATCAAGTTCTACTAAGGAATATGTGGCATTATCGTGGACATGGTGTACTAGATAGGGCCCAAACCATGTCTGGAAACCTTGTGAAAAGCACTATACTAGTTGTCTAGACTGTTGTCATAGACCAACACCCAATCTCCCTCTTTAATTTCTTTAGGCCTCAATTTGTGTCTACTATCAAAGTGATCTTTGTTACGAATTCTGTTCTTTTTGAGCTTTTGAATTGCTCTCTCAATATCTTCAGGTCTTCTTTCCAATTGACGAATACGAAGTGCCAAAAGATCTTCTCTAGACATCTCTTCTTGCTGCCACGGTAAAGCACTCCAAGTAAGTGTGCAAGTCTTTGTAGGCATGACTGGCTTCTGCCCATTCATCAACTCAACTCGCATATAACTTGTAGTCACACTGTGAGAAGTGCAATCAGCCCATAAGGTATAAGCGAACAACCAAGGCCACTCTCGAACCCATCGTATGCTTTGGCCAAGGCTTTCACAATTGGCGGATGGCCTCTTTCACTCTTCCCATTGACTTCTGGATTATATGCTGAAGTCAAAGCAAGTTTAATGCCAAGGCGAGAGAAAAACTCTCTAGCCTCATCAGCATCCAACTCATCTCTATGTGCAGTAACTTTTCCAATACATCCATATCTACAAATAACATCCTCCAATAGAAACTGACAAACCACTAAATTAGACTTTGTTCATAATGCTCTTCCTTCCACTTAATTTGTGAGATCTTCTCGTGCCAAAACAATGTAGCGCATCTACTATAAATCAATAGGCATAGTAATCAAATCAAGAACCCACTTGTAATGAATACATAGCGGGTAGATAGGATGAAGCTCATCTCTTTGCCTCACTAAAGAGAATGACAATTAGGGCATGTCTCAACAAATTGTGAAATATCTCTATACATGCCTCTCCACCAATAGCGTTCTTTGATCTTCTCATAGGTCGCCCATACAGCTCGATGTCTAGCCCAAAGACTTTCATGGAATTCTTTCATGATATGCACCTTTGAAGCTCTATCACAAACAAATCTCAATGGTTGCCCTCCTCGCTTTTGTGGATACTTCCAAAGTAGTCCACTTCGCAAGAAGAAACCATAATATTTTCTTCTAATCTTTTTGAAGTTTGCATTAGTCCATCCATCCTATCTAGACATAGTACTCAAATAACGTCCAATCTGCAATCTTTTTGAAGTTTGCATTAGTCCATCCATCCTATCTAGACATAGTACTCAAATAACGTCCAATCTGCAAATACTCTCCTGTATACAAAGTCTCATCAAAACTTTCCAAAGTAGACACATGACAAATATGATCACCATGCATGGCTAAAAGATCAGCCCCATCATCAGCATCATCAATGCAAGAAAAATCCATATCATCATACCTCGCTCATGAAATCATATCAGCTACTAGGTTGTCTTTACCTGCTACGTGCCTGAACTCAGGATTCATGGATTTTATGTATCCAATCCACCTAAGCATGGCAATATCTGGAGTAGAACAACTTGTGATCATACCTAGAAGAGGCAAACAATCACTCTTGACCACCACAACAGCACCAATGAAGTATTCTATGTCATTCTTGAGAATCGTGATAACTCCCAATAGCTCTCTTTTAACTTATGGATACCTTCGTTGCCGTTCATTTAGGACTTTCGCTCCAAACCGAATAGCATACCTATTCCCATCTGCATCATCTTGGGCAACAGCCCATCCAATGCCAATAAGACTAGTATTAACAATAAGAACAATAGGTCTCCCACACTCATAATCTGCCTTTCGAAGAGTCAAAGCAGTTCTTAATAATTTCTTCAGTTTCTGTATGGCTTTAGTATGTTTTATCTCCCAAGAAAAATGTTGCCCTTTTCTCAAGAGCTGATAGAGATCATCTGCAATATGAGAAAAATGAGGAAGGTAAAACACACAAGCTCCAAGAAACCCGCAAACCTCTGAAGTAGAGGAGCAAGTCTCAGCAATCTTTTCTATGGCATCAACCTTTGTAGGAGAAGGCTTCCTGCCATAATATCCACACATATGACCAACAATCAAAACTTCTGTGGCTCCAAAAACGGACTTCAATCTTGACAAGGTCAAATTTACTTCTTCTAATGTGCAAATAATCCTCTCAACATCTCTAATATGTGAAGCCACAAAGAACATGCATCCATGGTCATCTAAATAATAATCTTTTCCTTCTTCCAAACAACCCTTAATAGGTAAATCATCAATGAAAGGCATAGTAAGCTCAGGAATAAAATACCGTAGAGCCTTGTTCATCCCATTCATCATATGAGCAATTGAATTAGTAGCTCCTTGCAGAAGCGTACCCATTTGAACAAGACCTAGAGGTGTCTTCATCGTAGTCAAATCTTTGCTTTCAAGAAGAAGCTAGAACTTATCATATCCGAAATAAAGATCACCAAGAGTATAGATAGCACGTCAAACAAAAGCTTTAGCAAACTCATCCACAATAGGTCCACAGCACCAACATTTTGAATAGTGACCTTGTTTACTGGTTGTAGGTGTTCTATATGAATCTGAGTGTCCCATTCTTCTTAGGAACTGTGACCCATCTATTGGAATATGGAGCTGAAGATGGCACTAGAATTCCCATCTTGATCCGCTCATTCAAAAGCTCTACCAATTTGGGCAAGTGAGCCCTCGGTACATGAATAGGCCGTAGATTCCAAGGGACATGCGTAATGGTAAAAATAACCATAGGCGTCACAAACCTACGATGTGGAAAGAAAGCAAAAACATTTTCATGTCTTCTTAATATCTCTTCAAAACATCTTACCTCTTCAGAAAGTAGAAAATCTTCAGTCCCAATCTTCATCTCTTTCAATATCTCAGCTAAAAACTTATGTCTGATACCTGCACGATCTCGCAAAGGAGGTTGCATAGCAACTCTCCTAATCATCTCATCACTGTCCAAAGGTAGCGGTCTTGCAATTGGTCTAACCTTCTTGTCAACTGCCTTATTTTTTGTCTGAACTCTGGCTTCATTGCTACAACCTGTAGATTTCACCTCTCAATGAAAATACCCTGATAAACACAAATTTTGATATGTATAAACAACAACACCTAAATCTTTTTGGTGAAATATGTCAACATGGAATACATTTTGCCGAGTATCCTTGTCAAGATTGTGGGAGAGAAGGAAGGAGTCTCACTTGTAGCTTTCTTGCTTGCACAATGGGGGAATACACACAAAGGTGGAGGCTGAAAACAGTTTTCCTCTTCTTAGTTGTGTAAGCCAAAAGAACTCAAATACAAAGAAATAGAAGAACCCTATATATGGATCTCAAACCAAACTCAACTAACTAAGGTGACATACTAACTGAGCCACGAACTAGAGTAGATAAGGATAGCTGTCATCTAGCTATTATTCATGGGCAGTGTACCAACCGCATCTGCAACTAACACGTCGGTGACATAAATGCACAACGGTCACCTTGGCATATCATGAGTGGAGCTCAATCTCTCAACACTCCCCCTCGAGCTCAATCCCAATTCCTGCACACCAAGCAGGTCTCTGAACTTGCGCAGCTTCTCTGCGCCCAATGCCTTCGTGAATATGTCAGCTACCTGATCCTCTGTGCTGACATAAACTAGATCAATAAGACCTAGTAAAACCCTCTCCCGCACATAGTGATAATCCACCTCAATGTGCTTTGTTCTAGCATGATAGACTGGGTTATTTGCCAAGTGTATACTACTCATGTTGTCACAATAAATGTCAACTGGCCCATCTGTAGACTGATGCATATCATAAAGTAGCTTATGCAACCAAGCTACCTCACATGCAGCCATTGCTGCACCCCTGTACTCAGCCTCTGTGCTCGACAAGGCAACTGTAGGCTGTTTCTTGCTGCTCCAAGTGATTGCAGCACTCCCAAAAGAGAACACATATCCACTGGTAGATCGTCTATCAGAAATGCTACCAGCCCAATCAGCATCAGTGTATCCATGCAACTGTATTTGAACCCCAGTCTCATAAAATAGTTCATACTGCAATGTGGACATCACATACCTGAGTATGCGTCTAGCCGCATCCAAATGCGGTTTCCTTGGAGCCTACATAAACTGACTTACCAATCCAACAGCATAGCTCAAATCTGGCCTGGTAATAGTCATATAAATCAAGCTTCCTACTATGCGCCTGTACATAGTAGGGTCTTCCAAAAGCTCACCTGCATTTGTGCTCAGCTTCACATTCTGCTCCAAAGGAACTGAAATAGGCTTACAGCCTGTCATCCCATATTTGGACAGCATGTCCAATCCATACTGCCTCTGCAAGAGCTGTATCCCACTTGGTGATCTAATCACCTCAATGCCCAAGAAATAACGCAGCTCTCCCAAATCCTTCATCTCAAACTTCTGCTTCAATAGCATTTTCACATGAAGGATATCTTCATCACTGTCACCTGTCATAATCAAATCATCAACATAAATGACAAGTAGCATAATACCTTTCTCTGTTTTTCTCACATAAAGTGAGAAATCTGCCTTGGAAATCTGAAAGCCAATAGTGACAAGATACTGCCCTATCTTGTCAGACCATGCTCTAGGTGCTTGCTTCAAGCCATAGAAGGCTTTCTTCAACCTGCAAACAAACTCAGGATGAACAGCATGCACATAACCTGGTGGCTGCTCCATATAGACCTCTTCTTGCAAATCACCATGCAAGAAGGCATTCTTTACATCCATCTGATGTAAAGACCATCCCTTTGATGCAGCCATAGCAATGACTGCTCTTACGGTTGCCATCCTTGCAACCGGACTGAATGTTTCTTCATAGTCAATGCCATATGTTTGTGCATACCCCTTGACTACTAATCTTGCCTTGTATCTATTCACAGAACCATCTGCATTGTGCTTCACCTTATAAACCCACTTACAGCCAATTGCATTCTTACCATTAGGAAAAGGTACCAATTCCCATGTAGCATTTGCTTCCAAGGCATCCATTTCTTCATCCATGGCTTTCTCCCATTTTTCTTTTCCCATGGCTTGCTCAAAAGAAGTGGGTTCTGGTTCCTGTATCACCTTGACCATATATGCATAGTGAATGGCTGTAAATCCATCATATTTCAGCCTATCCACAGGATACCTAACTCTGGTAGACCTGCGCAAAGTGGGTTCACTCCCAGGTGCTCTCAAAACATCCCTGGTCTTCCTTACTCCAGGTGTAACAATAGAAGGAATACCCAACTCATCATCAATGCTCTGTTCTGAGCCACTGGATTCATCATCCACATAAGAGTGACCTGCATTCACATCAAACATGGGCTGATCAAACTTCTATTTTCCTTTTCGTGATACCTGCATACCACTATCTGCATTGCTTTGAGAAGATTCTCCTGATCTCAATCTGCCTGTCCATGGCGAAGAATGTGAACCACTGCTAGAGGACGCTCCAGGTCCACTAATATTTTGTGACTGTTGCTGTGAATTCTGTGCAGCATTACCATTTTGTGCATCTACATCATCAATCATATTTACTGGTTTATACCAACTACTCATCTCATCAAAAACAACATCTCTGCTCACTGTAAACTTACGAGTAGAAGGATTATAGCATCTATACCCTTTTTGCTGCAAAGAGTAACCAATAAAGATGCACTTCTCAGCTTTTGGATCCAACTTGGATCTCAACTCATCTGGCACATGTACATAGGCAATGCAACCAAAAATTTTTAAATGAGAAATGTCTGGTTTACTACCAGTATACCTCTCCTCTGGAGTCATCCCATGTATTGCTGTAGTGGGAGTCCTGTTCATTATGTAGACTGCTGTAGCAACTGCCTCAGCCCAATAAAAATCTGGCAGGTTTTTTTCATTGAGCATGGCACGAGATACCTCTCCAATATGCCTGTTTTTCCTTTCTACAATTCCATTTTGTTGTGGGGTATGACTGCATGAATATTGCTGCTTTATGCCATGCTCCTGCAAGAACCTTGCAAACTCATTTGAGAGATACTCTCCCCCTCCATCTGACCTTAGGCATTTTATTTGCAGGCATGTTTCTTTTTCAACCATAGCTTTAAGAGTTTTGAAATGCCCAAAAACTTCACTTTTCTTTTTCATAAAATACACCCAAACTTTTCTGCTATAGTCATCAATAAAAGTGACAAAATAATGACAGTCTCCAAGAGATGCAGCTTTAGTAGTCCACACATCAGAGTGGATTAATTCCAATGGCTTCTCACTCTCTTGAACATGTCTAGGAAATGGTTTCCTTGCTTGTTTTCCAAATTGGCAGGCTTCACATACCTTATGCATTTCTGCAACCTTGAATTTAGGCAATCCTGCAACAATATTTTGGGCCTGCATTGATTTAAGTCGCTGTACATTAACATGACCAATGCGTTTATGCCAGATATCAATATCTGCAACTACACCGGTCCCATGTGCAAACATTGTTGCACTCAATTCAGACATGTCTGCATCCAACGTAAACATTCTGCCCTTTTTCTTTCCTGTTGCTATCAAGCGACCTTTATTTTTCATATCCTCAACAAAGCATCCATGAGGATTAAATCTGACCTGCAAGCCCTGCTCAACCATTTGACCAACAAAAACCAGATTCTTGGTGATATTCGGGACATGAAATACATCGGACAGGTATTTCTTTTTCCCATCCTGCATAAACAAAGGAATTTTTCCAATCTGCACAATAGGATGTGCAGTATCATCACCAGTCTCCACAAATCCTAGTTTTTCCATTTTCCTTGCATCCTCCATCCATTCTGCATGACCTGTCATGTGGTTTGATGCACCTGAGTCAAGATACCATACATCGTTGCTTTCTTCTGCACTTGTCACAGAATTGTTCATGTGCTGCACCATAAACAAATGCTCATTTCTGTCATCACCCTGTCTACTAGAAGATGCATAATTTCCTTGTTGCAGTTTTCCATTCATGATGTCATTTTGCTTTTTATAGCAGTCTTTAGCCATATGACCCATTTTACCACAGTAGTAGCATTCAACATTGCTGTTTGCATTTTGCCCTCTTTGCCATCCACCACGACCTCTTTGGCTCCCTCTGCCTCTGGAGTTACGACGTCCTCCTCCATAGGACTGGTTTTCTTGAGTTTGCTGCATATTCTGATTTCTACCACGGCCTCCAAATTAGCCTCCTCTACCTCTGCCTCTACCTCTTCCAGCATTTGAGTAGAAGACAGCTTCTTTTTAAGTTCCTCCTGAAGAAGATGCACCACCATTTCTTTGCTCCTCAGAAATTAGAAAAGCAATCAACTCCTCAAAATCAAAAAATCTTTCACGGACGGAAATGGATGTTCAAAACTGTGCATAATCCTTTCCTAGACCATTCAAGGTCACAGAAACTAAATCATCATCTTCCACTGGCGACCCAATGGAAGCAAGTGCATTTGCAATCTTCTTCACCTTCATGTGGTAGTCATTGATGCTCATACTTTCTCTTTGCACATTGTGCAACTCTTGCTTGAGCTGCATTTTCCTGGCTTGCGTATTTGTGCTATACATTTTTGACAAAGTATCCCATGCTTCCTTTGGCGTACTTGCATCCTGAATATGCACGATCATAGAGTCTGAAATACTGATAGACAGCCAGTACATAACTTTCCTGGCTCTCTCATGCCATGCTTTGAATGCCTGCATTTGCTGTTGATTGGGAACATCAGGAAGAACTGGTTCTTCTTCATTTCCTGCAACAAATTCCCAATATCCTTTTCCCATAAGGAAATTCGTCATTCTAAACTTCCATGCCTGGACGTTGTTCTTGTCAAGCTTTTCAGTGACAATCTGTGAAAGAGAATCAGAGGCCATTATAGAATACTGCAAAAAAATTCTGTCACTGCAAAAAACACAGCTTCACCCTCATAAGGGCAAATCTGCAAAACTGGCGAAAGTGGTATTTGACCACACAGTCACTTCCTAGTGACGATTTTGCATCAACAGGCCACAAGGATGATTCTATAAGTCCCAATGTCTCTGCGCACAGGCATACGATGCAATTTTTACAGTAACTTTTCACCAACCTGTAGAACAGTGGTTGCACAGCATAAAACAGGGCTTTTTCCTGAGTGCGTGCAGAAAACTTCCGCCTCCAAAATAGGCCCCGAAATGGCCTCAAATCAAAAAAACAGGGTCGCCAAGGGCTAAAGCCCATTCCCGCAGCATATACTGCCCTCTTGCTTCACCGCGAAGGGCGTCTCAACCTGAGACAATGCACTCTTGCAATTTTCGGCTGTGCTGCCTGCAGAGATCTGCTCCCAAAACAAAAAATGAAAGCAACACTGCTCCTCTTACCAGAACACCACGATCTTGGCTTGCTTTCTTGAGCTCCTTACCACGAACAAGGCTCTGATACCATGTCAAGATTGTGGGAGAGAAGGAAGGAGTTTCACTTGTAGCTTTCTTGCTTGCACAATGGGGGAATACACACAAAGGTGGAGGCTGAAAATAGTTTTCCTCTTCTTAATTGTGTAAGCCAAAAGAACTCAAATACAAAGAAATAGAAGAACCCTATATATGGATCTCAAACCAAACTCAACTAACTAAGGTGGCATACTAACTGAGCCACGAACTAGAGTAGATAAGGATAGCTGTCATCTAGCTATTATTCATGGGCGGTGTACCAACCGCATCTGCAACTAACACGTCGGTGACATAAATGCACAACGGTCACCCTGGCATATCATGAGTGGAGCTCGATCTCTCAACAATCCTCAGTACCCAAATTCTTTTGAAGCATGAAATCAGCAATCTCACAATACATCGCCAGAGAATGAACCTGTAAAGACATATGACAACTCTTGATTGTTAGCATTTAGAAATACGAAAAGTTCTTCCATGGTATCTGAGCATGAAAGGCCAACATAGAGACCATCTATTTGGTCTTCTTCCTGCAAAAAAACCTGCAAAATCATCAATTATTTTTCTTTTCTTTTTACATACTTCCTAGCAGCTCTAGGAATGTCTGAAATATACTAAAAACACAAAGTACTTTCAGTGGATACACCATAAACATATGAGGAAAAACTACCGCTGCTAGGAGATGAGAGTTTTCCCTGACTCGTACTACCATCGTCTCACAAGACAGTGGTACCTAGCAAAAATCCGGCTCTCTTGCTAGAAGAGGGGAATTCCTAAAAGAATCCTTATTTCTTTGATGATTGATATGAACGGTCATGAACTGGACAGCTCTCTTCCCATCCTTGCTTCAAATTCCTGCATAGGCAGACCCATCATCCAGAACCTTGGTCTCCATCCAAGACTCAGCAATAAATGGCTATCCCAAAATAATAGGATAAGAACAAGAGTTTTGTACAAAGAAATGATAAGACTCACCCACATCTCCAATAGAAATCTTCAGATTTGGACAAGCAGCATACAAATCTCCCGTAGTATTGTTGGCCGCACGCATGCGCCAACCATAATCCACATCAACTGGCCATCTACCAATATCATATAGTCCTCGCACAATTTTCTTAATCTTGAAACCATGATCCAAAAGAGCAACACAAGGAGTCTCAGTCTCACCAAGCTTGACAACAGTTTTCGTAGTTGCACAAGGCCAGTGACTTCGAGAAAAATGGCTACGAGGCACCAATCTAGGCGCATCATCGCTCTCATTATATTGTACGGGTTGAAGTAAAGGATCAAGAGACTTCTTGGATTGTATACATAGAGCTCCATCTGTAGGCTCCTCAATGTTCTCTTCTTCAAAATCAACCTCCTCAATCTGTTATCCATAGAGAATAGCCTCGGCAACAGCTAAAGCCTCTCGATGGATCATATCCTGTGTTGGCTCTTCAATAATTTGGGGCTTTCTTTTTATGATGTCAATGATAACATCATGAAACTCTCTTTTGGAAATTCCCAAAACTTCTCCAAGTGTAAATTCAATTTTACAATTAAAAATTCGATCCTCGAGTATATTTTTCAAGTTTGTGGATGTCTCGATGCCAGATAACAACTTGAATCCATGTTACTTCTTCGGCTTCGAATCCTTTGTCTTTGGGGCCTTCTGATCTTCTTATACTTCTAGCTTCTGCCATCGGCCATGCTTTGCTCCAATCCTAAAGAAGAAGGTTGAAGAACTGGTTCACTTCTCCTAGTTTCCCTTTTTTATCCTTCAAGTTGATCATTATCTCTTTTGCACTTTTCTTCAACAAGTGCTTCAAATCCTTGAGATTTTGCAATAAAGGCATAGATAGAGAAGACATCTACGCGATCATTCCATCCAGTCCCTTTTCTAATGGCATCTCCTATGAATGAAAGTTTATACGATGAAGCTTTACCTTTTTTTTCTGGATGCAGTGCATAGGACCATAAAGGAGACTTATCTTTCGGTAACTGCTCCAGTTGAAGACCATAGGTAGTAGCTTCTCTCTCTGCCTCTTACTTCACATAAGAAGAATGTAAGAGAGATTCCTCCATTAATTTCTTCATACCTCCTTTGACAAACTTTGTTTTAAGTGGTTGTTCTGTATCTCCAAGACATATCATCCTGTCCTTCCAAACCACCAACTTCAATCTTTTTGCCTCTTCAAAGTCTTGACAGTCCTTACGCTCATGGTCTGGACTATCGCACCGTATGCAATGGTGAACACGATCATTTTTGGAAGAATTCATAGGAGAGCAGTGTTGCTTTCATTTTCTATTTTGGGAGCAGATCTTTGCAGGTAGCACAGCCGGAAATTGCAAGAGTGCATTGTCTCAGGTTGAGACGCCCTTTGCGGTGAAGCAAGAGGGTAGTACATGCTGTGGGCGAGGGCTTTAGCCCTCGGCGACCCTGTTTTTTTTATTTGAGGCCAGTTCGGGGTCTGTTTTGGAGGCGGAAGTTTTCTGCACGCACTCAGGAAAAGGCCCAGTTTTATACTGTGTAGCCACTGTTCTACAGATTTGCCCTTGTGAGGCTGAAGCTATGTTCTCTGCAGTGATAGAATTTTTTGCAATATTCTGTAATGGCATCTGATTCTCTTTCACAGATTGTAACTGAAAAGCTTGACAAGAACAACTTCCAAGCATGGAAGTTTAGAATGACGAATTTCCTTATGGGAAAAGGATATTGGGAATTTGTTGCAGGAAATGAAGAAGAACCAGTTCTTCCTAATGTTCCCAATCAACAGCAAATGCAGGCATTCAAAGCATGGCATGAGAGAGCCAGAAAAGTTATGTACTGGCTGTCTATCAGTATTTCAGACTCTATAATTGTGCATATTCAGGATGCAAGTACACCAAAGGAGGCATGGGATACTTTGTCAAAAATGTATAACACAAATACACAAGCCAGGAAAATGCAGCTCAAGCAAGAGTTGCATAATGTGCAAAGAGAAAGTATGAGCATCAATGACTACCACATGAAGGTGAAGAAGATTGCAGATGCACTTGCTTCCATTGGGTTGCCAGTGGAAGATGATGATTTAGTTTCTGTGACCTTGAATGGTCTAGAAAAGGATTATGCACAGTTTCGGACATCCATTTCAGTTCGTAAAAGATTTCCTGATTTTGAGGAGTTGATTGCTCTTCTAATTTCTGAGGAGCAAAGAAATGGTGGTGCATCTTCTTCAGGAGGAACTTCAAAAGAAGCTGTCTTCTACTCAAATGCTGGAAGAGGTAGAGGCAGAGGTAGAGGAGGCCGATTTGGAGGCCGCGGTAGAAATCAGAATATGCAGCAAACTCAAGAAAACCAGTCCTATGGAGGAGGACGTGGTAACTCTAGAGGCAAGGGGAGCCAAAGAGGTCGTGGTGGATGGCAAAGAGGCCAAAATGCAAACAGTAATGTTGAATGCTACTACTGTGGTAAAATGGGTCATATGTCCGATGTATTTCATGTCCCGAATATCACCAAGAATCTGGTTTCTGTTGGTCAAATGGTTGAGCAGGGCTTGCAGGTCAGATTTAATCCTCATGGATGCTTTGTTGAGGATATGAAAAATAAAGGTCGCTTGATAGCAAAAGGAAAGAAGAAGGGCAGAATGTTTACGTTGGATGCAGACATATCTGAATTGAGTGCAGCAATGTTTGCACATGGGACCGGTGTAGTTGCAGATATTGATATCTGGAATAAACGCATTGGTCATGTTAATGTACAGCGACTTAAATCAATGCAGGCCCAAAATATTGTTGCAGGATTGCCTAAATTCAAGATTGCAGACATGCATAAGGTATGTGAAGCCTGCCAATTTGGAAAACAGGCAAGGAAACCATTTCCTAGACATGTTCAAGAGAGTGAGAAGCCATTGGAATTAATCCACTCTGATGTGTGGACTAGTAAAGCTGCATCTCTTGGAGGCTGTCATTATTTTGTCACTTTTATTGATGACTATAGCAGAAAAGTTTGGGTGTATTTTATGAAAAAGAAAAGTGAAGTTTTTGGGCATTTCAAAACTCTTAAAGCTATGGTTGAAAAAGAAACAGGCCTGCAAATAAAATGCCTAAGGTCAGATGGAGGGGGAGAGTACCTCTCAAATGAGTTTGCAAGGTTCTTGCAAGAGCATGGCATAAAGCAGCAATATTCATGTAGTCATACCCCACAGCAAAATGGAATTGCAGAAAGAAAAAGCAGGCATATTGGAGAGGTATCTCGTGCCCTTGTACTAAATGGATGCTAATATGTTTCATACATGGGCACTTGTATGAGGATATCTGTATATAACAATCTAAGTACTTTGAGAAAAAGAGTAGGAAACATCTAGTGTGGAAGTAGAGGAAGATCCTTTATGGACTTAAGCAAGCTCCTAGGGAATGATATCATAAGTTTGATGTCTTTATGTATTCATAGGATTATTCTTGAAGTGATACAAATTTGTTTCTTTACATGAAGAAGGATTGTGATAGTAGCCTTGTCATTTTGGTGCTATATGTTGATAACATGCTAATTGCTGGGAATGCTCATGATGAGTTGAATGCTTTGAAGACTCAGCTCAAGGAGATCTTTGAGATGAAGGACATGGGGTATGCCTCTCACATACTTAGTATGTGCATTATACATAATCACTCTAAAGAACTCTTCTACTTATCAAATACGGAGTACATTCATAAAGTCCTTGAGTGGTTCCATATGTAGAGTCGTAAGCCCATTAGTTGCCAACTACCTTCTCATGTAAAGGTCAGGTAGATTGTCTCCAATTCGATGATGAGAAGGCCGAGATGACCAAGATCATGTATGCATCCATAGTGGGTAACTTGTGTATGCCATGATAGCCACTAAGCCTAACATAACATTTGTAGTGAGAATTGCGGCTCATTATATGGAAATACTTAACAAGTGACATTGGAATGCCATGAAGGGTATCGTGAGATACCTTAAGGACATTGCATATATGTGCATTTGCTATAGTGGTTAAGATACTAGAGTCATGAGCTACATAGACTCAAATTATATAGGATATGCAAATAGTAGAAAGTCCACCTCTGATTATGTCTTTAGTTTTGCTAGAGGTGTTGTTTATTCGATGTCTGGGGTGAAAAAATGCACGGCCTTGTCTACTACTGAGGTTGATTATATTGTGACAACTAAGTCTTGTAAGGAGGCCATATGGTTATAGGCTGTAGACATTGGTATGACTATGACTCCTACATTACATTGAAACTCTATAAGTGTCATTCAATTGGCACGTAATCTGGTCTTCCGTACAAAGACCAAGCACATTGAGGTCCTACATCGGTCCTACTTCATCAAAGAAGTGATTGAGGATGAGCAGATAGAGCTTGTCAAGATCTCGATTGAAGAGAATCTTGTAGATCTACTCACTAAAAGTCTCTTAGTGAAACATTATGCCTTCCTTAGCAAGATGATGGGTATAGAATGAGATAATGTCTATTCTTGTACTTTATCACTTTTTTCTTATTTTTGCCACACTCAAGCATATTCACCTTTAAGTGGGGGGTGTTGGGGATTAAAGACTACATGTGCCTAGCCCCTTACATTTACTTGTACTTACTACATGCACACTTGTACATTGTAGGTGGCAACTATCAGTCATTTTATTTGTTATTCTTTACATGAAAATAGAATGGAAATGTAGGTTAGAGTTTTCATATTATACTATCTTTCTCTCTCTTGCTTGAATCTCTATAGCTCTTTCTTCTCTTTTTCTTTTGCTTGTGCTTCCACTTGTGCTCCACCTTTCACCTTACAAATATTTTTCTTACATTACTTCATGAGAGCTACCATCTTCTCTAGCTCTTCTTTAGATTGGGGATCCACATCATCATGAAAAAGAGCTAGTATTACTTGAACCTTGTAACTGTAAAGAGATTCGAATGGAGGCATATCAATACTCATGTGATGAGTGTTGTTATAGTAAAATTCAATAGGATGTAGCCATTGATCCCAAGAGACTTGTATATCATAAGAAAAGTATCTCAAATACACTTCCAACCACCTAATCACTCTTTCGAATTGGCCCTTACAATAACTAAGAACTCCCCATCGGTTGGTCAAATGAGATCAAGGATTGCAGGTGAGATTAAATAATTTTGGATGTTTCATTGAAGAGTTTCATAATGGGAGAACTGGCAAGATAATTGCTCATGGTACAAAGAAAGGGAGATTATTTGCTTTGGATGCAGGTACTCCAGTGATTCAAAACTCTATGTATTTTGAGAGAGGACATGGGCAAGATAAGGAAGTGAAATTATGGCATAGAAGGATTGGTCATGTCAATTTGCAAAGATTGAAGCAAATGCAATCGAGACAGATAGTCCATGGTCTACCGGATTTTGGATATGTGAATTTTGATCATGTATGTGAGGCTTGTCAATTTTGCAAGCAGTCCAGATTGCCATTTCCAAAGACGGGGAGAATAAGTAGCTATCCTTTGGAAATAATACACTCAGATATTTGGGGCCCATGTTAGAATGGTTCCATGAGCGGAAGATGTAAATTCTATATCACCTTCATTGATGATTTTAACAAAATGACGGGTGTACTTTATGCAGCATGAAAGTGAAGCATTTGAAAAGTTTTTGGAATTTAAATCTATGTGGCTGAAAAGCAGTTTGGATGCTACATAAAATGTTTGAGGTTAGATAATGGTGGAGAGTACATGTCATATGAGTTTTATGACTTCTTGCGAGATCATGGTATCAAAAGGTAATTGACATGCAGGTACACACCTCAGCAAAATGTTGTGGCTGAAAGGAAGAATCGGATTATTGCAAAGGTTGCAAGGGCAATGATGAACCAAATGAACATGCCATTGTCATATTGGGCAGAAGCAGTGCATACTGCAGTTCACATTATGAATAGAACACCTACAGCCTTGACTCATAATATGTCATCATATGAGAAAATGTATGGCAAGACACCCACCGTTGCATACCTTAGAGTCTTTGGATGTGTTTGTTATGTTCATATTCTAGATTATTTGAGAAAGAAGATGGAATCAAAGGTTGTAAAATGCATTTTCCTTGGATATCCTGATGAGAAGAAGGGATACAAATGCTATGATCCAGTGAGTAAGGAAGTATACATAAGCAAGGATGTCAAATTCAGTGAATATGAATCATGGTATAAGCCCAAAATTGTAGTGGATGTTGATTCCTATGAAAGCAATGATGATGATGGCTATGGAAGGAAAATTTCAGCAAACAACAAGGCTGAAAATCAGCATGTGGATGATGCTTTAGGACCTCAAGAGAATGTGGAAAGCAGTAGCAGCTATAGTCCATGGAGTAGTAGATTGAGAAATGCACAAAGGAGTGCAGAAGTTGCAAAAGGAAAGAGACCTATGACTGAAAGTTCAGAACATGAATCTATAGATGACAAGTATGGCATTCCGCATGTTAAAACACCTGGCACTAGAAGTGCAAGAAAGTATGTTCCACCACATGCTAGATCAGAGGAGACACATGGTAGTGCACCTCAATTGAGAAGGTCAGAAAGGGTAAGGTATCCAGTTGATAGATTGACTTATAATGGGTTCATGAAGATGCATTATGCATACATGGTTTCTTATGTACAACATGTGGAGCCTACTTGCTTTGAAGAAGCAGTAGGAGAGCAAAGAGTGGAGACAAACAATGGATGAAGAGATGGATGCACTAAGGAAAAACAAGACTTGGGATTTGGTGAAATTACCTCATGGCAAGAAATCCATTGTATGTAAATGGGTTTATAAGGTCAAATGTAAGTCGGATGGTTCTCTTGAGAGGTATAAAGCAAGGCTGGTTGCAAAAGGATATGCACAAACTTATGGTTTGGACTATGAAGAAAAATTTAGTCCAATAGCTAAAATGATGATAGTGAGATCGGTAATTGCTTTGGCTTCTATCTATGGTTGGAAACTTTATCAAATGGATGTGAAAAATGCATTTTTGAATGGCAACTTAGAAGAGGAAGTGTACGTGGATCAGCCAGAGGGCTATGCGGATCCAAAATACCCACATCATGTATGCAAGTTGAAGAAGGCTTTATATGGATTGAAGTAAAGACCAAGAGCATGGTGTGATAGAATCAGCAAATTCTTATGCAGTATGGGATTTCAACATAGCAAAGCTGATTATTCACTTTATGTGAGGCATACAGAAGATGGTATGGTTGTTGTTGTCATCTATGTTGATGATCTCATTATTACAGGTACACTTGAGAAGGAGATTATTGAAGTCAAGCATGGGTTACATAAAGAGTTTGATATAAAGGGCCTTGACTTCTTGGGTATTGAGGTTATTGACACACCTCATGGTATATGACTGATACAAAGGCAATATGCATTGGAGATGTTGGAAAAATATGGCATGACAAGATGCAAACCGGTTGATACACCATTGGATCAAAATGTTAAGTTGATGGATGATGGATCTTATGTTGAGGATGTCACTATGTTCAGAAAGATAGTTGGTAGTCTTATCTACTTCACCATTACAAGACCAAACTTGAGTTACGATGTTGGATTGATAAGTCAATTTATGCCAAAACCGTGCAAATCACATTTGGATGTAGTGAGAAGAGTTCTTAGGTATGTGAAGAAGACAGCTGTATTTGGCTTGTTTTATGAAAAAGGAATCAAGCCTACATTGTTTGGATACTCAGATGCAGACTAGGTTGGTAGCTCTATGGATAGAAGATCTACTAGTGGCTATGCATTCTCATTTGGATCAGCCATGGTAAGTTGGAGCAGTAAAGAGCAAACTACAATTGCTCTATCAAGCATTGAAGCAGAGTATAGAGGCATTGCATTGGCATCATGTGAGCAGACATGACTAAGATTGATCTTATATGACATGGGGATAGAGATTGATGGTGGAGTCATTATGTATTGTGACAATGTTAGCAGCATTATGTTGGCAAAGAACCCAGTCTACCATGCAATGACAAAACACATAGAAGTGCACTATCATTTCATTAGAGAAAAATTCATTGATGGAGAGATTGACTTGGTCTATGTGAAAACAAATGACCAAGTTGCTGATATCTTACCAAAGCATTAGGTAAAGATAAGTTTGAGTACTTCAGGAGTGCACTTGGAGTCTTATGTGTGCAAGCTCATTCTGAGCTTGAGGAGGAGTGTTGATAAATACGACATATCCTAAGCCATACCCTATGAATGTATGTATCTAAAATAGAAGCATATGTAAAGTGTCCTTAAGTTGGGGGTATCTATCTTTTGAGGATACCACTTATTGTAGTAGACTCTGAGAATGGAAGAAGAATAATGTAGGAGAAGATAACATATAGCTCCTGACCTCTGATTTGCTCCATCTCTCAAACTCCCTCCACTTCAGTTTATCAAAAACATCTCATATCGTTGCCACTCTATGCACGAGTTGATACATATCCAACCGGTCAGAATAGATTACATGTATGTCAAGTGAAGATGATATATATCTTTCCTACAAACAATAACTAGTCAATACCCTGATATATACAACAACAAATCAATCCAAACTTTGGGCTTTCAACGCTCATAGTATCCCAAAAAGCATATACCACTTAAGTGGTATGATCCAAGTAGTTGTCAGTAGGAGAAAATAAGTGTCCCAGATACTTCAACCCTATAGGTATATTATTTCCAAATTCATGACAGCAACCAGTTCATTGTTTTCAGCATGCAAATAAGCTCCAAAACTGAGGTTTTAACACTCCAATATCATGCCCATGTATACATCAGTGTTGCTACAACACTTGACAAGTATCTATGATGATTGTCTGCATAATTTTCAAGCATTTCTTGATTAAACAAGGCCCTCTTTTAGTAGTGGAAATTCCAAGATAGATTTTAGCATGCATTCCGGATAGATTTCAGTCTGCTATTACCATTTAAATCTGAGTGTTGAACTCTTCAAAGCCATGCCAAAATACTTGAGAGAAAAATCATATACATTGCTAAGCATCAGTAGATATCAATAGAGGTCAATATAGCTCCTAGTGAGCTACAACCAAGTAGATGTACGTTGTCCCTGTATAATTAACATCAGACCTGCTCTATTTTCTAGTCAATGTTTGATTCAAACATCCAACAAACGAGTTGAGAACCAAGATACCAATGCTATGAAGCTTTCTTCAATCCTTGACAAGTTGTTTATCAATAGTAGAGTGTGTTTATGGTTGTCAATGTCTAAGTTGGAGTAGGAGAAGATGACCAGCAAACTGGCACAATTTGTGTAGGCCACGTTTTTTACCTTGCTGCTATTTTTTCCCTCAATTCTTATGCAACATAGCTCATTCAAGCGGTAGAGAACCCCTCTAGGAAGCCTAAATAGGTTGTGAACAAATAAACCACAAGAAACATACCTTTCAACTGATCCAATGGCTGCCAACACATGAACTTTTGTAGGTCACAGTGCAACTCCTGACTTTAGCCTCCAGCTCTTGCAATGTCGATGCCAATGCCACCGCCAAGCCTTCATGCTTCAGGCTATGACACCATGTTCAAGGTTTAGAGGGAGAGCGAGACAAAGACATGGAGCTGTAACAGAGAGTTGTGAACTCTCATTGTTTTCTACTTCTCATTATTCCATAAGTCCTACTAAAGTCTAATCACACATAACTGAAAACACACTAGGTCACTAATTGACCGTACCACTAACCGTGGTTGAGTCTGACTGACTCAGTTATTACAACACACATGGAGAGTTACACCTAAGACAACAACTGTCTAGATAAGGTCGGTCATGTCGATGATATTGATAAGAAGCTTGATTCTCGACATCCTTGCTCTTAACAGCCTTCTCTAAGCTACCTTTTGGCTTTCTAAACATAAGCCTTTAGCATTCCATGAGGTGAGGTTAACTTCTTAGAGGTTTTAACTATAGATTTATTCACCATCATGATCCAAGATCTCATCATCTTTGTTATTTAGAGGATCATAAATATTTTTATCAACAAAAGGTAATCTAGCAAACAAGAGTTATATTGTCCATACATGTGACATCCTATCTGCTACTTAGAGGTGCATGTATGCATACGAGAGGTACACATACACACAAAGAGAGATTATGTTGAAAAATATATAAGCAAGATTATTCAATTGCATTCCATTTCTTATGGAATGCAATTGAAAATTTAATAAAGGAAGGTATGCATAAATGGGGATTTGGAGCTCATGCTACAAAAAGGTATCAAACCCATTCATGTGCTAAAATAAAACTACCAATAATCAAGGGAAACATTGAGGCACATAAGGCTTTTAGTTCTTAGAGGTGGCATGACTTTTATTGGAAGGCAAGGTTTGGCAACATTCTTCTTAGAATGTTGGCGCCAAAACAGGGATATGTGGTAACGGGAGAGAGAAAGAGAAACTCTAAAACTGAAAGAAGAATACACAGAGAATGCCAAATCTACACGCATTGCCAAGTCATAAACAAACATCATCAAGGATGGCAGATAGGATGCACTAGTCGGGGACATGGTGTGCTAGAGGGAAGGACCACAGTAGAGGAGACCATGCATGAGTGATACACTTAAGAATTAAAGCGCACTTCTTGTGCGAGACATACACCAACATGGGAAGCCGATTGCTGACGTTGGAGGTGTCAATGATGTCATTGTTGGCACTGTTGTAGAGGGGCTCGCTAGATGGCGGAGTGAGCATCACCTCCACAGGAGTGCTCAGAATTACACAAATGCAAGCAAGACTTAAAGAGATTACTTGCCTATGATCAGGTTCCACCATGAAGCTTCACCCATTGATTGTCTGATTAATTTGCTCTCATCTTGTGTCAAATTTACAGAGATAAATTGTGTGCTAGCTTTTACGTTTACTACAATACGGTGCAGTGGAGGGGTGGGGATTATTGACAGTGTCTTCTTTATCCTCATAGACCTATAGCGTGCACTACAAGATATAGGCCTTATACTGATGTTAAAAGCGACGAAAATGTTTATAAAGAAAATTTTCCCCGTCGTCGCAAAAAACGTCGTTATTGGCGATGCCATAAAACAGTCGGTATCAGCATCACTATTTGTGTCGGAATTAGGACATTGATACCGATGCAAATAGCAACATTGATAACGACAATTTGCGACACATTTTGCAACGCTAATAGCGACGCGTTCAGTAAATTTGTGACGCTAATAGTGGCAGTAACAGGGAAAAAAAAAATTGTAGCAAGTAGCAAGCTGCCTTACCAGATATAGCACTATGTGCTTTATTTGGGCCATTCAAAATAGTTTCAGTAATGTGTACAATGCTTGTGTAAATAAAGGCAAAGTGTACTTAAATATAACATTGATACATGAAATAAATACATGATCGCATAATGAAAGTGACCAGTACAATCATGAGAAGATACTACTACTACATAGAAAATGTCTACATAGATCATGTGACCAAAAAAGAATGGTATGTGAGCTCCAGGGATCCAAGGGCGAGCTATAGATCCTCGCTATCTGAAACCTCATCCCACCGCAAAGGAGCATCGAACAGACTCTGAAAAAAAAAAAAACAACTATACATTAGTCCACCATACAATAATGCACTCTAATTAAACATAATAACTACAAGAAAGATGAGTGACTTACAAGGTTGTTGCGTCCATACAATTGGTTGATCAATGTAGTGAGATCGTGCCTCTCTGCATATCAAGTCTTAAGGCCGGTGGGATCACGATTTGTAATGGAGTGCTACAAAGAAAACAAAATACAACTGTTAGAAACACGATTGTCAGTACAAAGGATATTGCAAAAAATAAGCAAGAAAAAAAAAACTTACAAAGTCCTCCAGATATGTCCTGTGGCTGCCACTCCCAAAATGATGGACCACTCCCAGCCTCTAGTCGTACCCTCGCCGCCTTGCGCTGGGGTCTCCAACGTCTTGGAGAATCTATAGCCTCCTCCCTGAGTCAGCTCCAATCATCTGCGTCTAGCCACTCGGGCTTTGAAGCCCCACTCTTGAGTGCCTTGCATGCATCTAATCATATATGTGACATGTATGCACGCATGCACTCCATCATCCAGCCCGTAGAAAACCTATCTCCTGTCGGCTGGTACTAAAAAATCCTCATGCAAGGATGCTACTATGTAGTCCTTGCTCCCCTCTGGTATGTTCTTCCAATGATCCAAGACGTTGTGCCGAAAAACTTGTTGGCACAACTCTCTCATGAGAGCCATCACCTTACTCCCCTCATCATTCATGATGATGGCTCTTGACCTATCATCTACAAGGTGGGCATACCCCTCTGGGATAGGCCTAAGATGGGTCCTCTCCCACCTGCGACCACACTCTTGGGCATATCTAGGAGACCCCTGTACATTTGGTGTACCTACCGGGGTAGTATCTCTCAGAGTAGCACCCATAGGGGTGCCACCTCTGCAAAGGGCTGAGCAAAAGCCAGAGTGAATGGAGTAGATGTCCCCACAAGTGTGACGAATCCCAGAGGTGACGCAACTCCAGTAGAACGATGAGACGGAGACACTACGTCGGTACCTTCACATCAACCACCTGAGCCATGCTCTCTCGAATCGCCACAAGAGCGAGGAGTAGCATTATTAACCATTGGACGAACAAGGTGAAAAATCTGAAAAAGCTAAAACAGAAGACAAAGGCCAAGGCAAAAGTAAAACGGAAGACGAAGGCATGCCAAGAAAAATATGGAAGCACAAGAAATGTAGAAAAGTCCTAAATAAAGGAAAAGGACGTACAAGAAAAAGCATGAATCAATACTTTTGTAAAAGAGCGCAAGCGCATCATGGTTTAATTTAAAGAGCGCCCGGCTCTCACCCGTGCAATTTGTAAAGGTAGATGGGCGGTAGGAAGGAAGCTAGGAAGATGGAAGGGCAATGGGAAAAAGGGCCTAGGCCATGGTCGGCCATGTAAAAAAGGGGATAAGGGGATGACCACCCAAAAGGGATTTAGGGTTTTGTATATAAAGTTGAAAAGTGAATGAGAAGCTCATTCTTGTGTGTGGCAAAAAGTGGCTCTCTTCTTCCTCTTCTTCTTCTTCTTCTTGTTCTTGCATGCTTGAGCTTGTGCTTGAGAGAGGAAGTATGAGAGTGTGAGAGAGGGAGTGTGTGAGGGTGAGGGACCATGGGGTGGAGAAGCTCTCCGTCTCCTCCTCTCTTCTTCTCTTCTCTTCTCTTCTCTTCTCTTCTCTTGCTCGTGGTGATCGAGCTTGGAGCGTGGGGCTTGAGGATGGAGCTTGCTTGAAGCTTGCACTTGGATCGTGGAGCTACCGGAGTGCGCAGGAGAGGAGGTAACTCGAACGGCATGGAGGTAAGCTCACTACACCTATAGATATGGATGGCGCGTCAGCTATGTGTGAGGTAGCCATTAGTGCTCGGCTTGGAACGCTTGAAACAATAAGCGGTCTGTGGGTCTTGGCGGTTGAGCGAAAGCTCCTACATTTTGGTTCCGTTACCGGGACCAACGGATTCAAGCCTTGAGCGCTTGCGCGCTTCGAATCGAGCATCGCATTAAGGGTTTTCCACCCGAACCGGTGCTTGAGGTAGATAGGTAGGAAGTGAGGGAGTTTGAAGAGGTATTCAATCTCCTTAGCAAGTAGGTTTTTGGTTTTTTGGATTTGGAAAAGCATGTAGGAGTAGGGTAGTTATTTGCTTTGTGATTTGGGTGCATTAGGGTAGGAAAAAACAAAGAAAAAGAAGAAAAACAAGCATCAGGGTTTCTGCTGTCATAACAGGGCATGAGGGTTTGATACGTTTGCCGATTTGCATTTTGGAGTTTATTGGCTATTCCAGGTATACACAACTCTTCCCCTCCACCCATAGCTTTGATCTGGAGGTGTGTATGACAGGCCATGACCTAAATCGTGTGATTTGGGCGATTTATCATTGTGCCGGCAAAAAGCGCATCACACTCGGTGTGTCCGAGTGACGACGATTCTGGGCGGAGTCCCAGAATCGGCCCTCGGCCCACTACCACTCGGACCACTTGACTCGGCCCACCTAACTCGGCTCTCGGACCGCTCAGCCATTTGGCCCTCAGACCACTACCACTCGGACCACTTGACTCGGCCCACTTGGCTCGGACACCCACCATTCGGCCTGTCCTAATTGATCATTCGGATCAACTTTGAAATTTGGCCCTCGGCCGTGTCGACCCGGACCACTTGGCTCAGCCCACATGACTCGATCCTCGGCCCACTCGACTTGGCCCTCCGCCTCTCTGCCCTCGGACAACCACACTTGGACTGGTCGAATTTGGCATTCGGACCAGTCACATTCGGCCCTTCTTACTCGGCCCTCGGACACGGTCAAATCGGGCACTCGACCCCTACAATTCAGACCTGTCGAGTTGAATTTAGATTTTTTCAGATTTTAGCCTGAAGGTAGTGAAACTGACCGAGAGACCATATAGAGTCGAAACCATATCGTAGATCGATCACTGGGCTGAAACTTAGAGCAAGTACTTTAAAATTTGACTATAAACAGTCTTTCAAATCACGTATAGCATTTACCATAACGGCCCTGTGGGCCGGGGAAAAGAAAACGCGCGCCATGACAGGTCCTCCAAAACAGACCCTAGTGTAGCAATGGCTCTACACAGGCATGGATTCTCACTTGTAAAAGGGAAAACCAAAAGCCCGTACCCAAATAGAGACAAACAGAGACCCTAGAACCTCAATGGGCCCATCTAGCCAACAAGGGAAAAAAGGCCACACTACAAAAACACATACGTGTTGCATTCAAACTGCATCTAGTCAAAGCGGAAAGCAACAACATCAAGCTACAATAGCGAGAATGACTAGATATGACAGTCCTGACAATAGATGCTCCTTGAATAGCACTACATTGATGATCCAAGGCACCAGTGGAGAATCCACATCTGGTCTTGTAGTTGGGGACTCAAGGACATTTGCTAGAAGGCTTAAATTTACAAGCCAAGACCCGGAAGATGAAGACATAGTACTACCTGCTTATCTTAGGGTCAAACTCACCGCGAAAAGAGAGCATACTATCGATGCTCTGATTGATGAAGGAGCAGATTTTAATATCTTGACCTATGAATCATGGACCCTACTAGGCCAACTAGAGCTCACACCGACTAATGCAACTCTTAGCCCTTACGGGGGACACCCACAAGCACTCATAGGGAAGTGCAATATCCTTGCGACAATTGAAACTGAAAGCTTTCCTATCATATTTCATCTTCCTCCAAATAGTACTAATTGTGAGAAGGGAACCCTCCTTGGAAGACCCTTCAAAAGGGCAACCAAGTGTGAGGCCGACTATGTAGCACAGAGGATACACCTGACACTACTAGGTGTGAGGATAGTCATGACCTTTAGCAAGGGTAACCTCATCGAACCTCGAGGGAAAGGCAAGCAAGGTGCTGACATAACAGTCAAGCTTGCTGACGAGAGCAAGGACTTGTTGGAAGAGTTAATACAAGCACAGGTCGAACAACGAGAACCAGTGAGTGAGGCCATGCCTGAAACAAGAAGGTCGAGAGACAATGCCAAGGACGGCCTTTGGACTTACAAATATCGTAAAAGACCCCAAAAGAAGCCCAAGCCTTATAGATGAAGGAATCGATGGAGAGTCAATACAACGCCGCGATGGATATCCAAAGCGTTGCTACGTGCTCAAGGGTATTATGTAGGTAACCGATGGATTTGGGTACCAAAACCCCCTGTTAAACCTCCTTTGTTGACTGAAGCCCAAATCATATCAAGAGCAAAGAATCGTAAGGGGAGATCTAAACGAAAAACCAAGTCTCAAGTCAAAAACAGTGGAGTGACCGAGCCCCTCATGCTCAAAATCAAGAAACCCAATGGGACCGATTGGAGGGTAGATCCTCAGCCTAGCGTGCTTGACAAGCAAACATCAGATGTAATCGTTGAGGATACGCAAAAGCCACTAGTGCCCAAGGAGCCTTTGATTTCCCAAGAGGATAGCAGGAATCATAGGCACAACATTGCTCATGGCAAGGTTAAATATTCAACAAAGCAAATAGCAAAATCATCTAACAGCCCCACGAGCAAATCTCCCAGCCAGTGTCAAAGCCACTTAGGAGTCCCAAGTCTCCTACACCCTCTTCCCCTAAATGGACACATGAAGCACAACACTCGTCAAGTGCGGCTACTCAATCCCAATCTCTACCTACATCAGAGCTTCCAAATGTCCAAGAGGCAAGACACGACACCACCCTTAGCTCTCAACCTAAGGATATGCTTGTGCAATCCACCGTGGCTAGCTCAACTGATACTCGATCTACGCAAGTAAATGCTCTAAGGGCAACAAAAGACACAACCACTTCCAATTTCCCTAAGAACTTGACACCGCAATCCACCAATAGTAGCAAGTCCACTGAACTAGCTGCTACTACTTCAAATCAGAGATCACAGCAGTCACAGCCCTTGACCATGACAATGCCCCTTGCGAAACGTGTCCTTAGTAGTTTACCAATGGAGGAGGTGTCGCAACCAACTTCATTAACAACTCCAGCACTTCCAAAGCACCTAAAGCCTAGACTGGAGGAGTTAAACAGAAGGGAAGAGCTAGACTCTCCAAAAAGGGAGGTAGTTGTACCCTCACAACCTAACAAGGCTATTCAGTAGGCCACAACTATGTCCCATGAGGACACACCAGAGCAAGGGAAAGTTGAGGCCCAACCAAGCACATCAACGGCTGACCTAGTTCAGGGTCTTGATTCATTAAGTTTGCACCTTCACTGACCAAGAAAAAGAGGAGAAAACAGCGAAAACAACAGCAGCTACAAGTGGTTGTGGACCCCAAGAGCATTGAGACCAAGAGCGCTGGAGAGCTGGGGTTTAAAGCATCAAGTCCATCCACCAATGAACCCATTGATGTCTCTCCTAATAGCGGTGAAACCTCAGACACATCCATGTGCTCTGAAAAATCAAAGCAGTCGTTGCCATCAACAGTTGCTTTCAACACTCAATCCACCGACAATAGAACTCGCATCGACCAATCAAGAGTGGATACAATGTTGTCACAACAGGGTGACAAATCTATACTAGTCACATCCGAGGAGAACCATGACAAAATAGCACCAAAACCTCAAGAAAAATGCACAATCCCCGAGAGCATAAACAATCCTAGCATTGACCAATCTTGCTCATCTAGGCCTGAGTCCCCAGCTATACTAAAGCCTAGGCAAACTCCTATAACCTTACATGAGATAGCAACCGAGCAAGACCTCATTGAACATAGAGGTGTCGCAGAATGCTTAACTGAGTTGGATGCTAAGCTCAAGGTGTTCGCACGTGTCTACGTCCTTGTATACATGGGTGCATTCCCTAAGGAGCAGCTTGGAGAATACTTTCCATTTTCCCTATCCTGGGAAGAGCAAGAACATCTTAACGAGCACTATGATAGGCTCCTGCATGAACGCATGCGACTCATCTCTAACGAGGAAGCCGACGAACTATGCTAAACTGTAACATTCAATGATGTGCTCTACCAACCAAATCTCTTAGAGATAGAGCAACTAAAGCGACAATCGAAGGGTCAAAGTCAATTTGAGAAATGTTGGTTTGAAAACCGTGTTGAATGGCTGAACTAGGAGCCCAAATCATGACAGTCTCAGAAGAGCGATTGGCCAAATGGCGGTCTCAAAGAGACCCAACCTATGTGGCGCCAACTTCCTTTCGAGTGCTAACTGCCATTCGAGGTATGAACTTAGGTGGAACTAGGCAAGAGAACTCTTTAGTTGATAAGGTTCTCACTGAGGAGGAGCTACATATTGCTAGTAGACTCAGACAAGGTTCAATGCTACTCGATGTTGCAAAATATCTATCGATATTGAGTAAGCTACTATGAGTACTAGATGCGTGTGCCACACTTCAATACAATCCATAGTTCTATAATTGGCTTTTATCCTCGTGAAGTGACATGGATGTGTAAATATGTATATAAATAAACAATGATTTTTGTGTGACCCTGTATAGACAATATCAACACACACAAGCAATGATAGTCAAGCGTAGGGAGAAGAGTTGGGTTTGACAGGCTAAGCTCCTCAGGTCCTCCTCTCATCACACATTTAAAAGTCGTGTGACCATCCCCACCTCCAAGTGAAGGGTGTGCAACCCTCATTACCGCCATAGGAAGCCTTGACCAACAACTCTGATGGTGTAGACAGGGTACCGTCCCTTTCTATACACCTTTCCCCCTTTCCGGTCTATCCTTCTGAGGATGAGCCCTGCCCAACTCCATGACAACCAGTCCACACAACTTAGCATAAGCCAATATCTGCTAATGGCTGGAGGCAAAACAAACATCATCTTGGGGGCCATCCCTCTACAACAAACACTGCATGCCACACCTCTCCCCTCCTCATCGTATGCGCTTGATAACCCACTATATAATCCCTTCCATTCAAATAGTTTTATCCTGACTCAAGGTCTAATCCTTGGTTTACATTTTGTAGATCCCCCTACAATAGCCAACATGGAGCACCCAGTGCAGTTGGCTTGCAAGGACGCTATCCGCCATCGAAGGGAGCATGTAGCAAAAGCGTCACTACGTACCTACCCTTAAAAGGTATGCAAAGAAACGAAGTGACACCGGCCCGGATGTAGGCCAAAAGATTCCTAGGCCAGGGGAATAGAAGCTCAAGGGAGTATACAGGGCATGGCAACACCAGCCGTGCAGGCTCCTACCACATGCTCGAGCACCAGGTGCTCAAAAGAGGAGAGGGTAGCTCGAGACAACAAGAATTTGATGCATTGTTTAAAAGCATTCTGAAAATAGTTGCGGCCAGGGACTACACCGTCCGGGTCCCAGCCGACATTTTCTCCTCTCAACCTCACAGGAGCCCCTCACCAGCACAGCCTCAATCGCCCGACCACCCAGACTCGCCCCGCCTCGTACAAATAGAGTAGCCCCATGTTGCATAAAAGGCTTATTAAATGCTACCTGGCCATGACTTTTTGTCTTTAAATGGTTAAGTGTTGACATGTTCCCCAATTATACAAATTTTCTATATCTGCGTTTAATATATTTCACGTCTTTAGCAAAAGAAAAAGCTAATCAAGCGCAGGTGATAAGTACCTAAGTCAACACCATGGAATTCAAATAAGTGATGTCTCCTTGCGTTGCACTGGTTTATTATAGTTGCGGCATATAACATGCATGCACTCTCATGAAGTGACAAGTGGATGCAGGATGATACAGGTCTTTGTGTGAAAGTGTTCAATGCCTGATCACCGCAAGACCATCGACTTCACAAGAGCCGCAACAAAGCCACGCTGCCGAAAGCAAAAATCACCCTTGCCGACTGCCCACATTGCATGGCCCAAAGCATATTCATGGGCTACGCTCTCTTTCTAGGTCAAGATCTATAGTTGGCTCACTATAGTTGTTACCTCAATTGTACCAACATCGCGTGTCGCAAAGAGGTTTGCAATATCTCAAGTGTATCTCCCCATCTCAACAACTGCTTCTCTAACAACGAGGCTAGGGCACAATCATCACTGTAATATCCATTTCCTGAGCCTTCAAAGCTTGACATTTTTCAACCCATTGAAAGGCTGATAGCCTCAACATATTGCAATGGTTGTACTCAGGCAAGTCCAAAAAAAAAAGAAAAAAAAAGAGGAGAAAAGAGAAGAGAAAGAAAGATAGAAAGAAAAAAGCACAAGAAAAAGAAACAAAAAAGAAAACCGAAAAAAGAATAAGAAGAAAAGAAACGAACGAAAAGATAAGAAGCACCCACGATCACATCACAGCACCTAGGGGTCCTCAAATTAGATACGTCCAATGACCTTGGTCGACTGGCTCCGTCCCTAGTCCCCTAGCCCTTTAGCATCACCCACAATTGTTCAGGGCACATCAAGGGCAAGTCATACCTACGGAGCTTGTCTCGCCTACTATGGTTAGACCTGTCACCCTGACCCACTTGCACAATTTCCTCTTGCACTCTGCCTTAATACCATTGCAATCAATTGTGGTAAGCACCGCATGATTAGCCATGAAAAGTACACCGTCCTCATCAAGCAAGTCCAATAGCTTTCAGCTATCGAAAGTGCGGTGTCCCTGTATTCAATTATGCTACGTCGTGCAGTCACAATGCAAAGGATGTCTCATATTCCTTCACGTGTACTTCTTCTCAATATGGACAACTTTGCTTCATCCACACATTGTTACGAGAAACTAGCCCGCGATCTTCTAACTGCGTAATATCTAAGTATGCACGAGCACTCACATAATATCTGTACCGAAGTATATACATAGTTTGGGTCCTCAAGTGCAGGACAGTACTCTCAGCTTGCTTAGAGTTCGACCTATCTCCCAAACTAATTGCACTATGTCTTGTGCACAATTGAGAAGACTAGCACTACCCCTAGGAAGAGACCACCTATGAGAGGTTTTCAATTGCAGGTATTGAAGACTCCAACAACAGTGTCATTCGCTCTTCATCAACACCCAACTCTGAATTCTTATCCTTTATCGTCCTGCAAGCCCACCAAGAATCGTCATGTGCCGAATCCCCAACAAAGAACAGCCCTACCACCAACTCCAACAACCCTTCCACCAGCCACCTAGGCTACCAACGTGCCCCCAACGACCTTCCTCCACACCACTACCAACACTCCTCCACGGCAACCACCAATGTCCCTGCCACCCACATCTTCGATGCATGCTAAAGCCTACTACCTACGATGGTGAGTGCCATGGAACTGGCACTCGTCTAGGAGGGGGGTAATGTTAACCGTTAAACGAACAAGGTGAAAAATCTGAAAAAGCTAAAGCAGAAGACAAAGGCCAAGGCAAAAGTAAAACGGAAGACGAAGGCGTGCCAAGAAAAATATGGAAGCACAAAAAATGCAAAAAAGTCCTAAATAAAGGAAAAGGGCGCACAAGAAAAAGCGTGAATCAATACTTTTGTAAAAGACGCAAGTGCATCATGGTTTAATTTAAAGAGCACCGGGCTCTCACTCGTGCACTTTGTAAAGGTAGATGGACGGTAGGAAGGAAGCTAGGAAGATAGAAGGGCAATGAGAAAAAGGGCCTAGGCCACGATCGGCCATGTAAAAAAGGGGATAAGGGGATGACCATCCAAAAGGGATTTAGGGTTTTATATATAAAGTTGAAAAGTGAATGAGAAGCTCATTATTGTGTGTGGCAAAAAGTGGCTCTCTTCTTCTCTTCTTCTTCTTGTTCTTGTTCTTGCTTGCTTGAGCTTGTGCTTGAGAGAGGGAGTGTAAGAGTGTGAGAGAGGGAATGTGTGAGGGTGAGGGACCGTGGGGTGGAGATTCTCAATCCCATCTTTAGTAACAAGTGGCACACTACCAATATGAGTAATTTTATATAAAGTATCATCACCAGTGACAACATATTCCTCATTTTGCATTTGCTCCTTGCTATTAAACCACTCAGCATGATGAGTCATGTGGTTTGTAGCTCCTGAATCTAAAAAACAATCATTCTCATGAAGAGGGTGAGTCATGCTCCCAAGCACATGATCCATAGCAAATAGGTGACCTCTAGGCGATCCACCTCTAGGTCCATAACCTGTACCACCATAAGTGCCTACATAGTGGCCATATTGGGTCCTTCCAAGACCCCTAGACATGGCATTCTACTTATGATAAGAATCCTTCTCAAAATGACCAAACTGCCCACAATAATGACAATTGCCACCTCTCAGTGAAGGACTAGACTATCCTCTACCTCTAGGGAAAGATCTCCCCCTGCCTCTATGCATGAAGTCACCATGACCAAAGTTACCTCTTCCACGAGCAAAACCATAATTACTATGACCAAGTAAAGAACCTCTAGCTCCAGATGAGCTGCCACGACCTCTCTGGTGATAGAAAACACTGTCTCCACCTGCATTTTTGCCACTACTAGATACATTCAATCCCAACTACTTTGAAAGCTGTTCCAAGTCCATTTAGTGTCACTGACACTAAATCATCATTATCAACAGGTGCATTAATGGATGCAATGTCTTCTGCAATTTGCTTGATTTCTGCCACATAGTCACTGATACTACAATTGCCTCTCCATGCACCATGTAATCTATGCTTGATTTGTATCTTATGAGCCTCTGTACATGTTCTATACATTATTTCTATGATTTCCCATGCCTCCTTACAAGTACTTGCCTTTTTTATATGAGCAATGTTTCTCAAATACATATGGAGATCCAATGTAAAACCTTCCTGTTCTTCCTTGTCCAATCCTTGTATGATTTCTTTTTCTCTTTAGTTGGATGTTCAGGAACTTCTGGACATTCATCATCACCTGTTATGAGGTCCCATAGACCTCTACCCCATCAAAAAATTCTCCATCCTGTAAGACCAAACACTATAATTGTCTTTGGACAATTTGTCTCCCACAATCTGAGTGATCTGTGCCATGTCAGACATTATGGCTGCTAAAAATTTAAGAAAAACAGCAATAGAAACTGTCCACAAATGATATTTAGTAGTATGCCCCAATTCGGAACATCAATGGTCCAATCCGAGACAAAAAAGCATAAAAAATAGTCCAAAAATGCATGTAAAAATAGCTTCCAACAATATGATTGGCATACATGTGTCCAAAATCTATCATATACATCCATCGATGATGCCAACATGTCATGCATTCAGTTCCCAACAAGAAACATCCAATTCGGATCCCAAACGATGTCCATATGACCCAAAACGCATCAAAACATGGGTCTAAAAATGACCATCTTCCTGTAAATTTTATGCAGTTTTTTTGTGCCAACCTGGAAGTAGATATCAAGCTGAAGCTATAAAAATTTTCCCAGAATTTTCTGAGAAAAAAACGGCCTCCAAATAACTAGTTCAACTCTGCAAGATAGTAATGCAATACAACTTTCCCTTGAGAAAAACAGAACCCTGTACAATGCTGCCAACACCCAAGAACACGGAAGGCCCTTCCATAGTCCCGTTGTTGAGGTCTACTACCAATTTACTTAACTACCTCTTAAAAGACATGTACTCATTTTTTTGAAACTCCCTCGCACTACTCCAGGCTTTCCTTTGCTATCTGAAGTAGTATATAATGGAGACTAATCAACTTGTCCTCTTTAAATGGTAGCTTTGGATGCCGCGCATCATGATGTATTTGCATACTTTTCACATTAGAAGCTGTTGCCCTACAGACAGGACATGCTAGTTTCGCATGCCCTCCTTTGTTTGCTATAGTGAGATCTTCTAAGCCAGACTTCTCAGCTCAGCTTGTTGTGGCAATTGAGGATGATGAGCGCCCTGTGGACGTGAAAGTCCTCTCTCTATTGTTGCAAATCTTGTACTTAGCATTTGAACCTCTCTATGGTTCCAATTTTTGCACTGAGCATTTGGATCTGTCTGTCAAATCCTTTCCATTGGCGACATTTGAGCAGCATTGTGTATGCACACTTTCTCAAAATGCAAAACGTTTGATCATTATCTGTGTAGGAAATCTTGTGCGGGGCAGGCAGACCAGGCACGTCAAATACTTTTCAAATGCTGAGGGTGACGAACAACTGAGGGGGAAACGCATCTCCTTGTGTCAAAGCTGAAAACAGTCTGAACAAGTAAAAAAATTACTTCACCTTGATGAGGAACTTCACAAGAGGGTTGTTGTAGTCCTAACGGACCGTCATCACATTTTAAGTATTCGATTGATGAAGACAAGGATCCTGCTACAGGCTCCTGATTTGCAAACACATTGATTGTTGAGAGAAAAGATCCATCTTCAGACTTCCAATGAAGAGGATCTTCCATAAAGAAAAAATGGATCCAGTTTCAGACTTCCAATGAAGAAGAAGAAGATCTTCCAAGAACGAATAATGGATGCTGCAAAATATCAGGATTAGCTCAAAATTTTAGCGAGGCCATCAAATTCTGAGCTGGATTACTACAGTGATACAACAACCTAGGGCATACGGGTCCAGGTGTGGAGTGCCTATGTGAATGATCAAAGTCAACCTTGCAAGCGACTGTATTTCTTTGCTTATCATATTCGCATCAGCGACATATGCTCCAGACCTGTGCAACTCTTAATTGAATTATAACAAATGCCAATGGCAAAACACAGCACATCAGGGATGTCGGTGTCATTGGGGAGCAGCATGTGCTCCTACCAGGATCTAATTTTGAGTATACCTCTGCTTGTCCTTTGTGCACTACCATTGGGAAAATGGAAGGAGATTTTGAGATGCGCTACTTGGATGAGGCAGCATATTCAACATTCAATGTGAAAGTTGGCACATTTGCTCTGATACCAAATGATAAACTGAAGTGGAGGGAGTCCGAGAAATGGAGCAAATCAGAGGTCAGGAGCTACATGTTATCTTCTCCTACATTATTTTTCTTCCATTCTCAGAATCTACTACAACAAGTGGTATCCTCCAAAGATAGATACCCCCAACTTAAGGACACTTTACATATGCCTCTATTTTAGATACATACATCCATAGGGTATGGCTTAGGGTATGTCATATTTATCAAAAGTTTTGGGGCTATTTCGAGGTCTAAATACTCTTGTTTAGTAGAGAGAACACTGCTGGTTATACACAGACTACTATTATAGACTGTTGTCTATCATTCATTATCATGAATACCTACATGTCTACTATGTAGACACATGCTGTCTATTTGGAATTCCACTGCATCTAGATGTTTTGCCACATGACTACGGATGTATTTGACATACATATGAGCTGAAATACATTGTTTACTACTATTTTTTATTGTGACAAGTTATTGAACTAAAACTTTCATAAACACCTGAGGGGTGTGCAGAGAGTCAAGCATTCGGTGAGCACTAAATTTGTAGCTATGGCAAATGGTCAAGGCACTGATAATATCACTCAAATTTTTTGTGAAAAGTTTGATATCAAAAACTTTACTCTATGGAAGTTCAAGATGCAAAATTTTTTTATAGTTGGTAGAGCTAATTGGGATTTGTATACAGGGGCTGAAGCTGAACCCGAATTTCCTGAATGAAATCTGACACATGAATAGTGCTAAGAGCTCACCGACAGTGGTCGAAAAGAGCTAGTAAAGTATTGCATTGGTTTTCTTTGTACATTTCTGATGTGATGGCTATGTAGATTACTAGTTTCCATTCCCCAAAGGATGCTTGAGATGCACTCATGAAGAATTATGGCAATGTCATGCATGCAAGGAAGATACAACTGAAGCAGCAGTTCAACAAAATGTCTAGGAATGGCAAGAGAATTCAAGCATACATGACGGAAATAAAGACCATAGCTGATTAGCTAGCTACTATTGGATCTCATGTTTCAAAGGATGATATGATTGCAGTGACATTGAATGGGTTAGGCATTTGATACGTCCATTTCTGTGAGAGCAGAACCCCCTAATTGGGATGAGTAACTTGCACTACTGCTACATGAAGAAGGAAAGCTTGGCTTGAATACAAGTTCAAGCACATCTCAGGGCGCAAAGACAATGTCTTTTGCTATAGTCAGTGAGCTAGAGGTGGTAGAGCTCATGGAGCTTTTTGGGGTCGAGGAGACACTAACACAAAAACTTAAAATTTCCCATCTTTCTGATATTTATCTTAATTGATTTATTCATAAAAATGTGATATTTTAGAATTATGGGTTCTCACTGATCAAGGATGCTTAGCAATATTTTTATATCCATTTTTATCCCATATGACCCCAAAACACTCAACAAAAATCCCAAATTCTATTTTCTAAAAACCGCAACTCATGGGTTTTGCATATTTTGTGGAAAATTATTATATCATCATATTTTCAGGTTTTCTTTCATATTTCAGAGAGAGTGCAACATGGAAAATCAAGAACAATCAAAATCAAGCACGTTCTCCAATCATTTTCCATAAAACACAAGAACTGCTCACTTACGCATAGAAACCGCGATTCCGAGGCTTGTATCTTGTAGATGGGAGGCTGCTAATGCTTCTTCTTTCCCATTGACATGCTCTCTTAGCCCAATCTATGTCCTCCATTGCTCTAGCATCATCATTTTGTCCAAATTCGTCATCACAACCCTCCCCCTTCTCTCTTGAATTGATGCATATGAACAATGACTAAGATGAGAGAAGAGAGAAAGAATAGAAAATCAAAATTCTGAATACTCCATTAAAATTAGCAAAATCACATTCATCTTCTTCCTTTCTCTCTTCTGATCAGGAATATCTCTCTCTCTCTCTCCAAACGGATCAAGATTGAAGCATCATCGGATGATTTTGAGGAGGCGCAAAAAAATTTACACCCCCTCCTGTTCGTCATTTTTTCCCATTAAAATGAGTCTTTTTATTGAGCCTAAGGTTTAAATCTTTAAAATAACCGGTTCAGTCTTTTGTGTTCATAATGTCCTGAAAGTGAATATTTCGGTTTTGAGGGGGCAAACAAACTTGGATTCAAGATCCGTCTAGATTGGTGGCTTCGCAACATCGAAATTTTGGCATACACTTTCTGGCTCCTAGATCCAGTAGTTACTTTATAACGTCAAACCTTGTGTGGATTAAATGGGGGGGTCAAACGACCTCGGATCGATGAATCGAGACTTGTGTTGGATTCTTGATGTTGAAATGCATCTAGGAAAACTCTAGCTTGGTCATCTGCCATCATTTGATTTTTCATGAAAATTTGGTATTTGGCACTTCTCGAGCACTTCTTGCTCTAAAAACGGTCTCAAATGCTTCAAGCACGGCTCACAATTAGCTCCTAAAATCCAGCTCTCATTGATGACCACAGGATATGGCAACTTAGCCTATCGAATCCCACGAATAGATTTGCATATGCATAACCACAAAGAGCATCAAGCTTATACAAAAAATATAATCACAACAAAACACATCACAACTCTCACCTTACCTCCTATCAACATCAAGGCATGAAAATCCACAAAGGATAGGCCCATCACAATCTGATAGAAATCCAAAGTAAGTCTCTAAACTACTGCTCGAACACGGATTGGCTAAAAAATCTATCAAAGAGGTCACCCTAGTGGCGGTCTGAACTACCTACTTAACTTAGGACATATGGACCAGGACCCCCTACTAGGCGAGGACTCCTATAGCTTGGTCATCATAACTTCTTCTTATGACATATTTTTCATTCAGGGTTTCCATACTTGAGCTTAAAAAGGAGGGAGCTGAGCGTAGAGTGACCCAAGGAGAACAAGGGGCATCGGTCTCAGGTCGTAACTCGATACCCAAGAACTTACCAAGCTCTCGCAAGGCGGCACTTAATCCTTTTTTAGTTCTCACTTTTATTTTTGCTCCAACCTTCCTTTCTTTTCTTTGTTCCGGCTAGCTGCTACCCCTAGGAAGTCAAGGCATCGGCCCCGACTCGTCCCCAAGAACCTACCAGGCCTTCGCAAGGTGAGAATCAACTACTTCGGGGAATTTTTTCCATTTTTTCTTATTGAGGGGTTAGAACCCCTTTTTACACACCTCTATAATTCTTATTTTTAGATAGCCGTAGAACTTTCTCTTCTTTTGATATGTTGGCAGGCTTCTATAACTACTTCATACTAACATGGACTCCTAGGACAGCTGCCTAGTAAGCAGGCAGGATAGGAGGGTCACAAGGACTACCCTCTAACACATGTTTTTAACACCAAACAATGTCCTAACAGAAGATAGACAACTACTCAAATGTCCCCCCAGATATACCTAACCTAACCCTAGGGCTTCATGCCTTGATTTTTGGTCCCCAACAAACGAAAAGAAATGGACCCCCATATACATAGAACACTATTTGCCTAAGGGAAAACTCAGAAAGGGGACGATACCACCTAGAATGGCCACAAGAAGCTCCTCTACAGCAAAGGCTCTCTCCACTGACTTCGTCAACCTGTGTGATGTAATAACTAAAACAGAAAACCATTAAACCTACATGCACCAAACAGACATATGGCCCTCTTGGCCTAAAGAAATATCACAGTTCATACCTAACAAAACTAGCCCTCTTGGCCGAAAGAAAGAAATCATTTAAACTCTTGTAAAAAACCCGGCCCTTTTGGCCTAAGGAAATCAAGCATTAAAACCTTAAAAGAACCAGCTCTCTTGTCCTAATGGAATAAAACAAAAAAGCTCATATATATCCCTACTTGTAAAACCTTGCTAATATACAACAAGATGCTCCATCCCAAGAAGGAAATAGGGCTCTTGCCCTAAACTAAATACATCACATTGTGACCCATGCCTCCTACATAAATAGCAAGAGGTGTACGTATAACATGTTGTCTGACCAACCTATGGGTCTAAGATAACAAAGGAAAATGGATCTCAGCCACTCTTTGCATCACCCATACTAACAATCACCTACCATATAGGGCATGTTCTGATAAAAGGCCCCATAATCGATTGGGCCCTATCCATCATTAATAGAGATATCAAAACTAGGACCACAATTGAAGAGAAGGTCTTCTTCATAAGCAAAGTTTGCTAATGAGTCCGCAAACTGATTCCAATATCATGGAACCAGGTGAAGAGACACTCACTCAAACCCATCGAGCATGGTCATAGCAGTGTGATAGTACATAGAAAGAATAGGGTTTCGTACTGTGTATGTCCCATTTAGTTGGTTCAATACCAATTGGGAATCCCCCTTTACTAACAACTAATGGATACTGCCCTTCTTAGCAATATTCAGGCCCATGATTAAAGTTTTGTATTTTTCCATGTTATTTGTCAATCCATCCTCGAGATAAACAACTAATTTAATCACAACTCTATGTTGGGGATCTCTAATAACTACCCCTATACTCCCTTTCTTGTTGGAACCCCTGGATGCTCCATCAAAGTACATTGTGTACATCCACAATGGGTTCACACAGCCAGTCATCGTCACCTCTACTCGTAATTATGATAATTAAAATTTAGCATATTTATAGGGTGTACTCAAGGCTCCATCCCACCTTTGTCATTGAATATAATAGGAATGCTTGTCAAAATTCGTAAGCAGTGATGACAAAAGACTTTGATTTCCCAGACAAATGATCCATCCTCTTGCTCAATCACTTTATATCCTTTACTCCACTAGATAAGCTTTCCCTGATGATATATTTGCTCCAAATATAGGTGTTCTAGATAAGGAATCAGTTGCCCCATCAATCTCTTTCATCTCTTCTTGCAGGTTCCTGATCAGCCCAATATTGACCTGCAAGGTATTTATTTTGTTAGTGTATTTAGAGATAATAAGGTTTAATATTATTAAGATTAACCTTATTTTTAATTCCACTCCATCAAGATCTGTCAGTAATGCCATGGACTTATTTTTCCCTATTCTTACGATCTTGTAGGGACTGTCTCATTTGGGCTCAAGTTTTCCTCGAAACAGTTCTCTACGTGCATCATAATATAGAAATAATTGTCCCTTCTTAAAGATATATTTCTTTGCTTTTAAAGCATGTAGCTACTTCATCCGACGCTTAGCCACTTCCTGGTGTAACAAACTCTACAATTTGAGCTCATCCAAGTGGGCCAGAGTCATAAAGCGCTCAACGAGGGCATCCTCATCACCCAAAGAATGATTGAATGCGAATCTTATAGTCAACAACTCAATATCTTAGGGAAAAACACACTCCTCCCCATAAACTAGCTTGAATAGAGTGTGGCCAATGGCTCGTTTAAATGTCATGTTATATGTCCACACCGTCGCATATAATTTCTTATCCCAGTTTTGCTTCTTTTCAAACACTATTTTTGATAAAATACCAACAAGCTGCTTGTTCATACTTTCAACTTGCCCATTTGCTTGTGGGTTATAAGGAGTTGTCTTATTGTGCTTGATTTTCCATGCTTCAGTCAGGCTTTTGATCACCTTGTTTTAGGAAATGGGTTCCCTGACCCGATACTAATTCTTTTGATCACCTTGTTTAGGAAATGGGTTCCTCGGTCCGATACTAATTCTTTTGGTGGACCAAATCAATATATAATATACTCTAGTAGGAAACTAGTAGTCTCTCTTGCATCATCCTTCCTCATCGCTTGTGCTTCTGACCAGTTTGTAGAATAGTTAGTTGCTATTCTATGATATATCTCTTCGGTGTAGAAGACGATGGGGTAATCAAGTATCGCATCTCTTAACATACTCGAATGCATCTTGGACAATGGACAACCACCAATATCCGGCTCTTAAAGATTTTTGAGTAGCCAGTCATCCAACAAAATGCCCTCCGCAAGCAGAGTCATGGCACTCTTCCAAAATGAATTGAACCTCTTCAGGCATCACACATCGGTGATAGATATCATTAACCCCCTGTCAATATAGTGCTCCTATGATCAAGGACAATTTCAAAGTCTGCTATCTAATTTTCCTCTTTTTTTGGGTTAGATAAACCAGCTCTAGCCTCTCTTGTTGATAGGTAATGCGTGATAGTAGCATACCAAGATGGGATAGAGACCGTATCAATTTTAAACATTTCCTCGATATTACTTCCTTCAACTAAAGTCTCTTTTGGCTCCCCGAAATTCACAAGGCATTCCATAATACCCTGTAGCTTCGGTGGCTTACTTCTAATCTCATATTCAATTTCCTGCAAAGTGATTAACCACTTTGCTAAATGATCAGGCGGCTATAGCTTGTTTATAAAAAATCTAAGCCCCTCTGCTTTCATATAGAAAACTATCTTTTCATAGAGAATGTACTGCCTAAATTTTTTAGTCACAAATACCATTGCAAGGCACAAGTTCTCCATGTAGGTGTTGATTTCTTATATGCCCAACTTTCGACTAGCAAAAGTGATCGGATGATACCATTTTTCCTCCTAGATTTGGGATAAACAATAGCCGATACTATGCATAGTGGTTGCTGAAAATATGTAGAATATTTCGGTCCTTTTAGGTACTTTTAAAACTGGTGCTTTTACTAGCTCCTATTTCACATAATCAAAATCTACCTTACAAGGGTCACTCCATCCAAATAGACAACTAAAAGATAATAGATTTGTTAGTGGCAAAATTATTTCTAGAAGGGCATTTATGAATCTCTGGTAGTACCCTACAAATGATAGAAAGCTATGTACTTCTTTTGGGGTGTGTGGCAGACTCATGATTGACCTTTTCAGGGATAGTCCCAATCCCTAATGAATTGACCACATGGCCTAGTAATAGCCCATAAGGCACCCCAAAGACAGTTCTGTGGGTTTAGAGATATGCAAAATTGTCTGCAGCGCTCAAAGCACTTCCTTAAAATAATCAACTGCTTTCTCTTATGGTGGCTTCCCCCATGTCATCGATAAATACTTTCAAATACTCTAGGGAGATTTCACCGAAGGACTTGTCTATTGTTCTTTGCCATGAACCAGGGTGCATTTCATAAAACAAAGGCCATCACATGGTACACAAAGGTACTGAAGATAAAAATGAAAGTTATTTTGAGCTTACCTTCTTCTACAATTGCCATCTGGTTGTATCCCATGAAGCAGTCCATGAACGAATATATCTCCCTACCCGCTAATTGGTCCAAAATCTGGTCAATAAAGGGCAACGGGTAGTAGTCCTTAACTATATATTTACTCAACTCTCTAAAGTCTATGCAAAGATGGATTTTATTATTTTTCTTCTTCCTGATAACAATAGGTGAACACCATTCAATTTCTGCAATTTTTGCAACTCCTCTAATAACTTGTCCCTCAGTTTGAAAGGCATATGCTGTCGAAGGGATTTCGAAAACAAAGTCATGACCACAAAGGTCCTTGATAAATTCCAAGATGGAAGATCAGACAAGACAGTTACAAGACGAGACTTTGATGACAAGGTTTAAGTGTATTACAATTTTGGTTCAAGTACAAGCGGCAAGACGGATTACAAATATAATGATCAATCAAGAGAGTCAATCCTCTCAAGAAAACCACATCAAGATCTATATCAAAACACAAGAGCTTCAAATATGTTTCCTAGTCTTCAAGAGAACATCTTCAACTCCAATAAATTATCAAGGCAAGAAAATCTGCTAATCCAACTGCTAGTATCTTCCAACAAGAGTATCCTCTTTGAACTCGCTCTGCAGAGTTTTTCAAGAGTCTTCAAGGTTTAATACACTGCTTCAAACTCAAGAGTATTCCCCTTTTTTCAAAGATATGATTTTTATGAGTAATGAATAAGTGAATATCGATGTAGATCCCCTATTTTTCTCATCCAAGAGATGACAATGGAAATTATTGTCCCAAAAACTCTGCGCCTTCTTTCCCAAATATACCCTGAGTAGCTTAAAAAGCTAAGCATCAATATAGCTTAAAGAAAGCTACCAAGTCTGCAGCTCCTCAATGCCTTGCTTGAGCTCTGATATGTCTTTCAAAGCTTCCCGCCTTCGGTGGTGTATCAAATCTGTCATCTTCTTCCAGACAAGTCCGCAGCTTCCGCTTGAAAAACTGTCGAAAAGCATTGCTCTCCTCTTCTATGAGAGCTAAGCCTTGTAGATTACAACCAGGTTGGGGAAATTTGGAAGTTTTGATATTGGATTCTCATTTCTTTTTGTTCTGGGGTCCTGAGCTTTTCATCAGTTTTTGGCTCTCTTCCGGACAGACATCAGCTTACTTAAACTCCTTCTTATTAATCATGCCATCATCTATAACAACGCTGCTTATTTTATTGAACAGCTCTGTTTACCGTATTTATCGCAGCACAGAGGAGAGGGAAAATGGAAAAAAGTAAAAAAAAAAGGAAATAGCGAAAAGGTGCCCTGGAAATTTAAATGCTTGAGCACGACCCCCGAAAAGTCTCAGTGTCGCCCCGAGATAGCAAAAGAGTAAAAGGTGCACCATTAAATGTAGAAGCACTCCCGAATCCTTGTAAAAGAGTGCCAGGCTCGCTCCTGTGCAAAGTGTATGCATTAGTTGGGAATAGGATAAATTAGAATGGTGGGAAATGGGAAAAAGGGCCTAGGCTACGTCCGGCCATGTAAAAAAGGGAAAAGGGGATGAGCGCCCAAAAAGGATTTAGGGCTTTGTATATAAAGTTGAAAAGTGAATGAGAAGCTCATTCTTTTTGGTGTGTGGCAAAAGGAGTCTTCTTCCTCCTCTCTTCTTCTCTCCTTCTTGCTTGTGTGTGCTCTTGAGAGAGGGAGTGTGAGAGTGTGAGGGAGTGAGTGTGTGGGAGTGAGGGATCAAGAGGGTGAAGCTCTTCACCATCTCCTCTTCTCTTCTTCTCTTCTCTTCTCTTCTCTTGCGCGCACGGCTATGGAGGATGGAGCTTGGAGATGGAGGAGGATTGAGGATGCTTGAGCTAGCATCAAGAATCGTGGAGCTACCGGAGTGCAAGAGAGAGGAGGGTACTCGATCAAGCATCAAGGTAAGATCACTACACTCGTAGGATTGACGGCGCATCAGCTGTTGAGATATCGAGCTTCACTTGTGATACGCCAGGGTGACCGTTGTGTATTTATGTCACCGACTTGTCAGTTGCAGATGCGGTTGGTACACCGCCCCTGAATAATAGCTACATGATAGCTATCCTTATCTACTCTAGTTCATGGCTCAGTTAGTATGCCACCTTAGTTAGTTGAGTTTGGTTTGAGACCCATATCTAGGGTTCTTCTATTTCTTTGTACTTGAGTTCTTTTGGCTTCTACAACTAAGAAGAGGAAAACTGTTTTCAACCTCCACCCTTGTGTGTATTCCCCCATTGTGCAAGCAAGAAAGCTACAAGTGAGACTCCTTCCTTCTCTCCCACAATCTTGACATGGTATCAGAGCCTTGTTCGTGGTAAGAAGCTCAAGAAAGCAAGCCAAGCTCGCGGTGTTCTGGTAAGAGGAGCAGTGTTGCTTTCATTTTCTGTTTTGGGAGCAGATCTCTACAGGTAGCACAGCCGGAAAGTGCAGGAGTGCATTGTCTCAGGTTGAGACGCCCTTCGCGGTGAAGCAAGAGGGCAGTATATGCTGCGGGCGAGGGCTTTAGCCCCTGGCGACCTTATTTTTTTGATTTGAGGCAATTTCGGGGCCTGTTTTGGAGGCGGAAGTTTTCTGCACGCACTCAGGAAAAGGCCCAGTTTTATGCTGTGCAGCCACTGTTCTACAGGTCGGTGAATAGTTACTATAAAAATTGCATTGTATGCTTGTGCGCAGAGACATTGGGAGTTACAGACTCATCCCTGTTGCCTGTTGATGCAAAATCATCACTAGGAAGTGACTGTGTGGTCAAATACCACTTTCGCCAGTTTTGCAGATTTTCCCTTGTGAGGGTGAAGCTGTGGTTTTTGCAGTGACAGAATTTTTTGCAGTCTTCTGTAATGGCATCTGATTCTCTTTCACAGATTGTCACTGAAAAGCTTGACAAGAACAACTTCCAAGCATGGAAGTTTAGAATGACGAATTTCCTTATGGGAAAAGGATATTGGGAATTTGTTGCAGGAAATGAAGAAGAACCAGTTCTTCCTGATGTTCCCAATCAATAGCAAATGCAGGCATTTAAAGCATGGCATGAGAGAGCCAGGAAAGTTATGTATTGGATGTCTATCAACATTTCAGACTCTATGATTGTGCATATTCAGGATGCAAGTACGCCAAAGGAGGCATGGGATACTTTGTCAAAAATGTATAGCACAAATACGCAAGCCAGGAAAATGTAGCTCAAGCAAGAGTTGCACAATGTGCAAAGAGAAAATATGAGCATCAATGACTACCATATGAAGGTGAAGAAGATTGCAGATGCACTTGCTTCCATTGGGTCACCAGTGGAAGATGATGATTTAGTTTCTGTGACCTTGAATGGTCTAGGAAAGGATTATGCACAGTTTCAGACATCCATTTCAGTTTGTGAAAGATTTCCTGATTTTGAGGAGTTGATTGCTCTTCTAATTTCTGAGGAATAGAGAAATGGTGGTGCATCTTCTTCAGGAGGAACTTCAAAAGAAGCTGTCTTCTACTCAAATGCTGGAAGAGGTAGAGGCAGAGGTAGAGGAGGCCGATTTGGAGGCCGTGGTAGAAATCAGAATATGCAGCAAACTCAAGAAAACCAGTCCTATGGAGGAGGACATGGTAACTCTAGAGGCAGGGGGAGCCAAAGAGGTCGTGGTGGATGGCAAAGAGGCCAAAATGCAAACAGTAATGTTGAATGCTACTATTGTGGTAAAATGGGTCATATGGCTAAAGACTGCTATAAAAAGCAGAATGACATCATGAATGGAAAACTGCAACAAGGAAATTATGCATCTTCTAGCAGACAGGGTGATGACAGAAATGAGCATTTGTTCATGGTGCAGCACATGAACAATTCTGTGACAAGTGCAGAAGAAAGCAATGATGTATGGTATGTTGACTCAGGTGCATCAAACCACATGACAGGTCATGCAGAATGGATGGAGGATGCAAGGAAAATGGAAAAACCAGGATTTGTGGAGACTGGTGATGATACTGCACATCCGATTGTGCAGATTGGAAAAATTCCTTTGTCTATGCAGGATGGGAAAAAGAAATACCTGTCCGATGTATTTCATATCCCGAATATCACCAAGAATCTGGTTTTTGTTGGTCAAATGGTTGAACAGGGCTTGCAGGTCAGATTTAATCCTCATGGATGCTTTGTTGAGGATATGAAAAATAAAGGTCGCTTGATAGCAAAAGGAAAGAAGAAGGGCAGAATGTTTACATTGGATGCAGACATGCCTGAATTGAGTGCAGCAATGTTTGCACATGGGACCGGTGTAGTTGCAGATATTGATATCTGGCATAAACGCATTGGTCATGTTAATGTACAGCGACTTAAATCAATGCAGGCCCAAAACATTGTTGCAGGATTGCCTAAGTTCAAGGTTGCAGAAATGCATAAGGTATGTGAAGCCTGTCAGTTTGGAAAACAGGCAAGGAAACCATTTCCTAGACATGTTCAAGAGAGTGAGAAGCCATTGGAATTAATCCACTCTGATGTGTGGACTACTAAAGCTGCATCTCTTGGAGGCTGTCATTATTTTGTCACTTTTATTGATGACTATAGCAGAAAAGTTTGGGTGTATTTTATGAAAAAGAAAAGTGAAGTTTTTGGGCATTTCAAAACCCTTAAAGCTATGGCTGAAAAAGAAACAGGTCTGCAAATAAAATGCTTGAGGTCAGATAGAGGGGGAGAGTACCTCTCAAATGAGTTTGCAAGGTTCTTGCAGGAGCATGGCATAAAGCAGCAATATTCATGCAGTCATACCCCACAGCAAAATGGAATTGCAGAAAGAAAAAACAGACATATTGGAGAGGTGTCTCGTGCCATGCTCAATGAAAAAGACCTGCCAGATTTTTATTGGGCTGAAGTGTCAAGATTGTGGGAGAGAAGGAAGGAGTCTCACTTGTAGCTTTCTTGCTTGCACAATGGGGGAATACACACAAGGGTGGAGGCTGAAAACAGTTTTCCTCTTCTTAGTTGTGTAAGCCAAAAGAACTCAAGTACAAAGAAATAGAAGAACCCTAGATATGGGTCTCAAACCAAACTCAACTAACTAAGGTGGCATACTAACTGAGCCACGAACTAGAGTAGATAAGGATAGCTATCATGTAGCTATTATTCAGGGGCGGTGTACCAACCGCATCTGCCAACTGACAAGTCGGTGACATAAATACACAACGGTCACCCTGGCGTATCACGAGTGGAGCTCGATATGTCAACACTCCCCCTCGAGCTCAATTCCTGCACACCAAGCAGGTCTCTGAACTTGCGCAGCTTCTCTCCGCCCAATGCCTTCGTGAATATGTCAGCTACCTGATCCTCTGTGCTGACATAAACTAGATCAATAAGGCCTAGTAAAACCCTCTCTCGCACATAGTGATAATGCACCTCAATGTGCTTTGTTCTAGCATGATAGACTGGGTTATTTGCCAAGTGTATACTACTCATGTTGTCACAATAAATGACAACTGGCCCATCTGTAGACTGATGCATATCATAAAGTAGCTTATGCAACCAAGCTACCTCACATGCAGCCATTGCTGCACCCCTGTACTCAGCCTCTGTGCTCGACAAGGCAACTGTAGGCTGTTTCTTGCTGCTCCAAGTGACTGCAGCACTCCCAAAAGAGAACACATATCCACTGGTAGATCGTCTATCAGAAATACTACCAGCCCAATCAGCATCAGTGTATCCATGCAACTGTATCTGAACCCGAGTCTCATAAAATAGTCCATACTGCAATGTGGACTTCACATACCTGAGTATGCGTCTAGCCGCATCCAAATGTGGTTTCCTTGGAGCCTGCATAAACTGACTTACCAATCCAACAGCATAGCTCAAATCTGGCCTGGTAATAGTCATATAAATCAAGCTTCCTACTATGCGTCTGTACATAGTAGGGTCTTCCAGAAGCTCACCTGCATCTGCACTCAGCTTCACATTCTGCTCCAAAGGAACTGAAATAGGCTTACAGCCTATCATCCCATATTTGGACAGCATGTCCAATCCATACTGCCTCTGCAAGAGCTGTATCCCACTTGGTGATCTAATCACCTCAATGCCCAAGAAATAACGCAGCTCTCCCAAATCCTTCATCTCAAACTTCTGCTTCAATAGCATTTTCACATGAAGGATATCTTCATCACTGTCACCTGTCATAATCAAATCATCAACATAAATGACAAGTAGCATAATACATTTCTCTATTTTTCTCACATAAAGTGAGAAGTCTGCCTTGGAAATCTGAAAGCCAATAGTGACAAGATACTGTCCTATCTTGTCGGACCATGCTCTAGGTGCTTGCTTCAAGCCATACAAGGCTTTCTTCAACCTGCAAACAAACTCAGGATGAACAACATGCACATAACCTGGTGGCTGCTCCATATAGACCTCTTCTTGCAAATCACCATACAAGAAGGCATTCTTTACATCCATCTGATGTAAAGACCATCCCTTTGATGCAGCCATAGCAATGACTGCTCTTACGGTTGCCATCCTTGCAACCGGACTGAATGTTTCTTCATAGTCAATGCCATATGTTTGTGCATACCCCTTGACTACTAATCTTGCCTTGTATCTGTTCACAGAACCATCAGCATTGTGCTTCACCTTATAAACCCACTTACAGCCAATTGCATTCTTACCTTTAGGCAAAGGTACCAATTCCCATGTAGCGTTTGCTTCCAAGGCATCCATTTCTTCATCCATGGCTTTCTCCCATTTTTCTTTTCCCATGGCTTGCTCAAAAGAAGTGGGTTCTGGTTCCTGTATCACCTTGACCATATATGCATAGTGAATGGCTGTAAATCCATCATATTTCAGCCTATCCACAGGATACCTAACTCTGGTAGACCTGCGCAAAGTGGGTTCACTCCCAGGTGCTCTCAAAACATCCCTGGTCTTCCTTACTCCAGGTGTAACAATAGAAGGAATACCCAACTCATCATCAATGCTCTGTTCTGAGCCACTGGATTCACCATCCACATAAGAGTGACCTGCATTCACATCAAACATGGGCTGATCAACCTTCTCTTTTCCTTTTCGTGATACCTGCATACCACTATCTGCATTGCTTTGAGAAGATTCTCCTGATCTCAATCTGCCTGTCCATGGCGAAGAATGTGAACCACTGCTAGAAGACGCTCCAGGTCCACTAATATTTTGTGATTGCTGCTGTGAATTCTGTGCAGCATTACCATTTTGTGCATCTACATCATCAATCACATTTACTGGTTTATACCAGCTACTCATCTCATCAAAAACAACATCTCTGCTCACTGTAAACTTACGAGTAGAAGGGTTATAGCATCTATACCCTTTTTGCTGCAGAGAGTAACCAATAAAGATGCACTTCTCAGCTTTTGGATCCAACTTGGATCTCAGCTCATCTGGCACATGTACATAGGCAATGCAACCAAAAATTTTCAAATGAGAAATATCTGGTTTCCTACCAGTATACCTCTCCTCTGGAGTCATTCCATGTATTGCTGCAGTGGGAGTCCTGTTCATTATGTAGACTGCTGTAGCAACTGCTTCAGCCCAATAAAAATCTGGCAAGTCTTTTTCATTGAGCATGGCACGAGATACCTCTCCAATATGCCTGTTTTTCCTTTCTGCAATTCCATTTTGTTGTGGGGTATAACTGCATGAATATTGCTGCTTTATGCCATGCTCCTGCAAGAACCTTGCAAACTCATTTGAGAGGTACTCTCCCCCTCCATCTGACCTTAGGCATTTTATTTGCAGACCTGTTTCATTTTCAGCCATAGCTTTAAGGGTTTTGAAATGCCCAAAAACTTCACTTTTCTTTTTCATAAAATACACCCAAACTTTTCTGCTATAGTCATCAATAAAAGTGACAAAATAATGACAGCCTCCAAGAGATGCAGCTTTAGTAGTCCAGACATCAGAGTGGATTAATTCCAATGGCTTCTCACTCTCTTCAACATGTCTAGGAAATGGTTTCCTTGCCTGTTTTCCAAACTGACAGGCTTCACATACCTTATGCATTTCTGCAACCTTGAATTTAGGCAATCCTGCAACAATATTTTGGGCCTGCATTGATTTAAGTCGCTGTACATTAACATGACCAATGCGTTTATGCCAGATATCAATATCTGCAACTACACCGGTCCCATGTGCAAACATTGCTGCACTTAATTCAGACATGTCTGCATCCAACGTAAACATTCTGCCCTTCTTCTTTCCTTTTGCTATCAAGCGACCTTTATTTTTCATATCCTCAACAAAGCATCCATGAGGATTAAATCTGACCTGCAAGCCCTGCTCAACCATTTGACCGACAGAAACCAGATTCTTGGTGATATTCGGGACATGAAATACATCGGACAGGTATTTCTTTTTCCCATCCTGCATAGACAAGGGAATTTTTCCAATCTGCACAATAGGATGTGCAGTATCATCACCAGTCTCCACAAATCCTGGTTTTTCCATTTTCCTTGCATCCTCCATCCATTCTGCATGACCTGTCATGTGGTTTGATGCACCTGAGTCAACATACCATACATCATTGCTTTCTTCTGCACTTGTCACAGAATTGTTCATGTGCTGCACCATGAACAAATGCTCATTTCTGTCATCACCCTGTCTGCTAGAAGATGCATAATTCCCTTGTTGCAGTTTTCCATTCATGATGTCATTCTGCTTTTTATAGCAGTCTTTAGCCATATGACCCATTTTACCACAGTAGTAGCATTCAACATTACTGTTTGCATTTTGACCTCTTTGCCATCCACCACGACCTCTTTGGCTCCCCCTGCCTCTAGAGTTACCACGTCCTCCTCCATAGGACTGGTTTTCTTGAGTTTGCTGCATATTCTGATTTCTACCACGGCCTCCAAATCGGCCTCCTCTACCTCTGCCTCTACCTCTTCCAGCATTTGAGTAGAAGACAACTTCTTTTGAAGTTCCTCCTGAAGAAGATGCACCACCATTTCTCTGTTCCTCAGAAATTAGAAGAGCAATCAACTCCTCAAAATCAGGAAATCTTTCACGAACTGAAATGGATGTCCGAAACTGTGCATAATCCTTTCCTAGACCATTCAAGGTCACAGAAACTAAATCATCATCTTCCACTGGTGACCCAATGGAAGCAAGTGCATCTGCAATCTTCTTCACCTTCATATGGTAGTCGTTGATGCTCATATTTTCTCTTTGCACATTGTGCAACTCTTCCTTGAGCTGCATTTTCCTGGCTTGCGTATTTGTGCTATACATTTTTGACAAAGTATCCCATGCCTCCTTTGGCGTACTTGCATCCTGAATATGCACAATCATAGAGTCTGAAATGCTGATAGACAACCAATACATAACTTTCCTGGCTCTCTCATGCCATGCTTTAAATGCCTGCATTTGCTGTTGATTGGGAACATCAGGAAGAACTGGTTCTTCTTCATTTCCTGCAACAAATTCCCAATATCCTTTTCCCATAAGGAAATTCGTCATTCTAAACTTCCATGCTTGGAAGTTGTTCTTGTCAAGCTTTTCAGTGACAATCTGTGAAAGAGAATCAGATGCCATTACAGAAGACTGCAAAAGATTCTGTCACTGCAAAAACCACAGCTTCACCCTCACAGGGGAAAATCTGCAAAACTGGCGAAAGTGGTATTTGACCACACAGTCACTTCCTAGTGACGATTTTGCATCAACAGGCAACAGGGATGATTCTGTAACTCCCAATGTCTCTGCGCACAAGCATACGATGCGATTTCTACAGTAACTTTTCACTGACCTGTAGAACAGTGGTTGCACAGCATAAAACAGAGCTTTTTCCTGAGTGCATGCAGAAAACTTCCGCCTCCAAAACAGGCCCCGAAATGGCCTCAAATCAAAAAAATAAGGTCGCCAGGGGCTAAAGCCCTCGCCCGCAGCATATACTACCCTCTTGCTTCACCGCGAAGGGCGTCTCAACCTGAGACAATGCACTCCTGCAATTTCCGGCTGTGCTACCTGCAGAGATCTGCTCCCAAAACAGAAAATGAAAGCAACACTGCTCCTCTTACCAGAACACCGCGAGCTTGGCTTGCTTTCTTGAGCTCCTTACCACGAACAAGGCTCTGATACCATGTCAAGATTGTGGGAGAGAAGGAAGGAGTCTCACTTGTAGCTTTCTTGCTTGCACAATGGGGGAATACACACAAGGGTGGAGGCTGAAAACAGTTTTCCTCTTCTTAGTTGTGTAAGCCAAAAGAACTCAAGTACAAAGAAATAGAAGAACCCTAGATATGGGTCTCAAACCAAACTCAACTAACTAAGGTGGCATACTAACTGAGCCACGAACTAGAGTAGATAAGGATAGCTATCATGTAGCTATTATTCAGGGGCGGTGTACCAACCGCATCTGCCAACTGACAAGTCGGTGACATAAATACACAACGGTCACCCTGGCGTATCACGAGTGGAGCTCGATATGTCAACATGAAGCAGTTGCTACAGCACTCTACATAATGAACAGGACTCCCACTGCAGCAATACATGGAATGACTCCAGAGGAGAGGTATACTGGTAGGAAACCAGATATTTCTCATTTGAAAATTTTTGGTTGCATTGCCTATGTACATGTGCCAGATGAGCTGAGATCCAAGTTGGATCCAAAAGCTGAGAAGTGCATCTTTATTGGTTACTCTCTGCAGCAAAAAGGGTATAGATGCTATAACCCTTCTACTCGTAAGTTTACAGTGAGCAGAGATGTTGTTTTTGATGAGATGAGTAGCTGGTATAAACCAGTAAATGTGATTGATGATGTAGATGCACAAAATGGTAATGCTGCACAGAATTCACAGCAGCAGTCACAAAATATTAGTGGACCTGGAGCGTCCTCTAGCAGTGGTTTACATTCTTCGCCTTGGACAGGCAGATTGAGATCAGGAGAATCTTCTCAAAGTAATGCAGATAGTGGTATGCAGGTATCACGAAAAGGAAAAGAGAAGGTTGATCAGCCCATGTTTGATGTGAATGCAGGTCACTCTTATGTGGATGGTGAATCCAGTGGCTCAGAACAGAGCATTGATGATGAGTTGGGTATTCCTTCTATTGTTACACCTGGAGTAAGGAAGACCAGGGATGTTTTGAGAGCACCTGGGAGTGAACCCACTTTGCGCAGGTCTACCAGAGTTAGGTATCCTGTGGATAGGCTGAAATATGATGGATTTACAGCCATTCACTATGCATATATGGTCAAGGTGATACAGGAACTAGAACCCACTTCTTTTGAGCAAGCCATGGGAAAAGAAAACTGGGAGAAAGCCATGGATGAAGAAAATGGATCCCTTGGAAGCAAATGCTACATGGGAATTGGTACCTTTGCCTAAAGGTAAAAATGCAATTGGCTGTAAGTGGGTTTATAAGGTGAAGCACAATGCAGATGGTTCTGTGAACAGATACAAGGCAAGATTAGTAGTCAAGGGGTATGCACAAACATATGGCATTGACTATGAGGAAACATTCAGTCCGGTTGCAAGGATGGCAACCGTAAGAGCAGTCATTGCTATGGCTGCATCAAAGGGATGGTCTTTACATCAGATGGATGTAAAGAATGCCTTCTTGCATGGTGATTTGCAAGAAGAGGTCTATATGGAGCAGCCACTAGGTTATGTGCATGCTGTTCATCCTGAGTTTGTTTGCAGGTTGAAGAAAGCCTTGTATGGCTTGAAGCAAGCACCTAGAGCATGGTCTGACAAGATAGGACAGTATCTTGTCACTATTGGGTTTCAGATTTCCAAGGCAGATTTCTCACTTTATGTGAGAAAAACGGAGAAAGGTATTATGCTACTTGTCATTTATGTTGATGATTTGATTATGACAGGTGACAGTGATGAAGATATCCTTCATGTGAAAATGCTATTGAAGCAGAAGTTTGAGATGAAGGATTTGGGAGAGCTGCGTTATTTCTTGGGCATTGAGGTGAATAGATCACCAAGTGGGATACAGCTCTTGCAGACGCAGTATGGATTGGACATGCTGTCCAAATATGGGATGACAGGCTGTAAGCCTATTTCCGTTCCTTTGGAGCAGAATGTGAAGCTGAGCGCAGATGCAGGTGAGCTTCTGGAAGACCCTACTATGTACAGACGCATAGTAGGAAGCTTGATTTATATGACTATTACCAGGCCAGATTTGAGCTATGCTGTTGGATTGGTAAGTCAGTTTATGCAGGCTCCAAGAAACCACATTTGGATGTAGCTAGACGCATACTCAGGTATGTGAAGTCCACATTGCAGTATGGACTATTTTATGAGACTGGGGTTCAGATACAGTTGCATGGATACACTGATGCTGATTGGGCTGGTAGTATTTCTGATAGACGATCTACCAGTGGATATGTGTTCTCTTTTGGGAGTGCTGCAGTCACTTGGAGCAGCAAGAAACAGCCTACAGTTGCCTTGTCGAGCACAGAGGCTGAGTACAGGGGTGCAGCAATGGCTGCATGTGAGGTAGCTTGGTTGCATAAGCTACTTTATGATATGCATCAGTCTACAGATGGGCCAGTTGTCATTTATTGTGACAACATGAGTAGTATACACTTGGCAAATAACCCAGTCTATCATGCTAGAACAAAGCACATTGAGGTGCATTATCACTATGTACGAGAGAGGGTTTTACTAGGTCTTATTGATCTAGTTTATGTTAGCACAGAGGATCAGGTAGCTGACATATTCACGAAGGCATTGGGCGCAGAGAAGCTGCGCAAGTTCAGAGACCTGCTTGGTGTGCAGGAATTGGGATTGAGCTCGAGGGGGAGTGTTGAGATATCGAGCTCCACTCGTGATACGCCAGGGTGACCGTTGTGTATTTATGTCACCGACTTGTCAGTTGCAGATGCGGTTGGTACACCGCCCCTGAATAATAGCTACATGATAGCTATCCTTATCTACTCTAGTTCGTGGCTCAGTTAGTATGCCACCTTAGTTAGTTGAGTTTGGTTTGAGACCCATATCTAGGGTTCTTTTATTTCTTTGTACTTGAGTTCTTTTGGCTTCTACAACTAAGAAGAGGAAAACTGTTTTCAGCCTCCACCCTTGTGTGTATTCCCCCATTGTGCAAGCAAGAAAGCTACAAGTGAGACTCCTTCCTTCTCTCCCACAATCTTGACATCAGCTAGGTGAGAGATAGCCATTAGAGCTCGCTTGGAATGCTTGAAACAATAAGTGGTCCATGGGTCTTGGCGGTTGAGCGAAAGCTCCACATTTTGGTTCCATTGCCGGGACCAACGAATTCAAGCTTGAGCACTTGCGCGCCTCATATCGAGCATCGAAGTAGGGGATTCATCCCCGAAACGGAGCTTGAGATAGGTAGGAAGTTTGGATGTTTTTGATTCTCAAAACAAGTAAGTATTTTGGGATATTTTGGTTGTTGATGATTGGAAAACATGGAGAAATTAGTTCAGTTTTTTGCTTTCGATTTTTGCTGCGTTTAGAGTAGGCTAACATTAGGAAATCACACCTGAAAGGCATAGGGTTTGCTGCTGTAAAATAGGGAGAAAATCGGGGAAAACAGGTGGAAAATGGAGGAAATGCTCATTTGAATGTGTAAGAATTGCAAGGAGAGTGATCGGTAACATCTGGGTAATGTCCAGTGGGGATATAAGTTCTTAGACGGCAAGGAAATCCTCATTTGCAACTAGCTGAGAGTGAGAAAGAGAGAGAGAGAGAGAGCTTGGGTGACCCATTTTGATCGATCAGTGCGAGAAGTTACATTGCTATCGACGATCCCTAGGTATATAGATCTCTTTCCCATCACTCCAACATCATTCCTGTTGAATCTTGTAGCCTACAATAATCAATACCGTAAGATTCTGGACGATTTCATGCTCGAAAGTGCATTCGGATCAACGGAATTGGACACCCGATTCAGTGTCCGATTCTGAGAATCGGACGTTCGAACAATCGTCCGATCGGACCAACCCGTTCGATTTTGGGGATCGGACCACTCGGACCACTCAGACTCGGACCACTTGGACTCGGACACTCGGACACTCGGACCAACCCTGTCCGATCGGACGCTTCGTCCAATTGAGGAAATCGGACCCACGGATCAGGACACGTAAGCAATTGGACCACTTGTCCGATTTTTGAAAATCGGACACTTGACCTTTGTCCGATTCTAGGATTCGGACAGCTCAAACTCAGACCCACCTGGTCCAATTCTGAGAATCGAACTACTAGTAAATCGGACCACTGGTAAATTGGACGTGCGATTCTCAAAATCGGACACACCCTTAGGCAGAAAAAAAAGAAAACATCAAAAATTGACCCCCATGACTGACTGGAAGCGCAACCCGCTCAAGGACAACATAGCGAATGCCTTGTAGGTAGTTCTCGATGTAGGAGTCACGACCAAGGGACAGGGGGACAGTGCTGGAGAACTCCCCAGCGACCTGACGCGTTGAGAATGGAAATCCAATCATAGGACTTGTGATTACCCCCAAGTGAACAATAAGAAGCAGCATAGACCCTAAAACCCGCTAGAACGGCCAAGACTTGAGCAACGAAGCTTATCAGGCCCGAGACCAGACAAGAGGGCGTAAGCATATAGAGATTGATTGCCGCACTCACATTGAACTCCGCACTTGAAGTATATGTAAGAGATGTGAAAGCCTGATTGACCACAAGTGCACAAGAAATGACACACACTGAGTGATCATAAATTGAGGACTGTATTCAATAAGCAAAGAACTCTCAGATAAAACCACTTAAGGCACCCACCAGCAAGAGAGAAGAAGAGACATATACAAACCATCAAAGCGCAAAATAGGACCAAGCAAGGAGCGCCAACGATGAGGATCTGTCAAGTCTATTCAACCTGATCGACAAGGTAGTGGAGCGCGAGGACTCGACCATGACGGAAGAGAGCTCAGACCATCAGTCTAATGAGGAGCTCGATTTGAACGTATTCCCAGATGCTATTTAGCAGCTGGTGAGCAGTTACGATGCGCACGTCCGGTACGAGCACCATGGCAGGACAACAGACGCAATCATTGCAGATCTAGAAGAGGAGAGAAGGCTAGCCCGCAAAGCATTGCAGGGCATAGCCAAGTACAATAGGGATCAGTAGGCTAGGAGCCAAAGGCAAAGCATGGAGTTGCATGAGGTGCAGCGAGTGCTGAACTTGGTTGGCTGAAACCGAACGGACCATGAGAGAGCACTAGAGGGAGACTTGTCGTTGAGCGAGCTTCTCATGAAATGGCTGCTCGATAATACAGCAGTAGAGCAGAGTGCTACCGCACTAGGGACGTCATTGCTCCCAGGATTAGGGACGAACCAAGGCTCAAAGAGCCAGGCCAAAATACCGATTGCTGCCAAGAAACTCGATAAGTACCAACCTCATGACGACCCTAGCTTTGTTGAGCAGTTTGAGCAAGTCTGCGAAGCCAACAGCCTCAATGACCAAACTCAATGCTCGCAAGCATTCGGGCTTTGCCTAGGCGACAAGGGTAGGACATAGTATATGAGCCTAGATGCTGTAGAGCGAGCCAACTTCAATGACCTCAAGGGTCTCTTCGTCAAGAGATTCACCGAGCTCGGATACTCCGATAACCTGCTAGTACACTTTGATGAACATCAAGCAGAAAGAGAAGGAGGACATCCGTGACTACGTGACCCATGTGAGGAGTCTCTTTAAGAGAATCCCTTTGGCCGACTGAAAGTGCAGTTTCGACTGTATTCATCAGCGGAATTCGAGACGAGGAGTTATATAAGGCTTTGGCAGGCAATTCAAGCTTGTAACGAGACGCAGTGTCTAGAGTGTTTGAGGAAGCCATCAGAGTCGATGATTAAAAATCTAGAGGAGACCAACTCGCGAATGTTGAGATGACAAGCTCAACACATGCGGACATGGATGATGGACCGCCTGGTTAGATGGGTTCACACGTCTACACTTAGCACGCCGGTGGTCATTATGACTCACACATGGCCACTGACTCATTACTTATTATATTCAGGTTGTTACACCTATTTACAGCTGGCATAGTTATAGCGCCAGTCGACTAGTGTGGTCGGTTATGCATTGTTTGACTTAGTAGGCCACTTTCCTTTTATGTTGTATCTTATCTCTACTTTGTGTACATTGTAAAGAGTGTGGAAGAAGAAGAAGAAATCAGCAAGAAAACGTTTTGGCCTCCATCTCTCTCCTTGTCTCTTGAGTAATCTTCTCCTTGTGCATTCTGTGTGTGTTCAGCGCAGCATCTTGAGCAACCCCCTCCACCACGCGATTCTTGACATGGTATCAGATCCGCGCCATTGAGAGAGGCTGATTTCGAAGGCTGAAGTGAAGGAGAAGAAGCAAGGTTTGAGCAAGCAAGCTACGGGTAAGAATCTCTCCCATTCTTCCACTCCTTCTCTTGGATAGTGCCTGTGGAGGCATCGGAAGCAGGGTTGAGCAAAAATCTCAGATTGCAATGAGATTTGGTGTGCACGAAGAGCGCTGTATATTCTGCAGATAAGCCCTTTAGGGCTTGCCCACGGTAGCTTTGGGCATTTGAGGCCGTTTCAGGGCCCGTTTTAGAGCCGCAAGGTTGCGGACAACAGTTTCAGGGTACACTGTGACTTCGACTGTATTGACCGAACGTGGGTGCGCAGGTTACAGATTTCAGATCTGTAAGTTCAAAGGCGTTTACCAGTGAGTAAACACAAGGTTTATCTGCAAACTGGTTGCAGATTGCATGTATTGTTGAGCAGACAGTTAAAAAGGCTGTTTGGTGTATTGCTATGCACTACAGGTCTAGGGTTGCAGAAGATTTACTTGCTGTTGGTATTAATTTTGTGATAATGGCAGAGAACAGTGGAAACCCTATCATTGAGAAGCTCGACAAGAACAACTACCCATCATGGAAGTTCCGTGTCACGAACTTCCTTATTGGAAAAGGCCTCTACGAGTTTGTTTCAGGTGAAGAAAAGGAGCCGGAGATGAGTGATCCTCCAACTGCAGAAGAGACAAAGGCACGAAAGGAATGGAATGCAAAAGACAAGAAGGTCATGTATTGGTTGTCTGCAGTAATTGACAATAATATGCTGGGACACATTAGAAATGCAGAGAATGCATATGCAGCTTGGACCATACTTGAAAGTATGTTTTCTGTAAATACAAAGGCACGAAAGATTCAACTCAAGCAAGAGTTGAATACATTGAAGAAAGGGAAGATGTCTATCAATGAGTATGCACTGAAGGTAAGAAGCATTGCAGATGCATTGGCAGCGATTGATGCAATGCCCGATGATGATGATTTGGTGTCGTCTACCTTAGGTGGACTTAACAATGAAAAGGCTTGGAAGTATTTTGTAACTTCCGTATATGTCAGAAAGCCATTTCCAGATTTCGATGAATTGGTCTCCCTTATGATCACTGAAGAGATCAACATGCAGAGTGAGACATCTGAAAGAAGTGGTGAACAGGGCCAGGCTTTCTACTCCAGTTCAGGAAGGGGATGTGGCATGTTCTCTTCAAGAGGCCGTGGTACAGGACGTGGTAGTGACAACCAGCAAAACAGATTGAATCAGCAATTTGGCGATATGCAGGTTTCAGGAGGCCGTGGTAACTTTAGAGGCAGGGGGAGCTTTAGAGGAAGAGGTGGATGGCAGAACAGAGGTTCTAACAACTCTGGTATTGTGTGCCACTACTGTGGCAAAACAGGTCATATTGCAGCTCAATGTTATGCTAAGAAAGATGATATCCGCAGTGGTAAGTTGCAGCAAGGAAACTATGCATCGTCTTCACGACAGAATGAAGACAAAAATGAACGTTTGTTCGTTATGCAGCATATGTTGAATGCTGTTACAGGAAAGGGAACACATGAAGATGTTTGGTATGTTGATTCAGGTGCATCCAATCATATGACCAGCCATGCAGAATGGTTTGGAGAGATGCAGGATTTGCAGAATGCAGGTTATGTGCAGACGGGTGATGACTCATGCCACCCAATTTCACACATTGGAAAATTTCCCTTGTCCTTGCATGATGGTAAGACAAAGAGTCTTTCAGATGTATTGCATGTGCCATCTATTACAAAGAACTTGGTGTCAGTCGGTCAAATGGTAGAGCAAGGGCTGCAAGTCAGATTTAATGCAAAGGGCTGCTTTGTAGAAGACTTCAATGACAAGTGCAGGTTGGTAGCAAAGGGAAGTAGAGTTGGATGTATGTTCACTCTAGATGCTGGAATTCCTACTATGAATGCTGCTATGTATGCCAAAGGAAAAGGTGTTGTTGCAGACATTGAAATTTGGCACAAACGCATTGGACATGCAAATGTACAAAGGCTGAAATTAATGCAGTCCAAATGGTTGGTTACAGGTTTGCCTACATTTAAAGTTGCAGAATTTCAGAAGGTATGTGAAGCATGTCAGTTTGGTAAGCAGGCAAGACAACCCTTTTCACATGATAGAGATGTAAGCAGAAATATCCTTGATGTTGTGCATACAGACATTTGGGGGCCTACACAAAATGTATCTCTTGGAGGCAGTTCATACTTTATCACATTCATTGATGATTGTTCTAGAAAGCTGTGGGTATATTTTATGAAGGAAAAGAGTGAAGCTTTTGAGCACTTTAGAAATTTCAAGGCTGCAGTTGAAAGAGAAACAGGCTTGAAAGTAAAGTGCTTGAGGTCAGATGGAGGGGGAGAGTACCTCTCAAATGAGTTCAGTGATTTTCTGAGGTCTCATGGGATAAAGAGACAGTTCACATGCAGGTATACCCCACAGCAAAATGGGGTTGCAGAAAGAAAAAACAGGCATATTGCAGAAGTTGCACGCGCCTTGATGGCTGAAAAGAATATGCCTAAGCATTTTTGGTCTGAGGGTGTTCATACTGCTGTTTATATTATGAACAAAACTCCCACAGCTGCAGTTCATGGTATGACCCCCGAAGAATGTTTTACATGTAAGAAGCCTGATGTTTCACACTTGAAAGTATTTGGCTGCATTGCGTATGTTCATGTGCCAGATGAGTTGCGGAAGAAACTGGATCCAAAGGCTGAAAAGTGTGTCTTTATTGGATACTCTTTAGAGCAGAAAGGGTATCGCTGTTACCACCCTGTCACATGTAAGTTTAGAGTGAGCAAGGATGTCATCTTTGATGAAATGAGCAGTTAGTATGCATCTAGTGGTGATGCATTGGATGATGATGATGATCATGACACTCATGTGCAGGCTGAAAAGCAAGAATCACAAACTCTTAGTGGACCAGAGACATCATCTGGTAGTCCTTGGTCTGGGAGACTAAGGAGTACCTCTACATCTTCGGGTGCATCTAGTAGCACTACAGGTAAAGACAAAGGAAAGAATAAAGTGTCAGAAGGCATTGATGCAGTTCTTGATGGAGATTCCAGTGGCTCAGAGAGCTTGGATGATGAGCTTGGCATTCCTTCAGTGAGGACTCCAGGTGTGTAGAGAGCACGCGTTAATGCAAAGACTCCATTGAGTGATCCAGTGGTACGCAGGTCTAGCAAGGTGAGATACCCTGTTAAAAGATTTGGTTTTGAGGGTTATGCAGCTCACCATTATGCTTATATGGTGAAACTAGTTGAGGATGTTGAGCCCACATGTTTTGAGGAGGCTGTTGGTCATGCTCATTGGGATGTAGCAATGGATGAGGAGATGGCTGCATTAGAGGCCAATAAGACTTGGGATCTAGTATCATTGCCGAAGGGAAAGAAAACTATTGGATGTAAGTGGATTTATAAGATTAAGCACAATGCAGATGGTTCTACTAGCAGGTACAAAGCTAGGTTGGTTGCAAAAGGCTATGCCCAGACATATGGCATAGATTATGATGAAACCTTCAATCCAGTTGCTAGGATGACAACTGTCAGATGTGTGATTGCTTTGGCAGCAGCCAAAGGTTGGAGGTTGCAGCAAAAGGATGTAAAGAATGCCTTCTTGCATGGTGATTTGCAGGAAGAAGTGTATATGGATCAGCCAGCAGGTTATGAAGATTTAGAGCATCCCACGTATGTGTGCAGGTTGAAGAAGGCACTCTATGGGCTCAAGCAAGCACCTAGAGCATGGTCTGACAAGATCAGAGAGTATCTTGTCAATATTGGCTTTTATGTTTCTGATGCTGATCACTCACTTTATGTGAGAAAGGGAGATGCAGGTTCGGTCATCATAGTCATCTATGTGGATGACTTGATTATTACAGGTGATAGTGATAGTGGGATTGCTGAAGTCAAGGGCTGTTTGAAGATGAAGTTTGAGATGAAGGATTTAGGTGAACTAAGGTACTTCCTTGGCATTGAGGTGATCAGATGTGATGATGGTATATGGCTGTTCCAAAGACAGTATGGCTTGGATATGTTGTCCAAGTATGGTATGATTGCATGCAAACCACTTTCAATCCCGTTGGAGCAAAATGTAAAGTTGAGTGCTGATGTTGGGGATGAGATAGACGACCCTACTATGTTCAGGAGGATAGTGGGGAGTTTGATCTACATGACCATTACAAGGCCAGACTTGAGCTACGTTGTTGGTCTTGTGAGTCAGTTTATGCAAGTACCTAGAAAGCCACATTTGGATGCAGTCAGACGCATATTGAGATATGTGAAGTCCACATTAGATTATGGACTTTTCTATTAGGCAGGTACAGATGTACAGGTGTTTGGATACACAGATGCAGATTGTTGAGAATTAGCAATCACACTCACTAAACAGCCTCTTTGTATGGAGCTTCAGGGTCAAGGATATGCAGGCTAACTTATCCCATATGCACAATGGTGCCTACTGCAGTTTCCTACTTTCCTATAAAGCATTGTACTTGCTTCCTTTCAAAATGCAATGATAGTACTCTTTTCATTTCAGTAAAGTGTCAATGTCAGTGTCCACATACAAAATATTGTGTTTATGAGTCCAAGTCTCAATCTTGGAACCTAATTCACTTGTGTAACAAACAGTGTCCTTTCCATCATGAGTCTACACTTCTTTTTCCATCCTCCATAGCTTCCGGTTTTGCCATGCTCTAGATCCCACATTTGTCACATGGTATCAGAGCCCAGTTGGGCATGGCATTGCTTCTCCAGCCTCTCTTGATTCCTCTCAACCTCAATCTAGCTCAATGTCAGCTCATGACTTCATCTCCCAACTCTACTATCACTGAAGCTTCCATGGCAGCCATAGCCAGTAGCACCCTGTCAGATTGAGCTGCTTATATCTCACTCCACAGGTCAAATCTATTGGAGCTTCCTTCTGGAAAAGTATTTCCCAACTCACAAAGCTTCCCCGTATCACATCAATCCAGGACATTTGACCATCTGGAGCTCAGCATTGTGAAAATTCCCAGTCACTGCCATAGTCTTCAACTGTGACCTGCAGGACATACCCTCCATGGAGCCTTCATATCTCTCTCTGTAGAGCATATCTTCAGGAACTTTCTTCTAGATATATCTTCCTTCACTCAGGGCGCTCCCTCCTGGCACAACAAACAACCACATTGGCAAGCTACAGCTCTGGCATTGCACAAATTCGACGTCGCTGCCCCAAACTGCGCCGAATCTGTTCGCGCCCCCTGCGTGCTGCATACTGTCCACGATCTTGACGATTATGATAGGGCTTTGATAGCCCATGAAGTCAGCTTCCTAGGCATGTAAAAATTTTTTAAAATGATCAAGTATAGCTCCTGCAATGTTGAAAAAACCAGGGCCCTGTCTCAGAAACCCTAATTCCACCATAGCCAAAATTTCTTAAGTTTTTTTTCTCAGTTTTTCTTTCTCCTGACACTCAACCCAAGTCTCTGTCACTCTAATCCATTGACCCAGCATCAAATCAAGGAGGGGAAGGACCTGAGAAGATTGAAGAATGACCGAACGATCCCAAACAAGAAGAATCAAAAATCAAGCTCAACATCAACACTGACATAGTGTGTTTTCACACTGTCATTAACTGTGTCTCTTGACACACTGCATTCTGCTCTTCTACTGATAAAATCTCAGAATTCTGGTGTTGATTTGCTGCTGATCTTGCAACCTCAACATGGGAAAAGACTCTCCAAATGCTCGATTCAAAGGAGTCGGGTTTCACACCTGGAAAACCGGCATCAAGCTCATCTTAATGAAAAAGGGTCTCTGGGCCATCACAAATGGCAAAGAGAAGAAACCTCGGGACGCGGACCTTGCAACTACTTGGCAAAAGAATGATGACAGAGCCCAGGCCATTATCAAACTGGAGCTAGACGACAGTTATATCCACCATGTGGATAACTGTGAGACCTCACAGGATACATGGAAAAGACTTGACACCCTGTTCGGTGCACAATCTAAATCATCAAAGTATGGTCTCCTGATTGAGTTCTTCAGGCTTGAAATGAAGTCCAGCACATCACTTGCCACACATCTCAACTACATGGAAGGACTCCTAACCCAACTTGCAGGAATCAACATTAAAATGGATGAAGATGTTTGCATCGGTGTTCTACTTAAGAGTTTGCCTCCTGAATATAATAATGTATCAACAACTTTAATCAACATGCCAAATCCTGAACTTGTTGATATCCAGGCATCACTGTTAGAAGAAGAAAAGAAGCTAAAAACTAAAGAAGAACCAAGTACCTCTAGAGATGAGCATGCATTATATGTTGGCAACAGGTACAAAGGCAAGAAGGATCAACTCTTTTGTGACTTCTGCAAAAGGACCGGACACACCGAGAAGTTCTGCCACGCAAGAAAGAGATCCCAAAAGGCCTATCTAGTCGCACTCAAAGAAGAATAAGAAAATGGAGCAAAGGAAGAAGAAGATGAAGATGAAGACCACCAGGATCGGAAGGACAAGACTCATCAGTCCTTGTACTCTCATAATTCTGATAGACTGTTTTAAAAGCCTTGTATTTCCTTGCTCTAATGCTTCCTGCCATAAGCTTTGTAAACTCCTTACGTAACTTGGCATTACAGTCCCTGTACACTTTGTGAGGCCCCTGTTACAGCCTCTGGATGTCCACCATGTGTATGGTACCCACACTTAGCCTTTTCTGCAATAGCCTCTGGTGTTTTGTCATGTTTGTGGTATGCCCACACTTTGCAGGTGGTTCTCATTACAGCCTCTACACACTTTGTGCCTTTCTAGTTGTGATTGAGGAGGGGTGTTGAGAATCAGCAATCACACTCACTAAACAGCCTCTTTGTATGGAGCTTCAGGGTCAAGGATATGCAGGCTAACTTATCCCATATGCACAATGGTGCCTACTGCAGTTTCCTACTTTCCTATAAAGCATTGTACTTGCTTCCTTTCAAAATGAAATGATAGTACTCTTTTCATTTCAGTAAAGTGTCAATGTCATTGTCCACATACACAAGATTGTGTTTATGAGTCCAAGTCTCAATCTTGGAACCTAATTCACTTGTGTAACAAACAATGTCCTTTCCATCATGAGTCTACACTTCTTTTTCCATCCTCCATAGCTTCCGGTTTTTCCATGCTCTACATCCCGCATTTGTCACACAGATTGGGCTGGTAGTATGTCTGATAGAAGATCTACCAGCGGATACATGTTCTCTCTTGGTAGTGCAGCAATTGCATGGAGCAGCAAAAAGCAATCTACAGTTGCTTTGTCGAGTACAGAGGCTGAGTATAGAGGTGCTGCTATTGCAGCATGTGAGGTAGTATGGCTGCAAAAGTTATTGGCTGATTTGGATGTGCAAGTGGAAGGTCCAATTGTCATTTATTGTGACAACATGAGCAGTATACAGTTGGCTAGGAACCCTGTGTTCCATGCCAGGACAAAACATATTGAGGTACACTACCACTTTGTGAGAGAGAAGGTACTAGCAAGTGAGATTGACTTGGTGTATGTCAGCACACAGGATCAGATAGCTGATATCTTCACGAAGGCTGTGGGTACAGAGAAGCTTCAAAAGTTTCGAAGCTTACTTGGAGTTGCAGAGATGCAGTTGAGCTTGAGGGGGAGTGTTGAGATGACAAGCTCAACACATGCGGACATGGATGATGGACCGCCTGGTTAGATGGGTTCACACGTCTACACTTAGCACGCCGGTGGTCATTATGACTCACACATGGCCACTGACTCATTACTTATTATATTCAGGTTGTTACACCTATTTATAGTTGGCATAGTTATAGCGCCAGTCGACTAGTGTGGTCGGTTATGCATTGTTTGACTTAGTAGGCCACTTTCCTTTTATGTTGTATCTTATCTCTACTTTGTGTACATTGTAAAGAGTGTGGAAGAAGAAGAAGAAATCAGCAAGAAAACGTTTTGGCCTCCATCTCTCTTCTTGTCTCTTGAGTGAGCTTCTCCTTGTGCATTCTGTGTGTGTTCGGCGCAGCATCTTGAGCAACCCCCTCCACCACGCGATTCTTGACAGCGAAGCTGAGAACCCCAAAATGAAAGCCATCCTCTAGCTCAGCCAACTTGCCATCCGTCCCATTGGGGCTGTTTGGCATCAAAAACCCCGATGGGGAGGTCACACCTATTCCATTGCGGGTCATGATCAGAGCCCAAATGAAGCAGGCCGGCATCTCTCTGCCAGGACCTAGCAATCTTGACGCAACCTCGATAGGGAAGAAAATCCGCAGGCGGAAAAAGAAGAGATTAGAAGCTAAGGTCGTACTAAAGACCAAGAGTGCTACGACTCTGCTTGCTAGACAACAGGTTTCAGACGCAGAGGCAAAGACGTCAGCCCCTAAGACGGCCGAAAAAGGAAGCACTAAGGTAGGGGAATACCCGCATCCGAAGCGACAGTTAGAGGTCATAGAAAAGGTGAAGGAATGGGTGAAGGAGGCTCAAGAGCACCTCAAAGACGCCGAGCCCATTGTAGAGGACGAGATTGATGACCTCTCCAGCGTAAGCATGCCGATATCACCGCCTCAACCTAAGTCGGTAGAAGCAACCGCGTCACAAGCAGTGCCGCTAAGACCAAGCCTTGACGCGATAGAGCCGCAGATCAGCCGCGGCCATTGGCCCGGACAATCTAGGTTAGGGGAAGGACGAGTATCCAACGATCTCCTAACCACGCTAGTGACCACCCCTGTAACACTTAGCCTGGGAGATCTTCTTAAGCAGCATCCTACCCTATGGCAAGATCTTAAGCAGTGGGTCGAAGGGTCACAAGAGCAGGTCACGACAGACCCTCAAGACCATGATGCAGAATCGCAATTACCAAGTTTTTACGCTGCACTCCGTGCCTTAATCCTTGCACGTCAATGCCTTTTGGAAAGGCTTTGAGATGCACACAGTCTTACCAATCCTAGCCCTAGGTGACACAACAAGAAAGGGAATCGTAGACGCGGGAGATGGGGTTAGTGTGCTTAGCCACACAGTGCTCCGGAATTGGGGAAACCCGCTTGTCAAAACTGCTAGGTTTAATGTCACGTTAGCAAATGGTATGAGAGTGAAGCCATTCGGGGTACTTAAGAATTGGCCAGTGAAGATCGCAGGTGTCCATTTCTCTGTTGACTTTATAGTCATGAAGGGACTGGACTACGATATCCTATTAGGCTGACCTTGGATGCGCAACACTAGAGTCATCGAAGATTGGGGTAACGGCTTGATCTTCCTTGGCAATAGAACGGATTCCATAAGAACAGAGATGGACACTTGGAAGACCTCACCAGTCGACCTAGACGCTATCTTTGCTATGCTCAAGGGGAACACTCAGGTCAAGAAGCCCTATGGGCCCTTGACCAAGTATATCCCATGCCCAGAGGATGAGTGAGATTGAATGCACGTTCTCGCTACAATCGACCTGCCATTCTCAGATCATGAGGCATATGAGCAAGCCATCAAAACGATCGGAAAGTCTAATGAAGCACTCTCTACACCAGTCTGCATGATGGCAGGAAGCCTCCGTGGAAAGCCTAAGCCTATCACCTTCCACGTACCATCCAACAAAAGGGAACTCCAGGAGATACTGGAATACCTAACGGACAAGCTAGCTGACAATTCAACTGCAAATTTCAAACCACTCCAGGATCTCTTAGAGGAATCCAAGTGGCAATGGACCAGGGTGCACGATTTAGACCTCATGTATAACTTGGCCCTAGTTCCTGACCAATGACATGAGGCATACCAAACCCTAGGAGACGACGAGTAGTCGGATGACAAAGAGTCTAGCGATGAATACGAAGACTGCCAATCCTTCAGTGATGAGAGTGAGGGTGAAGTAGATACCATAGAATACGACATTGAAGGATGAAAAATTGAGTAGATATGAGCAGATGCCAAGCCGCAAAAAAGGCAGACCCTTAGAGTAGAGTGAGGAGTCATGCACATGGAATGTGATCGCGCTTGGTTGGAACGCATAGGAGCCATAGACCTTGAGCAAGCAGGCCTAGCCCAGCCACGAATGACATCAATACTTAGAACTGAATCACCATCTGAACTGCGACCACCAGGGGAGACCACCTCTTCTAGCGAAGATGGAGGGTTTGACTCTGAATCAGAAGTTAGTTTGGATAGTGATCTAGAGGTCCCTAGGCCACGACGTACCAAAGGGGACCTACCCATCCACCTGAGGCGCAGATGGTTAAGGTAGGAAAATGCAAAGCAACCCAGGGATACATGAACAGAAGAACAGCAAAAGCCGCAGGATCTCCCTAAATGCTTCACGAAATTCAAAAAAGGGGATAGGGTAGTAGTTCTGTTAGGTGCCAAATGTCAAGGGTGGATGAGCCAACCAATTGAGGGACCAGCCAAAGTCAAGGAGGTAGATTTAGCCCAGGAAGGGGAAATGCCCCGACCAGTATTCATTGCTAACGACTTGACGGTTGAAGAAGAAATGAGTCTTGTCGCTCTCTTGTGAGAGTATATAGACGTGTTTGCCTGGTCCTTAGAGGAGCTACAGGGGGTAGATTCGAGTGTTGTGACTCACAACATACCCATGACGTTGGACGCAATGCCGGTCAAGCAGCGACCATACCCTATGAATCCAAAACATGCTCATGCTGTCAAAGAGGAAATTGACAAGTTGATGAGAACTGGATTCATTTACGAAATTGAGCACACGGACTGGGTATCACCCATAGTCATTGTGATGAAGAAGAATGGAAAAATCCGAGTGTGCGTCAATTACAAGAAGGTGAACGCTGCTACGAAGAGAGACAACTATCCATTGTCGTACATCGAGCACATGCTTGAGAGGGTGGGAGGCAAGGAAGCCTACAGTTTTTTGGATGGCTTCTCAGGGTACAACCAGGCGCAAGTGCATCCTGCGGACAGGCACAAGACCGCCTTTGCCACTGAGTGGGGCGTCTTTGCATACATAGTCATGCCCTTCGGGTTGACCAATGCTCCGGCCACTTTCCAACGTCTCATGTGCACCATCTTTAAGGACATGCTTCGCAAGGAGTTAGAGGTCTTTGTCGACGACCTGTGTGTCCATTCGACCTGGATTGAACACTTAGACAAACTTCGCACAGTCTTTGAACGGTGTCGCTTATGACGTCTCTTCTTGAACCCCTTGAAGTGTCAGTTTTGGGTAAAGCACGGATGCATCTTAGGACACATGGTGTTGAAGAATGGCATTGCCACTGACTTCTCGAAGGTCAGGATTATTGTTGACCTTCCACCCCCAATTAATTACAAGGGAGTTCAATGCTTCTTAGGCCATACAGGATACTATCGACGGTTTGTACTGAACTACGCGCTAATCGCCAGACCATTGTACAAGTTGCTGATTGTCTCCAAGTGGACTGAAGCATGCCAACGAGCATACAAAGAATTGAAAAAGGCTCTGACAACAACACCAATTCTACGAGCCCTAGATTGGACCATTACCTTCCACATGCACATTGATGCTTCTAAGTTTGCCGTGGGGGTAGTGTTGTGCCAACCTAGTGAGCACAACTTAGATTATCCAGTGAGCTTTGCTAGCAGAAAACTCACTGAGATAGAGATGAACTACTCGACAACAGAAAGAGAGGGATTAGCCATGGTGTTCGCTCTGAAGAAATTCTGGCATTATCTATTGGCCACACCCTTCATCTTTTTCGTGGACCATCAAGCCATGCTCTATTTAGTAAACAAACCTTGTGCTACAGGACGCATAGCTCGATGGCTCCTCCTGCTTCTAGAGTTCGATTTCTCTGTGGTAGTACGAAAGGGAAAACAACATTACATGGCTGATCAATGCGATCATGTATTTATTTCATGTATCTGTTTTATGATTTCAGTATACATTCTTTTTGTTTGCAAGCGCTCTGTATACAATAGTGTAGAAACTATTTTGTATGGCTGCCCTGCCACAAATTTTCTTTTATCCCTATTAGCGTTGCAAATTTTACTGCTCGTGTTGTCAAAGAGTTTACTGTTTATAATATAAATCATGGGATTCTTATGAACACAAAAGAGCTTCATTGGAAGTTATATGCATCCCCACAAGAGAAGCCGTTGGACAAGGCATCGTTGACGAGTTACCCGACGCCCACCTATTCCACCTGTCCAGTGAGAGAGATTTATTCAAGGCTAATCTAACACCATATTGGGCAGATGACATAGTCCAAGTGCTCGAGCATGTACTACCTGAGCGACCAATAGAAAAAGCCCGGCTTAGGCGCTTGATCCTGAAGATCTAGCCTTACCAGCTGATTTGCAGGGCAACTCTATAGGCTGGGGCAAGATGGATTGCTACGTAGATGCGTGTGTGAGCATGAGATGTACAATGTGTCAAGATTTTGGGAGACAAGGAAGGAGTCTCACTTGTAGCTTTCTTGCTTGCACAATGGGGGAATACACACAAGGGTGGAGGCTGAAAACAGTTTTCCTCTTCTTAGTTGTGTAAGCCAAAAAGAACTCTCATACAAAGAAATAGAAGAACCCTATATATGGGTCTCAAACCAAACTCAACTAACTAAGGTGGCATACTAACTGAGCCACGAACTAGAGTAGATAAGGATAGCTGTCATCTAGCTATTATTCATGGGCGTGTACCAACCGCATCTGCAACTGACACGTCGGTGACATAAATGCACAACGGTCACCCTGGCATATCACGAGTGGAGCTCGATATCTCAACACTCCCCCTCGAGCTCAATCCCAATTCCTGCACACCAAGTAGGTCTCTGAACTTGCGCAGCTTCTCTGCACCCAATGCCTTCGTGAATATGTCAGCTACCTGATCCTCTGTGCTGACATAAACTAGATCAATAAGACCTAGTAAAACCCTCTCCCGCACATAGTGATAATGCACCTCAATGTGCTTTGTTCTAGCATGATAGACTGGGTTATTTTCCAAGTGTATACTACTCATGTTGTCACAATAAATGACAATCGGCCCATTTGTAGACTGATGCATATCATAAAGTAGCTTATGCAACCAAGCTACCTCACATGCAGCCATTGCTGCGCCCCTGTACTCAGCCTCTGTGCTGGATAAGGCAACTGGAGACTGTTTCTTGTTGCTGCAAGTGACTACAGCACTCCCAGAAGAGAACACATATCCACTGGTAGATCTTCTATCAGAAATGCTACCAGCCCAATCAGCATCAGTGTATCCATGCAACTGTATCTGAACCCCAGTCTCATAAAGTAGTCCATACTGCAATGTGGACTTCACATACCTAAGTATGCCTCTAGCCGCATCTAAATGCGGTTTCCTTGGAGCCTGCATAAACTGACTTACCAATTCAACAGCATAGCTCAAATCTGGCCTGGTAATAGTCATATAAATCAAACTTCCTACTATGCGTCTGTACATAGTAGGGTCTTCCAGAAGCTCACCTACATCTGTGCTCAGCTTCACATTCTGCTCCAAAGGAACTGAAATAGGCTTATAGCCTGTCATCCCATATTTGGATAGCATGTCCAATCCATACTGCCTCTACAAGAGCTGTATCCCACTTGGTGATCTAATCACCTCAATGCCCAAGAAATAATGCAGCTCTCCCAAATCCTTCATCTCAAACTTTTGCTTCAATAACATTTTCACATGAAGGATATCTTCATCACTGTCACCTGTCATAATCAAATCATCAACATAAATGACAAGTAGTATAATACCTTTCTCTATTTTTCTCACATAAAGTGAGAAATCTGCCTTGGAAATCTGAAAGCCAATAGTGACAAGATACTGTCCTATCTTGTCAGACCATGCTCTAGGTGCTTGCTTCAAGCCATACAATGCTTTCTTCAACCTGCAAACAAACTCAGGATGAACAGTATGCACATAACCTAGTGGCTGCTCCATATATACCTCTTCTTGCAAATCACCATGCAAGAATGCATTCTTTACATCCATCTGATGTAAAGACCATTCCTTTGATGTAGCCATAGCAATGACTGCTCTTACGGTTGCCATCCTTGCAACCGGACTGAATGTTTCTTCATAATCAATGCCATATGTTTGTGCATAGCCCTTGACTACTAATCTTTCCTTGTATCTATTCACAAAACCATATGTATTGTGCTTCACCTTCTAAACCCACTTACAGCCAATTGCATTCTTACATTTAGGCAAAGGTACCAATTCCCATGTAGCATTTGCTTCCAAGGCATCCATTTCTTCATCCATGGCTTTCTCCCATTTTTCTTTTTCCATGGCTTGCTCAAAAGAAGTGGGTTCTGGTTCCTGTATCACTTTGACCATATATGCATAGTGAATGGCTGTAAATCCATCATATTTCAGCCTATCCACAGGATACCTAGCTCTGGTAGACCTGCGCAAAGTAGGTTCACTCCCAGGTGCTCTCAAAACATCCGTGGTCTTCCTTACTCCAGGTGTAACAATAGAAGGAATACCCAACTCATCATCAATGCTCTGTTCTGAGCCACTGGATTCACCATCCACATAAGAGTGACCTGCATTCACATCAAACATGGGCTGATCTACCTTCTCTTTTTCTTTTCGTGATACCTGAATACCACTATCTGCATTGCTTTGAGAAGATTCTCCTGATCTCAATCTGCCTGTCCATGGTGAAGAATGTGAACCACTGCTAGAGGACGCTCCAGGTCCACTAATATTTTGTGATTGCTGCTGTGAATTCTGTGCAGCATTACCGTTTTGTGCATCTACATCATCAATCACATTTACTGGTTTATACCAGCTACTCATCTCATCAAAAAAAACATCTCTGCTCATTGTAAACTTACGAGTAGAAGGGTTATAGCATCTATACCCTTTTTGCTGCAGAGAGTAACCAATAAAGATGCACTTCTCAGCTTTTGGATCCAACTTGGATCTCAACTCATCTGGCACATGTACATAGGTAATGCAACCAAAAATTTTCAAATGAGAAATATCTGGTTTCCTACCAGTATACCTCTCCTCTGGAGTCATCCCATGTGTTGCTGCAATGGGAGTCATGTTCATTATATAGACTACTGTAGCAACTGCTTCAGCCCAATAAAAATCTGGTAGGTCTTTTTCATTGAGCATGCCACGAGATACCTCTCCAATATGCATGTTTTTCCTTTCCGCAATTCCATTTTGTTGTGGGGTATGACTGCATGAATATTGCTGCTTTATGCCATGCTCCTGCAAGAACCTTGCAAACTCATTTGAGAGGTACTCTCCCCCTCCATCTGACCTTAGGCATTTTATTTGCAGGCCTGTTTCTTTTTCAACCATAGCTTTAAGAGTTTTGAAATGCCCAAAAATTTCACTTTTCTTTTTCATAAAATACACCCAAACTTTTCTGCTATAGTCATCAATAAAACTGAGAAAATAATGACAGCCTCCAAGAGATGTAGCTTTAGTAGTCCACACATCAGAGTGGATTAATTCCAATGGCTTCTTACTCTCTTGAACATGTCTAGGAAATGGTTTCCTTGCCTGTTTTCCAAACTGACAGGCTTCACATACCTTATGCATTTCTGCAACCTTGAATTTTGGCAATCCTGCAACAATATTTTGGGCCTGCATTGATTTAAGTCGCTGTACATTAACATGACCAATGCATTTATGCCAGATATCAATATCTGCAACTACACCGGTCCCATGTGCAAACATTGCTGCACTCAATTCAGACATGTCTGCATCCAATGTAAACATTCTACCATTCTTCTTTCCTTTTGCTATCAAGCGACCTTTATTTTTCATATCCTCAACAAAGCATCCATGAGGATTAAATCTGACCTGCAAGCCCTGTTCAACCATTTGACCAACAGAAACTAGATTCTTGGTGATATTCGGGACATGAAATACATCAGACAGGTATTTCTTTTTCCCATCCTGGATAGACAAAGGAAATTTTCCAATCTGCACAATAGGATGTGCAGTATCATCACCAGTCTCCACAAATCCTGGTTTTTCCATTTTCCTTGCATCCTCCATCCATTCTGCATGACCTGTCATGTGGTTTGATGCACCTGAGTCAACATACCACACATCGTTGCTTTCTTCTGCACTTGTCACAGAATTGTTCATGTGCTGCACCATAAACAAATGCTAATTTTTCTCATCACCTTGTCTACTAGAAGATGCATAATTCCCTTGTTGCAATTTTCCATTCATGATGTCATTCTGCTTTTTATAGTAGTCTTTAGCCATATGACCCATTTTACCACAGTAGTAGCATTCAACATTGTTGTTTGCATTTTGGCCTCTTTGCCATCTACCACGACCTCTTTGGCTCCCCCTCCCTCTAGAGTTACCACGTCCTCCTCCATAGGATTGGTTTTCTTGAGTTTGCTGCATATTCTGATTTCTACCACGGTCTCCAAATCGGCCTCCTCTACCTCTGCCTCTAGCTCTTCCAGCATTTGAGTAGAAGATAGTTTCTTTTGAAGTTTCTCCTGAAGAAGATGCACCACCATTTCTCTGCTCCTCAGAAATTAGAAGAGCAATCAACTCCTCAAAATCAGGAAATCTTTCACGAACTGAAATGGATGTCCAAAACTGTGCATAATCCTTTCCTAGACCATTCAAGGTCACAGAAAGTAAATCATCATCTTCCACTGGCGACCCAATGGAAGCAAGTGCATCTGCAATCTTCTTCACCTTCATGTGGTAGTCATTGATACTCATACTTTCTCTTTGCACATTATGCAACTCTTGCTTGAGCTGCATTTTCCTGGCTTGCATATTTGTGCTATACATTTTTGACAAAGTATCCCATGCCTCCTTTGGCGTACTTGCATCCTGAATATGCACAATCATAGAGTCTGAAATACTGATAGACAGCGAGTACATAACTTTCCTGGCTCTCTCATGCCATGCTTTAAATGCCTGCATTTGCTGTTGATTGGGAACATCAGGAAGAACTGGTTCTTCTTCATTTCCTACAACAAATTCCCAATATCCTTTTCCCATAAGAAAATTCGTCATTCTAAACTTCCATGCTTGGAAGTTGTTCTTGTCAAGCTTTTCAGTTACAATCTGTGAAAGAGAATCAGACGCCATTACAGAATACTTCAAAAAATTCTGTCAATGCAGAAAACACAGCTTGCAGTCTCACAAGGGCAAATCTGCAAAACTGGCGAAAGTGATATTTGACCACACAGTCACTTCCTAGTGACGATTTTGCATAAACAAGAACCAAGGATGATTCTGTAACTCCCAATGTCTCTGCACACAAGCATACGATGCAATTTCTGTGGTAACTTTTCACCGACCTGTAGAACAGTGGTCGCACAGCATAAAACAGGGCCTTTTCCTAAGTGCGTGCAGAAAATTTCCACCTCCAAAACAGGCCCCGAAATGGCCTCAAATAAAAAAAACAGGGTTGCCGAGGGCTAAAGCCCCGTCCCGCAGCATATACTGCCCTCTTGCTTCACCGCGAAGGGCGTCTCAACCTGAGACAATGCACTCTTGCAATTTTCGGCTGTGCTACCTGCAGAGATCTGCTCCCAAAACAGAAAATGAAAGCAACATTGCTCCTCTTACCAGAACACCGTGAGCTTGGCTTGCTTTCTTAAGCTCCTTACCACGAACAAGGCTCTGATACCATGTCAAGATTTTGGGAGAGAAGGAAGGAGTCTTACTTGTAGCTTTCTTGCTTGCACAATGGGGGAATACACACAAGGGTGGAGGCTGAAAACAGTTTTCCTCTTCTTAGTTATGTAAGCCAAAAAGAACTCTCATACAAAGAAATAGAAGAACCCTATATATGGGTCTCAAACCAAACTCAACTAACTAAGGTGGCATACTAACTGAGCCACGAACTAGAGTAGATAAGGATAGCTGTCATCTAGCTATTATTCATGGGCGGTGTACCAACCGCATCTGCTGACATGTCGGTGACATAAATGCACAACGGTCACCCTGGCATATCACGAGTGGAGCTCGATATCTCAACACAATGTGCTCTCGGAGGCGCACAACGGCATTGCGGGAGGACACTTTAGTGGAGACACGACAGCACAGAAGGTATTGCAGTCTCAACTATGGTGGCCCACACTTTTCCATGACACTAAGCGATTCGTCAAGCATTGTGACGAGTGCCAACAGACAAAAGTATCGATTTGCAAGGATCAAATGGAGTTGACCCAAATTATTGCTCGCCAACCTTTCGAAAAATGGGGAATCGACTTCATAGGACCCATCAGTCCTGCGGCACAGTATTCAAAGCCAAGTACATAGTGGTGGCCACGGATTATCTCACAAAATGGGCAGAGGCAAGAGCCACACGAAAAAACGATGCTAGGACGACTGCCAAGTTCTTATGGGAGCAAGTAATCTTGCGCTTCGGCTGCCCCATCAAACTAGTTAGTGACCAAGGCATGCACTTCATCAACTAAGTAATAGCACATCTCCTATCCACCTTCCTCATTATCCATTGCAAATCCTCACCATACTACCCTTAGGTGAATGGCCAGGCAGAATCAACTAATAAGATTCTTATCAATGTCCTGACTAAAGTAGTCTCAGTCTCACACAACGACTGGGACAACAAGCTGATGGCAACCTTGTGGGCCTATCGCACAGCTTATAAAACGGTCTTCGGCCAAACTCCCTTTAGGCTGACTTATGGAACTGAGGCAATTCTACCATTATAATTCTTCGTTCCTAGCCTAAGAATAGCATTTCAAGAATGATGGGAAGGGAAGTGTTGAGATGACAAGCTCAACACATGCATACATTGATGATGGATTGCCTGGTTAGATGGGTCCACATGTCTACACTTAGCACGTTGGTGGTCATTATGACTCTCACATGGCCACTGACTCATTACTTATTATATTTAGGTTGTTACACCTATTTATATGCATTGTTTGACTTAATAGGCCACTTTCCTTTATGTTGTATCTTATCTATACTTTGTGTACATTGTAAAGTGTATGGAAGAAGAAGAAGAAACTAGCAAGAAAACGTTTTGGCCTCCATCTCTCTTCTTGTCTCTTGAGTGAGCTTCTCCTTGTGCATTCTGTGTGTGTTCGACGCATCATCTTAAGCAAGTCCCCCACCACGCAACTCTTGACATGATATCATAGCAGCACCACTGAGAGAGGCTGATTTCGAAGGTTGAAGTGAAGGAGAAGAAGAAAGGTTCGAGCAAGCAAGCCACGGGTAAGAAGCTCTCCCATTCTTCCACTCTCTCTCTTGGATAGTGCATGTGGAGGCACTGGAAGCAGGGTCGAGCAAAAATCTCAGATTGTAGTGAGATTTGGTGTGCGCGAAGAGCACTGTGTATTCTGCAAATGGGCCCTTTAGGGCTTTGTCGTAGTTATTTTGGGCATCTGAGGCCGTTTCAGGCCCTGTTTTAGAGCCGCAAGGTTGCGGACAACAGTTCCATGGTACACTGTGATTTCGGCTGTTCTGACCGAAAGTGGGTGCACAAGTTAGAGATTGTGAATTTGTAATTCTTGAGGTGTTTGCAAGAAGCAAACATAAGGTTTATCTACAAACAGGTTGCAGATTGCATGTATTGTTGAGCAGACAGTGAAAAAGGCTATCTGGTGTATTACTGTGCACTATAGGTCAAAGGTTGCAAAAGATTTGCTTGCTGTTTGGTATTAGTTTTGTGATCATGGTAGAGAACAGTGGAAGCCCCATCATTGAGAAGCTCGACAAGAACAACTACCCATCATGGAAGTTCCATGTCACGAACTTCCTTATTGGAAAAGGCCTCTACGAGTTTGTTTCAGGTGAAGAAAAGGAGTCGGAGGTGAGTGATCCTCCAACTGCAGAAGAGACAAAGGCACGGAAGGAATGGAATGCAAAAGACAAGAAGGCCATGTATTGGCTGTCTGCAGTAATTGACAATAATATGCTGGGACATATTAGAAATGCAGAGAATTCATATGCAGCTTGGACCATACTTGAAAGTATGTTTTTCGTAAATACAAAGGCACGAAAGATTCAACTCAATCAAGAGTTGAATACATTGAAGAAAGGGAAGATGTCTATCAATGAGTATGCACTGAAAGTAAGGAGCATTGCAGATGCATTGGCAGCAATTGATGCAATGCCTGATGATGATGATTTGGTGTCGTCTACCTTGGGTGGACTTAACAATGAAAAGGCTTGGAAATCTTTTGTAACTTCCGTATATGTCAGAAAGCCATTTCCAGATTTCGATGAGTTTGTCTCCCTTATGATCACTGAAGAGATCAACATGCAGAGTGAGACATCTAAAAGAAGTAGTGAACAGGTCCAAGCTTTCTACTCTAGTTTAGGAAGGGGATGTGGCAGGTTCTCTTAAAGAGGCCGTGGTACAGGACGTGGTAGTGACAACCAGCAAAACAGATTGAATCAGCAATTTGGTGATATGCAGGTTTCAGGGGGTCGTGGTAACTTTAGAGGCAGGGGGAGATTTAGAGGAAGAGATGGATGGCAGAACAGAGGTTCTAACAACTCTGGTATTGTGTGTCACTACTGTGGCAAAACAGGTCATATTGTAGCCCAATGTTATGCTAAGAAAGATGATATTCGCAGTGGTAAGTTGCAACAAGGAAACTATGCATCGTCTTCACGACAGAATGAAGACAAAAATGAACGTCTGTTTGTTATGCAGGATATGTTGAATGTTGTTACAGGAAAGGGAACACATGATGATGTTTGGTATGTTGATTCAGGTGCATCCAATCACCAGCCATGCAGAATGGTTTGGAGAGATGCAGAATTTGCAAAATGCAGGTTATGTGCATATGGGTGATGATTCATGCCACCCAATTTCACACATTGGAAAAGTTCCCTTGTCCTTGCATGATGGTAAGACAAAGAGTCTTTCAGATGTATTACATGTGCCATCTATTACAAAGAACTTGGTGTCAGTTGGTCAAATGGTAGAGCAAGGCCTGCAAGTGAGATTTAATGCAAAGGGATGCTTTGTAGAAGACTTCAATGACAAGTGCAGGTTAGTTGCAAAGGGAAGTAGAGTTGGATGTATGTTTACTCTAGATGCTGGAATCCCTACTATGAATGCTGCTATGTATGCTAAAGGAAAAGGTGTTGTTGTACAGATATTGAAATTTGGCACAAACGCATTGGACATGCAAATGTACAAAGGCTGAAATTAATGCAGTCCAAAGGGTTGGTTACAGGTTTGCCTACATTTAGAGTTGTAGAATTTCATAAGGTATGCGAAGCATGTCAGTTTGGTAAGTAGGCAAGACAACCCTTTTCACATGACAGAGATGTAAGCAGAAGTATCCTTGATGTTGTGCATATAGACATTTGGGGGCCTACACAAAATGTATCTCTTGGAGGCAGTTCATACTTTGTCACATTCATTGATGATTGATCTAGAAAGCTGTGGGTATATTTTATGAAGGAAAAGAGTGAAGCTTTTGAGCACTTTACAACTTTCAAGGCTGCAGTTGAAAGAGAAACAGGCTTGAAAGTAAAGTGCTTGAGGTCAGATGGAGGGGGAGAGTACCTCTCAAATGAGTTCAATGATTTTCTGAGGTCTCATGGGATAAAGAGACAGTTCACATGCAGGTATATTCCACAGCAAAATGGGGTTGCAGAAAGGAAAAACATGCATATTGCAGAAGTTGCACGCGCCTTGATGGCTGAAAAGAATATGCCTAAGCATTTTTTGTCTGAGGGTGTTCATACTGCTGTTTATATTATGAACAAAACTCCCACAGCTGCAGTTCATGGTATGACCCCCGAAGAATGTTTTATAGGTAAGAAGCCTGATGTCTCACACTTGAAAGTGTTTGGCTGCATTGCGTATGTTCATGTGCCAGATGAGTTGCGGAAGAAACTGGATCCAAAGGCTGAAAAGTGTGTCTTTATTGGATACTCTTTAGAGTAGAAGGGTATCGTTGTTATAACCCTGTCACATGTAAGTTCAGAGTGAGCAGGGATGTCATCTTTGATGAAATGAGCAGTTTGTATGCATCTAGTGGTGATGCATTGGATGATGATGATGATCATGACACTCATGTGCAGGCTGAAAAGCAAGAATCACGAACTCTTAGTGGACCAGAGACATCATCTGGTAGTCCTTGGTCTGGGAGACTAAGGAGTACCTCTACATCTTCAGGTGCATCTAGTAGCACTACAGGTAAAGACAAAGGAAAGAATAAAGTGTCAGAAGGCATTGATGCAGCTCTTGATGGAGACTCCAGTGGCTCAGAGAGCTTGGATGATGAGCTTGGCATTCCTTCAGTGAGGACACCAGGTGTACAGAGAGCTCATAATAATGTAAAGGCTCCATTGAGTGATCCGGTGGTACGCAGATCTAGCAGGGTCAGATACCCTGTTAAAAGATTTGGTTTTGAAGGTTATGCAACTCACCATTATGCTTATATGGTGAAACTAGTTGAGGATGTTGAGCCCACTTGTTTTGAGGATGCTGTTGGTCATACTCATTGGGATGAAGCAATGGATGAGAAGATGGCTGCATTAGAGGCCAATAAGACTTGGGATCTAGTATCATTTTCGAAGGGCAAGAAAGCTATTGGATGTAAGTGGGTTTATAAGATTAAGCAACAATACAGATGGTTCTATTAGTAGGTACAAAGCTAGGCTGGTTGCAAAAGGCTATGCCCAAACATATGGCATAGATTATGATGAAACCTTCAGTCCAGTTGCTAAGATGGCAACTGTCAGATGTGTGATTGCTTTGGCAGTAGCCAAAGGTTGGAGGTTGCAGCAAATGGATGTAAAGAATGCCTTCTTGCATGGTGATTTGCAGGAAGAAGTGTTTATGGATCAGCCAGCACGTTATGAAGATTTAGAGCATCCCACGTATGTGTGCAGGTTGAAGAAGGCGCTCTATGGCCTCAAGAAAGCACCTAGAGCATGGTCTGAGAAGATCAGAGAGTATCTTGTCAATATTGGCTTTTATGTTTCTGATACTGATCACTCACTTTATGTGAGAAAGGGAGATGTAGGTTTGGTCATCATAGTCATCTATGTGGATGACTTGATTATCACAGGTGATAGTGATAGTGGGATTGCTGAAGTCAATGACTCTTTGAAGAAGTTTGAGATGAAGGATTTAGGTGAGCTAAGATACTTCCTTGGCATTGAGGTGATCAGATGTGATGATGGTATATGGATGTTCCAAAGACAATATGGCTTGGATATGTTGTCCAAGTATGGTATGATAGAATGCAAACAACTTTTAGTCCCGTTGGAGCAGAATGTAAAGTTGAGTGCTGATGTTGGGGATGAGATAGAAGACCCTACTATGTTCAAGAGAATAGTGGGGAGTTTGATCTACATGACCATTACAAGGCCAGACTTAAGCTACACTGTTAGTCTTGTGAATCAGTTTATGCAAGTACCTAGAAAGCCACATTTGGATGCAGTCAGACGCATATTGAGATATGTTAAGTCCACATTACATTATGGACTTCTTTATGAGGCAGGTACAGTACAATTGTTTGGATACACATATGCAGATTGGGCTGGTAGTATGTCTGATAGAAGATCTACCAGTGGATACATGTTCTCTCTTGGTAGTGCAGTAGTTGCTTGGAGCAGCAAAAAGCAATCTACAGTTGCTTTGTCAAGTACACAGGCTGAGTATAGAGGTGCTGCTGTTGCAACATGTGAGGTAGTATGGATACAAAAGTTAATGGCTGATTTGGATGTGCGGGTGGAAGGTCCAGTTGTCATTTATTGTGACAACATGAGCAGTATACAGTTGGCTAGGAACCCTGTGTTCCATGCCAGGACAAAACATATTGAGGTACACTACCACTTTGTGAGAGAGAAGGTACTAGCAAGTGAGATTGACTTGGTGTATGTCAGCACACAGGATCAGATAGCTGACATCTTCACGAAGGCATTGGGTATAGAGAAACTTCAAAAGTTTCGAAGCTTACTTGGAGTTACAGAGATGCAGTTGAGCTTGAGGGGGAGTGTTGAGATGACAAGCTCAACACATGCAGACATTGATGATGGACCACCTAGTTAGATGGGTCCACACGTCTACACTTAGCACGTCAATGGTCATTCTGACTCTCACATGGCCACTGACTCATTACTTATTATATTCAGGTTGTTACACCTATTTAGAGCTGGCATAGTAATAGTGCCAGTCGACTAGTGTAGTCAGTTATGCATTGTTTGACTTAATAGGCCACTTTTCTTTATGTTGTATCTTATCTATACTTTGTGTACATTGTAAAGTGTGTGGAAGAAGAAGAAGAAACTAGCAAGAAAACGTTTTAGCCTCCATCTCTCTTCTTGTCTCTTGAGTGAGCTTCTCCTTGTGCATTCTGTGTGTGTTCAGCGCATCATCTTGAGCAAGTCCCCCCACCACACGATTCTTGACAGGAAGGAGGCATGGATGCAACTCCTGGTCGAGCTTGAATGCCTGTCAGAGAATCGTCTCCTAGCCACCCACGCACTTATCTGTGAGAAGGCGTGACGCAAACGCTGGTTTGACAAGCATGTCAAGTACCGCGAGTTCGAATAGGGTGACTTAGTGCTCCTTTACTCAGTTAAGGGGCATAAGAAAAAAATGAAATTCAAAAGTCTCGGACCCTTCAAGGTTCGTGCAATCAGCCGAACCGGCAATGTCGAGCTTGAGACGCTAGACGGTGAGGGAGTAGGCTTCTTCAATGGCAGTCGTGACAAGAAGTACTACCCTCCCATGCATCCTTTGCATGAGACACCATTGTTAGAACCGCCGGTCAAAGTACGAGTAGCTACAATCACTAAAATCAACGAAGAGGAGGAGGAAGTCGTAGAACCCGCTTACCTCCGTATCACGATCACTGCCAAGCAAACATGCGCTTTCAACGCCTTGATCGACGAGGGAGCAGACTTTAATGTCTTAACCCACAGTCATTGGATCCAACTTGGCAAACCACTACTCCAACCCACAACTGCCAAATTAAACCCATATGGGGCCCACTCATACGCACTTCTCGGCAAATGTAGAGTCACGGTTTCTATCGAGTCTGAGACTATTCCAATGCTTTTTTACGTATTGCCAAGTGCTACAGATGCAGGCACAGAGTCAATGCTAGGACAAACCTTCAAAAAGCAGACTCACTGCAATGTTGATTATGAGTCGCAGCGTATCCACCTAGCAATAGACAACGTGTGCATTGTCACAGCTTTCAGGAAGGGCTGCGTGACACCATCACCATCTGCAAAGCCACCAGTAGAAACATCTATAGGCAAGACTAAGGAGGGGGTAGTGCGTGGTCGCCACTCCCCGACTTCCATAAACCGCAACCCGCAGCAACCAAAGCTAAGGCCAAACAGCCTCGCCTTCAATGGGTGCCTAAACAGCCGCAACAACCGCCTAGGAGGCCAAGACGCAATCACATGAAGTGCTGCGTGATCAAGCAAAGATGGGTCCCTAAAGCCCTATTGCATGCACAAGGCTACTACGAGGGAAATACCTGGCTGTGGATCCCTAAGGCCCCCACGGCCAAAGGCACTATTCATATGCCACCCTCAAGCTTGATTAGCCTACGTCCCATAACACCTCAAAACCACAAGCCGCAAAGCTCTCCAAAGCCCCAGCCATCCGATTCATCTACGCTTCAGCCCAAGAGAGTCGCACAAGCCTATCAGGGCTGAAGCAACAGCCACCGTCACAAGAGGCATCATCTGACCAAGTCGATCCAACTCCCCAAAGCAAACCTGAATGCAGCAGTCCATCTGTTGTGGCTGACTCTAATCCACCCATATTCCAAACATCCCGATTGGAGGTTCAAGGAAACTCCCAACCGCAACTCTGTATTGTCAAGGCCTCTAGTTCTAGCAAACCTCGACCACCCGACAGCCTTACGCCCTCCTATGAATGAAAATCCTTTCTAGCGCTAGCCACTAACCTCGCTGAGGACACCAGAGATGACGTGGTTGAATGCATTAAATGAATCGATGCCACCTTCGTGTCGCTAGCCCTCAGCTACGACCGCTTGGACTTAGGTCTATTAGAAGAGCCCTTTGCAACGGAAATGCGCAATATGCCTTGCTCTTGGGAGACTTTTGAATTCGCATTTGCAAAAGCTTATTTCTCTGCTGCTACTGAGTTGCTCAACAGTGAGATCTCTAAAGAGCAAGCCATTAAACAACATCTCATCACACCCTACGATCAGCGAACCACTTCTGGTATCACTGATTAGGAAATCACCGAGTTATCCAAGCTCGCTGATACTTACTCCACATTTTTGAAGCATCGGTACACTCTTAGGCTGTAATGGAAAGCTGAGGGGTGCCGCATAATGACCAACGCTAAGCAGCGCCACACAATCAAAACAGCAGAGTACGACCCCACCTACGTCGCACCAACCTCGTATCGAGTATTAACCACTCTTCGTGGCCAACCCATGGAAGAGCACATCAAGGGGCATCCCTACCTTGACCGCCGCTTAATAGAGGAAGAAATCCACATTGCAAGTTGGTTCGACTCTGGCAATCTCCTAACCGATGTTCTAACATACATCACGCATGTGGGTATCCGTCCATTTGAATTAGACAGTGAAGCTCAGCTAGAGTACAACCCCAACTTCTATGCTTCGCTCCTACGCAAATAGACCGACGCTCTTTATGCTGAACGCCCTTGTCCTCTCAACCTCCAATCCTGGGACTAGAGCCTTTAACCAGTTGAAGTTCTGTCACATCTTCAACCTTGAAGACGTGGCCATCAAAGAGCCGGCAGTGCGCCAGATTATAGACCAGTGCCGTCTGCAAAAATACCTAGACGTAGTAGGCCAGAGAGTGGACTACACCCAGTGCGCTGACTTTTTGCGCACCTTTAACAGAAATAGAGGCACCATGACAATGCGTGAGAATGAAGCCACCCGGCAAGTACAGATTGAGCTGACCCCAGAATTAGTGGAAAGGGCACTGGGGCTGCCAAATAAAGTGGAAAGAAAGCCGAAGATGGACGCCTACGCCATGTTGGGAATGGACAAGGTGAAGGTCCATAGCAATGATGGGATTAGCTTGGCAAACATCCCAAACCCAGATATCCAGCTGCAAGCAAAAATGGTGATCACTTTGTTCTCGAGCCAGAGGTACAACAACATAATGAGCCGGATCAACGTGCCTCTGCTAGACAACGTTGCGACATAATCACTGGACGAGGTAAACCTGAATGGGTTTGTGAAGAGAACCATAGAGGCCTCAGCTAAGGCTCTAGCACAACGGGAGGAAGAGCCGCTAGAGGAGAATACCCATCATCCAGATCAACACACAAGGCATCGTCCTCCAAAGCCTCAACCATAGGGTTTGGAGGCGTCCTTACTGCCATAATCCAAGAAGCACTAGGGCAAGGACGGGAAGAAGAAGATAAGAAGGGAGGCGAAGAAGGAAGTGACGAGTCACCGTCACAATCCCCACCTCACACAAAAGAATAGCGTAGGTCTTCAGATGAAGCATAGACTGACAAAAATGAAGAGGGAGAGTCCCAGGGCAGGCCATAGAGGCACACAGAACAAAGAATGAAAGCCCTGCATGGAAAGAGGGAAGAGGAGCGCAAGAAAAAAGAAAAGGAAGATCTGGAGAGGGCTCGGAGGGAGTCTCTTAGGGATGAGGAGGAGAGAAAAAAGAAGACTGAAGAGGAGTTGAGAAGAAAGGAAGAGGAAGAAATAGCATTGGCCATCCATCGCTCCATTGAGGAGCAGTACAAAAGAGACGAGGAGGGCGCAAAGAGCCCGAACAGAACAGAAGCACCTGGTTCTAGTACCGCTGTGCCGAAAATTGCACCCCTGCCCCCAGCAGAAGGAAAAGGCAAAGAACCGATGATGCCAACTCCCCCTCTCTTCGCACCTTTCACGCAGCCACTCTCATCATGAAAATGCCCACTGCCACCGCCACCCAAGGCTCCACTCCAAAGGTCGATGAGAGTAATATGGTCACTTGGCTGCAGTTTTTGGTGGAAAGGGAGTTGGCAAGAGAAGCGGGCGTGGCCCGTCATGAGTGAAGAGGGTAGCCACGGCTGATATGGAGCCAAGGCCAGAGCTTAAAAGACAGAAAACAGAAGCCGTTGTCACCACCGCCACCATGTCCCATCCCCCACCTCTAGCAGGCCAATATGATGAATACGTTAAGGAGCTGCTCTCGTAGCTAGAAAAGGCCAAGGAAGAAAAGAAAACTGCCATGGAAGACCTGGCAACGGAGTGAGAATCACGAGCCGCTCTCCAGTTGGAGAAAACCAAGCAGATAGCAGAGTGCCAAAGGCAGATTGTTGTGCTAAGGGAAGAAGCTAGCAATAAAGATGCAGAAGAATCAAAAGCCCTGAAGGAACGTGATGCTGCTTAGGAGGGAAGAAGAAAAATCTTAATGGATCACCTCAACAGAGAGAGGGAGACCAATGCTCACCTACAGCGCAAGAACGACCAGCTCACTGCAGTCAACCTGGAGGCACAAAACCAGCTGGAGAAGATCAGACAGGAGACTGCAGAGCTAGACCAGCTAAGAGGAGAGCAGGTGCAAAGGATGTAGGTGAAGCTAGACCAGCTCAATGCACAGATCGCCAATGAATACCAGGAGCAGTCTCGCCTACATCGCGAGCTCGAGGACCAGAAGCAACGACTCATGGTTATGACCCTCCATCAGGGGGAGAGCCTGGAAGATATAGAAAAGAGAGCGAAAGAATGGGCTGACCACAACAAAAGGAGAGTACGAGACTTGGCACGCCGACTGGCCAAAGCAGAAGGAGATAGAGTGTTGGGTGAGAATCAGGCAGAGGCTGGCCAGCTCTCTATGATAGCCAAGCAGCACACCTTTCTCAACACGCTGCTCCACTCCACCAAAACGGAAGAGAACGAGGCCAATGATCAGCTGCTGCAAAAGAAGCTAGCCATTGCACACAGAGCCCTAGCAGCAGGCCTGCACATACCACTGCAGCTAGGAGGCCTGCCGTAGAGCCTGGAGGAGCAAAGAAGATATCTTGCATAGGTAGGCCTGACGGTGTAAGAACTCGACTTCACAGAAGAGAAGGTGCAAGAAGACGTGCAAGTAGAAGGGGGTGAAACAGAGTTTGATCCGGGACCTCAGGAGGAGGACTATGTCCCACCACCCCCTCCTCCACGACAAGATAAAGTGCAACCCACTAACACATCTGCTGAGAGAAGAGCAACCCTAGCTAAGCACAGAGGAGAAATGGTGGAGAGGGCAAGGAAGAAGCTGAACGTTAGACCTGTCCCGAGACAACCTCCCCCTCTCCCACCGCGCCCTGAAGACCTCCTCGCTGGATTCCATGCAGAGCTGATCATCTAGGAACAACAGGAGTGTGCCCGCAATCCCTTGGACTTGAGCTTTGAGCTTCCCACCACACTGAATAGACTAATGCCCATTGAACTTGTAAACTATGTAATCGTTATGGGTGCAAGGCTCAAGGACAAGTGGCTGGCAGAGCGAGAGGCCAACCCAACTGCTTGGGGAGCTGAGGACCATGACTTTTGGAATGATAAAGTCCTCCAGGTGCCTAGATTGGTGGAGGGCTATAATTGCCAACCCACCTGGAGAAGACACATTTTTTGTGTCAACCTTGACGCTTGGATGGCATTTTGTAACACCCTCCCTTTTGAGAGAAACGGCCCCATTTTCATACCATATCCTCGAAGGGTAGGCGTCGATTTTAATCCGTCCATCCATGGCAGGTTCGACTTCCCCATCATCTATAATGCCAATAGCACCTCTTATAAGAATGCCTTTGTATTTACCCTCGCTAATTTGTACAGTTCTATAGATAGATTCCTTAGTGAGTTCACATCCTGTCCTGACTCCGCCTTCATAACAACTTGTAATTATCTTAGACTAATTAGGGTCCTAGTCCACCAAGAGCTTGTGTTGAGATGACAAGCTCAACACATGCGGACATTGATGATGGACCGCCTGGTTAGATGGGTTCACACGTCTACACTTAGCACGTCGGTGGTCATTATGACTCTCACATGGCCACTGACTCATTACTTATTATATTCAGGTTGTTACACCTATTTACAGCTGGCATAGTTATAGCGCCAGTCGACTAGTGTAGTCGGTTATGCATTGTTTGACTTAGTAGGCCACTTTCCTTTTATGTTGTATCTTATGTATACTTTGTGTACATTGTAAAGTGTGTGGAAGAAGAAGAAGAAACCAGCAAGAAAACGTTTTGGCCTCCATCTCTCTTCTTGTCTCTTGAGTGAGCTTCTCCTTGTGCATTCTGTGTGTGTTCGGCGCAGCATCTTGAGCAACCCCCTCCACCACGCGATTCTTGACATGGTATCAGAGCCGCGCCATTGAGAGAGGCTGATTTCGAAGGTTGAAGCAAAGGAGAAGAAGCAAGGTTCGAGCAAGCAAGCCACGGGTAAGAAGCTCTCCCATCCTTCAACTCTTTCTCTTGGATAGTGCCTGTGGAGGCACCGGAAGCAGGGCAGAGCAAAAATCTCAGATTGCAGTGAGATTTGGTGTGCGCGAAGAGCGCTGTGTATTTTGCAGAAACGCCCTTTAGGGCTTGCTCGCAGTTATTTTGGGCATCTGAGGCCGTTTCAGGGCCCGTTTTAGAGTCGCAAGGTTGCAGACAGCAGTTTCAGGGTACGCTGTGACTTCGACTGTATTGACCGAACGTGGGTGCGCAGGTTACAGATTTCAGATCTGTAAGTTCAAAGGTGTTTACCAGTGAGTAAACACAAGGTTTATCTGCAAACTGGTTGCAGATTGCATGTATTGTTGAGCAGACAGTGAAAAAGACTGTCTGGTGTATTGCTGTGCACTACAGGTCAAGGGTTGCAGAAGATTTGCTTGCTGTTTGGTATTAATTTTGTGATAATGGCAGAGAATAGTGGAAGCCCCATCATTGAGAAGCTCGACAAGAACAACTACCCTTCATGGAAGTTCCGTGTCACGAACTTCCTTATTGGAAAAGGCCTCTATGAGTTCGTTTCAGGTGAAGAAAAGGAGCCGGAGATGAGTGATCCTCCAACTGCAGAAGAGACAAAGGCACGGAAAGAATGGAATGCAAAGGATAAAAAGGTCATGTATTGGTTGTCTGCAGTAATTGACAATAATATGCTGGGACACATTAGAAATGCAGAGAATTCATATGCAGCTTGGACCATACTTGAAAGTATGTTTTCTGTAAATACAAAGGCACGAAAGATTCAACTCAAGCAAGAGTTGAATACATTAAAGAAAGGGAAGATGTCTATCAATGAGTATGCACTGAAGGTAAGAAGCATTGCAGATGCATTGGCAGCGATTGATGCAATGCCTGATGATGATGATTTAGTGTCGTCCACCTTGGGTGGACTTAACAATGAAAAGGCTTGGAAGTCTTTTGTAACTTCCGTATATGTCAGAAAGCCATTTCCAGATTTCGATGAATTGGTCTCCCTTATGATCACTGAAGAGATCAACATGCAGAGTGAGACATCTGAAACAAGTGGTGAACAGGTCCAAGCTTTCTACTCCAGTTCTGGAAGGGGACGTGGCAGATTCTCTTCAAGAGGCCGTGGTACAGGACGTGGTAGTGACAACCAGCAAAACAGATTGAATCAGCAATTTGGCGATATGCAGGTTTCAGGAGGTCGTGGTAACTTTAGAGGCAGGGGGAGCTTTAGAGGAAGAGGTGGATGGCAGAACAGAGGTTCTAACAACTCTGGTATTGTGTGCCACTACTGTGGCAAAACAGGTCATATTGCAGCCCAATGTTATGCTAAGAGAGATGATATCCGCAGTGGTAAGTTGCAGCAAGGAAACTATGCATCGTCTTCACGACAGAATGAAGATAAAAATGAACGTTTGTTCGTTATGCAGCATATGGTGAATGCTGTTACAGGAAAGGGAACACATGAAGATGTTTGGTATGTTGATTCAGGTGCATCCAATCATATGACCAGCCATGCAGAATGGTTTGGAGAGATGCAGGATTTGCAGAATGCAGGTTATGTGCAGACGGGTGATGACTCATGCCACCCAATTTCACACATTGGAAAAGTTCCCTTGTCCTTGCATGATGGTAAGACAAAGAGTCTTTCAGATGTATTGCATGTGCCATCTATTACAAAGAACTTGGTGTCAGTCGATCAAATGGTAGAGCAAGGGCTGCAAGTCTGATTTAATGCAAAGGGCTGCTTTGTAGAAGACTTCAATGACAAGTGCAGGTTGGTAGCAAAGGGAAGTAGAGTTGGACGTATGTTCACTCTAGATGCTGGAATTCCTACTATGAATGCTGCTATGTATGCCAAAGGAAAAGGTGTTGTTGCAGACATTGAAATTTGGCACAAACGCATTGGACATGCAAATGTACAAAGGTTGAAATTAATGCAGTCCAAAGGGTTGGTTACAGGTTTGCCTACTTTTAAAGTTGCAGAATTTCAGAAGGTATGTGAAGCATGTCAGTTTGGTAAGCAGGCAAGACAACCCTTTTCACATGACAGAGATGTAAGCAGAAATATCCTTGATGTTGTGCATACAGACATTTGGGGGCCTACACAAAATGTATCTCTTGGAGGCAGTTCATACTTTGTCACATTCATTGATGATTGTTCTAGAAAGCTGTGGGTATATTTTATGAAGGAAAAGAGTGAAGCTTTTGAGCACTTTAGAACTTTCAAGGCTGCAGTTGAAAGAGAAACAGGCTTGAAAGTAAAGTGCTTGAGATCAGATGGAGGGGGAGAGTACCTCTCCAATGAGTTCAGTGATTTTCTGAGGTCTCATGGGATAAAGAGACAGTTCACATGCAGGTATACCCCACAGCAAAATGGGGTTGCAGAAAGGAAAAACAGGCATATTGCAGAAGTTGCACGTGCCTTGATGGCTGAAAAGAATATGCCTAAGCATTTTTGGTCTGAGGGTGTTCATACTGCTGTTTATATTATGAACAAAACTCCCACAGCTGCAGTTCATGGTATGACCCCCGAAGAATGTTTTATAGGTAAGAAGCCTGATGTCTCACACTTGAAAGTGTTTGGCTGCATTGCGTATGTTCATGTGCCAGATGAGTTGCGGAAGAAACTAGATCCAAAAGCTGAAAAGTGTGTCTTTATTGGATACTCTTTAGAGCAGAAAGGGTATCGCTGTTACAACCCTGTCACATGTAAGTTCAGAGTGAGCAGGGATGTCATCTTTGATGAAATGAGCAGTTGGTATGCATCTAGTGGTGATGCATTGGATGTTGATGATGATCATGACACTCATGTGCAGGCTGAAAGGCAAGAATCACGGACTCTTAGTGGACCAGAGACATCATCTGGTAGTCCTTGGTCTGGGAGACTAAGGAGTACCTCTACATCTTCGAGTGCATCTAATAGCACTACAGGTAAAGACAAAGGAAAGAATAAAGTGTCAGAAGGCATTGATGCAGTTCTTGATGAAGACTCTAGTGGCTCAGAGAGCTTGGATGATGAGCTTGGCATTCCTTCAGTGAGGACTCCAGGTGTGCAGAGAGCACATGTTAATGCAAAGACTCCATTGAGTGATCCAGTGGTACGTAGGTCTAGCAGGGTGAGATACCCTGTTAAAAGATTTGGTTTTGAAGGTTATGCAGCTCACCATTATGCTTATATGGTGAAACTAGTTGAGGATGTTGAGCCCACATGTTTTGAGGAGGCTGTTGGTCATGCTCATTGGGATGCAGCAATGGATGAGGAGATGGCTGCATTAGAGGCCAATAAGACTTGGGATCTAGTATCATTGCCAAAGGGAAAGAAAGCTATTGGATGTAAGTGGGTTTATAAGATTAAGCACAATGCAGATGGTTCTATTAGCAGGTACAAAGCTAGGCTGGTTGCAAAAGGCTATGCCCAGACATATGGCATAGATTATGATGAAACCTTCAGTCCAGTTGCTAGGATGGCAACTGTCAGATGTGTGATTGCTTTGGTAGCAGCCAAAGGTTGGAGGTTGCAGCAAATGGATGTAAAGAATGCCTTCTTACATAGTGATTTGCAAGAAGAAGTGTTTATGGATCAGCCAGCAGGTTATGAAGATTTAGAGCATCCCACGTATGTGTGCAGGTTGAAGAAGGCACTCTATGGGCTCAAGCAAGCACCTAGAGCATGGTTTGACAAGATTAGAGAGTATCTTGTCAATATTGGCTTTTATGTTTCTGATGCTGATCACTCACTTTATGTGAGAAAGGGAGATGCAGGTTTGGTCATCATAGTCATCTATGTGGATGACTTGATTATTACAGGTGACAGTGATAGTGGAATTGCTGAAGTTAAGGGCTATTTGAAGATGAAGTTTGAGATGAAGGATTTAGGTGAGCTAAGGTACTTCCTTGGCATTGAGGTGATCAGATGTGATGATGGTATATGGCTGTCCCAAAGACAGTATGGCTTGGATATGTTGTCCAAGTATGGTATGACTGCATGCAAACCACTTTCAGTCCCGTTGGAGCAGAATATAAAGCTGAGTGCTGATGTTAGGGATGAGATAGAAGACCCTACTATGTTCAGGAGGATAGTGGGGAGTTTGATCTACATGACTATTACAAGGCCAGACTTGAGCTACGCTGTTGGTCTTGTGAGTCAGTTTATGCAAGTACCTAGAAAGCCACATTTGGATGCAGTCAGACGCATATTGAGATATGTGAAGTCCACATTACATTATGGACTTTTCTATGAGGCAGGTACAGATGTACAGGTGTTTGGATACACAGATGCAGATTGGGCTGGTAGTATGTCTAATAGAAGATCTACCAGTGGATACATGTTCTCTCTTGGTAGTGCAGCAGTTGCATGGAGCAGCAAAAAGCAATCTACAGTTGCTTTGTCGAGTACAGAGGCTGAGTATAGAGGTGCTGCTGTTGCAGCATGTGAGGTAGTATGGCTGCAAAAGCTATTGGCTGATTTGGATGTGCAGGTGGAAGGTTCAGTTGTCATTTATTGTGACAACATGAGTAGTATACAGTTGGCTAGGAACCCTGTGTTCCATGCCAGGACAAAACATATTGAGGTACACTACCACTTTGTGAGAGAGAAGGTACTAGCAGGTGAGATTGACTTGGTGTATGTCAGCACACAGGATCAGATAGCTGACATCTTCACGAAGGCATTGGGTACAGAGAAGCTTCAAAAGTTTCGAAGCTTACTTGGAGTTGCAGAGATGCAGTTGAGCTTGAGGGGGAGTGTTGAGATGACAAGCTCAACACATGCGGACATTGATGATGGACCGCCTGGTTAGATGGGTTCACACGTCTACACTTAGCACGTCGGTGGTCATTATGACTCTCACATGGCCACTGACTCATTACTTATTATATTCAGGTTGTTACACCTATTTACAGCTGGCATAGTTATAGCGCCAGTCGACTAGTGTAGTCGATTATGCATTGTTTGACTTAGTAGGCCACTTTCCTTTTATGTTGTATCTTATGTATACTTTGTGTACATTGTAAAGTGTGTGGAAGAAGAAGAAGAAACCAGCAAGAAAACGTTTTGGCCTCCATCTCTCTTCTTGTCTCTTGAGTGAGCTTCTCCTTGTGCATTCTGTGTGTGTTCAGCGCAGCTTCTTGAGCAACCCCCTCCACCACGCGATTCTTGACAGCTTGCACCTCAAGAACGCTACCTCCCACCCCTTTACTTTGACCCCAATGCCATAGATAGCAGCACCAAGACTCGCCTCATGATGCGTGCTACTCTTTTGCCATCCTTCTGTGTTGCACTGCTCAAGGATATGAGCGATATCAAATTCACATAGTGCTACCACCCTTTCCTTTCCACCACCACTCTCAAAACCCGCCTCAATCTCAAGAGCTACTTACTGAGTTGCAGATTCCTTAACAAGGTCCCCCGCCCTCCACAATCCCCTACCCGCCATTCGGATGCCGAGAATTAAACTCCGGTCATGCCCTTGTATCACATGCATCTATGTATAAGCCTCTTTATTTTTATTTTATTTTTTAAAGAAGAAGAAGAAGAAGAAGAAGAAGAAGAAGAAGAAGAAAAGCCACAAGGCAACAAAAGAAAAGGGTGAACCAGAAAGAAGAGACAACAGCAAAGAATAGCAACGCTAAGGGATGAATCTACTATTAAGCAAAGATAAGAGAGAGAGAACTTCGCAAGATGTGCTTGCAACTCCCCTTCGCCTCGTCGTGCACCACAACACCTAGGGTTCTCCCTAGCCCCTTCCCCACTTCCCACTTAGGGCACATCAAGGGCAGGACTTTTAGACCTGTCACCTAAGACTTGCACCGCACCTCCAACGAGACACGAACTGGGTCCTCAAGTGTGAGACATTACCAAGGGCTTGCCCAAGGTTAGACCCATCTCCCAATTCCACTGCCACGGGCGCCACGCACTACACGGAGAGGCAGATACACCCCTTAGGGAGTGCACAACTTTTCTTGCAGGTTATGTTCGAGTTTCAAGAACGGGCTGCTCAGCTAAAAAAGATCACCCACGACATTCTTTAATAACCAAAACTTTTTCCATGTGCCGGACATGACACCATTGCCGCTTTTTTAGGAGCTTTTCTGCATTGGAGTGGACGGACCAACGTGCCTCATGTCGCCAACCATCTGCTTGCTGATGGCTACCATGATTGAACCAAATCAAGCAAAAGGAGTACTCAGTAAAGGATCTGCCATTGGTATAGATCTTTGAATCTCATCTTCCTATGATGCATGCCTAACGCCTCAAGATATATGGATCACTTATTGATTCCACCAGCCTGAAGATTTTCAATGCAAGGTTGAAGATCTTCAACGCAGCTCTGAAGACCTTCAACTCAAAGACAAAGATCTTCAAATCAAAGACACTGATTTTCAATGGGAAGACAAAGCATATCTTTGTCAAGGCCCAGTTCGGGGGGACTTCTCCAGGATAAATCCCTCCAATACCACCCTCCTAACAGATTTCTTATTGATCAAGCATTTCTGATGCTCAAGGGACGACCGACTACATTATCCACCAATCACCTGGAACCCCAATCAGCCATCGCAGAATGGAAGCCACAACTATGTGAGAAATTCCGAGCATCTTCATGAAGCTTAAAGCACGTCGGAATCTCTTCGGGTCATCTTCATTCAACTCCATCATCTCTCATTCACACCCTCACCTTTGAATCTGTATCATCTACCCACCAGTTCCACTTAGCAGCGACCCAACTATCCCACTACTTCCCATTGCAGTGCCATGGGACTGGCACTTGGCTAGGAGGGGGGTAATGTTTACCGTATTTATCGTAGCACAGAGGAGCAGGAAAATGGAAAAAAGTAATAATAAAAGAAAATAGTGAAAAGGCGCCCTGGAAATTTAAATGCTCGGGAACGACCCCCAAAAAGTCTCAGTGTCGCCCCGGGATAGCAAAAGAGTAAAAGGCGCACCATTAAATGTGGAAGTGCTCCTGAATCCTTGTAAAAGAGCGCCAGGCTCGCTCCTGTGCAAAGTGTACACATTAGTTGGGAATAGGATAAATTAGAATGGTGGAAAATGGGAAAAAGGGCCTAGGCTACGGCCAGCCATGTAAAAAAGGGAAAAGGGGATGACCGCCCAAAAAGGATTTAGGGCTTTGTATATAAAGTTGAAAAGTGAATGAGAAGCTCATTCTTTTTAGTGTGTGGAAAAAGGAGTCTTCTTCCTCCTCTCTTCTTCTCTCCTTCTTGCTTGTGTGTGCTCTTGAGAGAGGAAGTGTGAGAGTGTGAGGGAGTGAGTGTGTGGGAGGAGGGATCAAGAGGGTGAAGCTCTTCACCATCTCCTCTTCTCTTCTCTTCTCTTGCACGCACGGCTATGGAGGATGGAGCTTGGAGATGGAGGAGGATTGAGGATGCTTGAGCTAGCATCAAGAATCGTGGAGCTATTGGAGTGAAAGAGAGAGGAGGATACTCGATTAAGCATCAAGGTAAGCTCACTACACTTGTAGCATCGACGGCACATCGGCTAGGTGAGAGATAGCCATTAGAGCGCGCTTGGAATGCTTGAAACAATAAGCGGTCCGTGGGTCTTGGCGGTTGAGCGAAAGATCCCACATGCTCATATAGGGCCTCCACCTCGTTGACACGAAAATAGTCTCGCTGGCAATAATTTTTAGATTTTCTACCATGTGGGGATGTTTGAATCCCTTGGAATCAAAGCAGTCTGGAAAACAGTAGAGTATGTGTCTGACTCCCTCTAAATAGTGCAACATGATAATATCGAGCCTTCTTCACCCTCCATATCGCTCCTCCATGGCATGCCACTCGGTGAAATCATCAGCGGCCGGGCCTACAAGTTGTGTAGGACAGATTGTTAAAGGCGCAGCGATGGACGATGGACTAGTTCTTCAACTAACCTCTTGTGGAGCTTTTTTTAGCGACCCCCCAATAGCTTTACATAGCTAAGCTTTTTGTACACTACAAGATATAGACCTTATAGCGACGTTTAAAGCGACGAAAATACAAACAATAAAATTTTCCCCCGTCGTCGCAAAAAGCGTCGTTATTGACGACGCCATGGAATCGTCGCTATAACCGTCGCTATATGCGTCGCTATTTGCGTCGCTATATGCGTCGCAAATGCGACGCATATAGCGACGCAAATAGCGACGCATATAGCGACGGTTACAGAGAATTTGCGACGCTGATAGCGACGACAATAGCGACGCCTGCAGTAAATTTGCGACGCAAATAGCGACGGTAACAGAGGAAAAAAAATTTTTGTGGCAGGGCAGCAAGCTGCCCTGCCACATATAGCACTGTGTGCTGTATGAGAGCCATACAAAATAGTTTCTGCACTGCTGCATACAAAGCGTTTGCAAACAAAAAGAATCTATACTGAAATCATAAAACTGATAGATGAAATAAATACATGATATCGCATAAAATGCGATTGGTACAATCATAAAACAATATCACTAATACATAGAAAATGTCTACATAGATCGGGCGACTAAAAACTAAAGGTATGTGAGCGCTAAGGATCTGAGGGCGAGCTACAAATCGTCGTCCCCCGAAAGCTCGTCCCTCTGCAAAGGAGCATCAAACGGATTCTGCAGAAAAAGAAACAACATATCAATCCACCATACAATAATGCATTCAAATATCTCATGGTAACTACGGACATGAAAGATGAGAGACTTACTGCGCCGCCGCGTCTGTACAATCGGTCGATCAATGATCTGAGACCGTGCCTCTCTGCATATTGAGTCTCAAGGCCTTGCGGATCGCGATTTGTAATGGAGTGCTGCAAAGAAAACAAAATGCTAACTGTTAGAAATATGATTGTCAGTACAAATAATATCTCAAAAAAACAAATAAGCAAAACAAAAGAGAAACTTACAAAGTCCTCCAAATATGTCCTGTGGCCGCCACTCCCAAGATGATGTACCGATCCGGCCTCGATTCGTGCCCTCGCCGCCTCCCGCTGCTGACTCCAACGTCCTGGCGAATTTGTAGCCTCCTCCCTCAGTCGGCGCCAGTCCTCTGCATCTAACCACTCGGGCTTTGGAGCCCCACTCTTGATTGCCTTGCGTGCGTCGGATCGTCTATGTGACATGTATGCACGCATGCAATCCATCATCCAGCCCGTAGAGAATCTATCCACTGCGGCTGGCACCGGGAACTCCTCATGCAAGGATGCTACTATGTACTCCTTGCTCCCCTCCGGTATGTTCCTCCAATGATCCAGGACGTTGTGCCGAAAAACTTGTTGGCACAACTCCCTCATGCGAGCTATCACCCTCCTCCCCTCATCATTCATGATGATAGCTCCTGACTTGCCATCCACTAGGTATCCATAATCCCTAGGAGTGTGCCTCGTATGGGCCCTCTCCCATCTCCGTCCACGCTCCTGGGCATATCCAGGAGACCCCTGAACATCCAGTGTACCGACGGGGGTACCCTCTCCCGGAGTGCCACTGAAAGGGGTGCCACCAGAGGGGGTGCCACCAAAAGGAGTGCCACCAGAGGGGGTGCCACCAAAAGGAGTGCCACCAGAGGGGGTGCCACCAAAAGGAGTGCCACCAAAAGGCGTGACATCTGCCGACGGCTGCGCAAAAGCCGGAGTAACTGGAGTGGACGTCCCCACAGGTGTGACAAATCCTGGAGGTGACCGAGCTCTAGCTGAACGACGAGACGGAGACACCGCGTCCGTGTCTCCACAGCAGCACCCCCCTGATCCTCCTGCAGTCGCAGTCCCTCCCTCTGGCCCAAGTCGCGAGCGTCGAGATCGTCTGCTCGAAGCTGAAGCATCTGATCGCACTGAAGCTGATCTAGCAGAGCGCCCTGACGAAGAACGAGACAGCTCCTGATCTGCTATCTCTCTGAATCTCGCGAGCTGATCTGGAGACATACGTGCCATCATCTCCTGAAACTCCTCATCGCTCATCCCTCGACTCATACTGAAAATAAAGATACCTGCAGAGATAAAAAATAATGTTAGAATAATCAATTGAAACTATACAAAGCGCATTAATATAAATCATTTTTGAAAAATCCATCTTAAAATGCATATCTTATCTACCTTTATGGAAGATCTAAACAACGAATTGAGTAATACAATTCTCCAAGAATGAAGTATTCTATGGTCCCATGTTAATCTCCTGACATAACTCTGCATACACTGGAAGGTCGATAGACATGTCACCACAAAAGAACGAGTCTGCCTCGTTCTCAAAAAATTCTACGACTTCTGTATTTCCATCATTGTTAGCCGATGCGGGCTCCAAGCTTGCGGTGGCCTCCACCCCTTGTAATTTCGATCCCTCTATTTGCATATATTCTTCATCTATGCCTGGAACATCGCTTTGATCGTATACTCTCGCACCTCTAGGAGTTGAAGGTATAACATACCACCATCGAGGTTGTCGGGGATTTGGATAGAAGATTACCTGTTCACAAACACTTACAAACCGTCTTCAAACCATTGTGACATAAAGCATGTCGTATTACAATTAGCAAGCAAATGACTAGAAGATTACCTGTTCACAATGTGCCGGCAACACAAAGGTGTCGCGCAAATCCGTCCATTTTTTTTCGGAATCTATTTCGGCATGGTGCAACATACAAAAGCGATTCACTTTCTCTTCCATTGAGGCATCCATTCTTTTTTCTACCCCATTTCCAACCACCACATCTCCAGTCAGCCTGTCATCGTCCTTGAGCGTCCATAGCATTTCATTGTCTGGTTCCACCGTTGGTAGCCATTGTGAGATATGCACTAATGCCTCTGACACCAACCAACCCTCCGCCATGCTACCTTCCGGACGAGCTCGTTGTCGCACAAAGCCTTTCAGGGTTTTCATGAAGCGCTCCAGGAAGAACATCCATCGCGTATGGACAGGTCCGGCAATCTCCACTTCGTCCACAAGATGCACAAGAAGGTGAACTTGTATCGTGAGCATGCTAGTGGGCAGGTATTTCTCAAAGAGACAGACCGTCTCAACTGCTCCCCGCCTTGCGGATTCAATAGAGGACGTCTTAATCTCTTTCTGTGAGATCCATTGCACCAAAGTCGACAGCTTGTAAATGGCCCCGCGAATTTATGGAGTTAGGCATCCCGCGATCGCGATCGGTAGGACAAACTGCCACAAATGAGAAAGCATTAAGAATAATGGTCACGTTTCAAATTTCAAAATTTTCTGATATTCGTTGCACTCCATCCGTAGACCTATTCTGCACATGCCACGTTGTCAAGCTTGCCATGGCAGACGTGCGAAACATGTGGTTTATGCGGGGGATGAGCGGAAAGTGTCTGAGGACTTTTTGAGGGATGGTCTGCCCTTGCAAGTCCTGTCGATACCTGTGAGCACCACACTTTGGACATGTCTCCATAGTCTCGTATTCATCTCGAAACAATATGCAGTCATTGATACATGCATGGATGTTATTGTAGTCCATGCCAAGCTTCCGTAAAACATGTCGTGCATCATCACGAGACTCAGGCATGGTGTTTGCAGGTGGCAATATATGATATTTCAATAACCTGAAAACATCATAAAACACCTTGAAAAATCCATCCATATTTACAATAATACTGTTTTAAAAAAAAACAATGAAGTCTATATGCAAGGTACCTGAATAACTCAGTCACACTCGTATCGCTCCAACCGTATTTCGCTTGCACACTTAAGAGTGCAAGCAATGTCTTCAACTGAGATACTCGGCACCCATCATATAATGGTATGGATGCTTCCTCTCTAAGCGGGTCAGATGTCTCAACATCCATGGGAATCAATGCATCGATCATTGCCTCCATCTCAGGCTCCAAGATTGTAGGCAAGTCGGGAAGGTTGTCTGTCTCCTCTGGCATTGACGATATAGATGGGCCTTGCGAGTGGTCTATTGGCTCCTGCCATCCATCCATCTCACGTCCACGAACTCTTCTAATTGGCCGCAAAGGGTGCACTCCCCCTTGGGTCGAGACATCACCCCCCTGGACACAAAATTTGCCAACAAGACCCAATCTTATTGTGTATGGTTTTCAATTAGCTTGAGAGTACAATGCATGAAAAATGCTAACTTGAAAATACCGTTTGCTGAAAATCTGCAATCGCCTGATCAATAATCTCAGGTTGAAACTCGCCAAATCGTCGTACGTGTTCTATAGACAATCGGCGTTTTCGTCTAATTGCCAACTTGCATTGAGAGCAAGGACATGGGACACGCTGATTAAGATACGACTCGCGGTCTTGAACAATAGGACCTTCTTCGTTTGCCATCTTATCTACATTACAGCAAACGAGGCTTAAATGGATAGCTTTTTGGAGATGTACGTCAACTTGCAAGTTGACCATAAACCTTGCATTGTATATAGTAGTCGAGAGATTTTCCGATGTTATATCTCGGCCTTGTATCATGCTCAACGATTTGTTTGTCCCGGTAGATAATTTTTTGTTATATCTCGGCTTTGAGTATAAGTAATCCATTTTAAAATTAATGCGCGCCATCTATGAAATTTTACAACTATAGAAATAAAATTTATTTCAATCAATTCTACTCATAGTCATAAGACCTGAGAGAAATTATCCTATACTCAATTTAAGGGATCTCCACTTCTATAACAATAATTTTGGGTTAATTTTGATGAAGTACGTGGCCGTATGCAAAGCACATTGCATACCATTATCGATACGTATATTATCTTAAATTTCATTCCCTTCCCTCTCCCTCTCCCTCTCCCTCTCTTTCTCTCACCCTCTCCCTCACCCTCTCGTTCTCTTTCTCTCCCTCTCTCATTTCCTCCCTCCTCCTCCCTCTCCCTCTCCCTCCCTCTTTCTCCCTCTTTCTCCCTCTCCCTCTCCCTCGCTCCCTCGCTCCCTCTCCCTCCCCCTCCCTCTTTCTCTCCCTCTCTCATTTCCTTCCCCTCCCCCTCCCTCTCCCTCTCCCTCTCCCTCTCTTTTTCTCCCTCTCCCTCTCTATCTCTCTTTCTCTCTCATTTCCTAAACAAGCAAAAAATAAAGTGATTTAAACATCCTCCAAGCAAAAGGGAGAGGGAGAGATACAATGCACCCTCCTTCTCTTTCTCTTTATATCCCTCTCTCATTTCCTTCCCCTTCCTATCCCTCTCACTCTCTTTCTCTCTCATTTCCTCTCCTAAACAAGCAAAAAATAAAGTGATTCAAACATTAAACAAGCAAAAGGGAGAGGGAGGGAGAGAGAGAATGCACTCTCCCTCCTTCTCCCTCTCTTTTTCTTTCTCTCCCTCTCCTATTTCCTCCCCCTCCCTCTCCCTCTCCCTCTATTTCTCTTTCTCTTTCTTTCCCTTTCCCTCTCCCTCTCCCTCTCTTTCTCTCTTACTCTCTCGTTTCCTCTCCTAAACAAGCAAAGAAGAAAGTAATTTAAACATTAAACAAGCAAAAGGGAGAGAGAGAGAGAGAGAATGCACTCTCACTCTCTTTCTCTCCCTCTCCCTCTCTTTCTCTCCCTCTCTCTCCCTCTCCCTCTCCTTCTCTTTCTTTTCCTCTCCTAAATAAACAAAAGAGAACGATTTAAACCTTCAACAAGTAAAAGAAAGAGAGAGGGAGACTCACCAATGAGATATGGCGAGCGTGGGCGGCTTCTCTTTGCAACGAGGGCTCCTCCTCTCCTTCGCGAACAACGACGGTGGCGGTGGCGGTGGCGGCGGTGGCGGCAACAAGTCTCTTCCTCCTCTTCTTTCACAAAGCCTTGGCTCTCTCCCTCACTCTCGCTCTCAAAAGGCGAAGAAAACAAAATGAAAACGGCGCTCTGGTTTCGGCCGCGCTTTTTTTCCCTGCGGCGTCGCTATATGCGTCGCTATATGCGTCGCTATTTGCGTCGCAAATGCGACGCATATAGCGACGCATATAGCGACGCATATAGCGACGCAAATAGCGATGCCAATAGCGACGCCGATAAACGCCGTCGCTAATCGGCGTCGCTATTGCCCCAGTCCCTTGTAGTGGTAGCCTCCAAATCTCTATGTATAATGTTGCTCTGGTGCAAATAGTCCATCCCCTTAGATACATCAATATCTACTCGAAGAAGGGTTGGCAATTTGAAGGCGCCCCGCTGATTATGAAGATAATCATACACACTTCCACCAGACATGAACTCTCATGTTCATCCATAAAGAGGCTTGCTTCTTAGGAAAAACAGGGTGAAAAGTCTTCTCTAGGCTTGATGTTGAACTCCAACACATTAAGCATGTATGTCTCCAAACCATGAGCTTCAGGTCTATTCCAGATGTGTCCTCTAGCAGTCCCTAGTCGTCCACTTGTAGGGCATTCTTGTATTTCTTCTTATCTTAGATTTGGGTTTTCTTGTACTGCTTCGACAACTTCAACAATCTTCCTTGGCATCGATTTTTTCAATATTTTTGACACACACACACACACACAGATAAATATACACAGATAATATTATTTACAATGGAACGAAGTCCTAGCACACACATGGGTTTGAGACGATAACTGGAAACACAATTACGGAAAAGCTAAGGTTCATACACACAAAAACACGCAAGCCACATGATGCAGAACAAAATGCAAACACAACGACTAGGTATACACAAAACATGAATGCCACACACACAAACTTTTTGGTGGATTCCACACCTCAGATGCGCAGTAGCATGACATCCACCCCCTCTGATCCTGCATATCCTCCGGATGGGTTATCTACCCATGATCATTGTCGTCAAGATCCATGAAGAGATCAATCTCTTCGTTGTCTATTTCCGGTATATCAGCAAGGTTATCTGACATATCATCTATCTCTTCTACTGGAGTTTCTTCTCGTTGCTCTTCTCTGGTAAATTCTTTCAATGCATAATCCTCCTCATCTCTTTTGTTGAAAATCTTGATTCTTTTTCCTATAATGGACACTCTAAGCACTGTCCCATCCAATTCTGTCAGCTCATATGTTGCATTGTCAAAGACATGTCGGACTATGTACGGCCCAAACCATCTTTTCACCATCTTTCGAAGTGCAGTATGTTGATTTTCAAGGCTGCTATCAAAGAGTAATACCCCGTCTCCCTCTTCTATTACTCTAGGTCGTAAGCGATGCCTACTGTCAAACCTGTCCTTATTTCTAAGTCTAGCAACCTTCAACCTGTCAATAGCTAGCTGAATATCCTTTGGTCTTCTCTCCAACTGCCGGATCCGAAGAGCTAAGAGCTCCTCTCTTGTCAAATCCTCCTATCAAGGTAAAACTGACCAAGTCAAAGCATAAGTCTCAGTCGGCATAACCGGTTTCTGGCCATACATTAACTCTACGGGCATATATCCTATGGTAACATTGTGAGTCGTACGAAAATTTCTCGCCTTCCAGGTCCTGCACAAGAGGCTAACGTGACTCGGGATTGGATCTCGAGGCCCGCATACTAGTCTACGAGCGGAAACTTGGAATAGTGATCCCTGTGGATTGCTGGATAGCCTTCGGGCGGATTGTGGATAAGCCTACAGGCAGAACTCTTTGTATTTCAAAGATAAATATGTTAATAAAGAACTTGTCTAATATTGTTTTTCTATGTCAAGTGATAAGATTGCGTGAAGGAACAAGTTCTTAACGGGTTAATTAAAGAAGCTGGTTGTTCCATGTTCAACTAATGTGTTAGATAATTACATAACTAAAACAACCCGAGGAAAGTGCGGAGGATGGGCCATGGGTCCATCTACGGATGGGTGGTCCCGGTTGGCCGGGAACTTTTCTTAAATCACGAGGAATAGCAGGATGATTATCAAAGGATAGAACAACAAAAGCGTTGACCTAGAGTTATGTCTTAACCCGATTTACGCTGTTTTAGGGGAACATAATGGGACTATGCCTTATGGCAGAGAGGTTGAGCTTTGCATCCCTCTCGTTTCCCATTCTCCTTGAACCAAGTGCAGTGTGAATCCGCTTCGGACCTGGCGTTTTTGCGTAAAGTAGTTCGCTTGGATCCGACGCTAGTTGCTGTTAGGAAATGACCAATCAGGAAAATCCTAATTTAGGTTGATCCTAAGTGGGAACAGCCGGAATACTTCCGCTACATGGCAGACGCGAAAAGCCCTAGATCGCAAATCCTGTAACATTCCATGGGAGTGTCGGGTGAAGCTTTCTAGACATCCTTTCCGATGGACTACTAAGATGTGTCCTGGATGATACCAGTGGGACACGTTACAATTGGTATCAGAGCCAACCAACAACGGAATTGTTTTTATGAAATCATAATAAGATGAAGTGAAGCAAATGTTGCTGTCCAAACATTTCCTTACCTTCAATGCTGTCTTGCAGAATTACGAAGTGTGGAACAAGTTCTTGGTATTTCGAGTTATGTTTATGACTGCAATGCATTTTCCACTTTATAGACAAAGGATTGGGATGATGAAGATCTTGGAGCAGATCTATAATCCATCACCTTTGTACATGAAACGAAGATGGACGGGTGCTTCAGGAATCTACTATATAGCCGCCCACCGGTTTGCTTATCTACAGACCAACCTAAAGAGGATCAAGTGGTTGGAAGACCTGAAAGTCGTGAAGCTGTTCATTTTTGTGGAAGCTCACGTAAACTCAACTTTACATATTCAAGGTCGGAGGGTTGAGATGAACTCATATGTATATGAGGAAGTAACTCATGTAATCCCCGCCGACAGGATTAAAGTATTGGGCCGCCATGAGTAGTATGGATTCCAACGGAAAGGATATCTTGAACTTCCAATGACTTACCGATTCCTTAAGATCCATGACCCGAAACCTTACTATTATATAGTCCCTGTAGATAAATGTAATACAACGTTGTTCTCCCTAAACTAAATGTAACAGTTGGCTTATCATCGCATGAAACGTTGTATTCGAAAGGGCTATGTCCATATAAATACACTAATTCGCCTCCTACATCAAGTACTGCTGTGATCCAGGAGAAGAAGTTTCTTATCAAGCAGATTTAGGCACCCGAGTTTCATGGGAGAGGCAGATTCGTCCAAGCTGATGCTGAAATTTGGATTGAATCCATGGAGGATTACTTTGAAGCAGCCAATACTGCACCTACCAATCAGGCTATGCTTGCCAAGCTAAAGCTCACCGGCGAAGCCAGGCTTTGGTGGAAGCAATGGTGCAGGGATCAAGGGATCACAGAGGGATCCATTACCTGGGAGAAGCTGAAGAAAGCTGTACAAGGAAGATATTTACCATCTGCTTATCGCACGCAGAAAATGAATGAGTTCTACGAGCTAAAACAACTAGGGCTCACGCTTTATGCATACTACTCTAAATTTGTCTCACTTCTTAAGTATGCACCATAGATGGACATGACATAGCAGGTGTCTAAATTTTGTGCGGGATTAAATCCACCAGTTAATACCTGTCTCGAATCTATGCGTCCATCAGATCTTCAGGACGCACTCATTCGAGCAGTGCCTATAATTCAGGAAGTGCAAGCTAGACCAAGGAGTAACAAAACTTGGTCTTATAATGACTCGAACAGAGGAGCATTCAGACCTCAAATGAAGAGAGTTCAAGGTCATAATCAGGGACAAATAAAGAAAGCAAGGACGAATAATGTTAACAACTTTGTTCCTACTCAAAGTAATGGCCAAAACCTCTGTTGTTTCCACTGCAACGAACCTGGTCACTTCAAGAGGCAATGTCCCAAGCTTGGTGGAGGACATCGCCAAGCGCCTTTCCAAGGAACAGGCCGTGTTCAAGGAGCCGCTACCCGAGAAAGAGAAAGAATCACCTACATTGCCAATAGGAAAATGTGTGAAGAAGAAGAAGAGGAAGATCCAACCATGGAAGCAGAATTCGAAAGGGCGACAGTCCATGCCGCTTTACACAAGAAAGGGATGAATCGCCAGTTCTCGGTGATTCAAACACCGTCGGACTATCAAGGTAAAGGTTTTAAGACCTTGATTGATTGTGGCAGTACACATTCCTTCATCTCACCAGCATGTGCAAAAAGATTAGGAATAGCCACAGTAGAAGCACCTACCCTGCTTGTGGAATTGGCAAATGGTCGTGAGGTTACTTGTACCAGGCAAACTGCTAAGGTGGAATTCTTTCCAAGAGGAAAGAAGATTTTGGTCAAATTCAGAGTCATGAATTTAGGTATCCATGAGTGTCTACTCAGAATGGATTGGCTTAAGCCTAACAACGCCCACATTCATTACGAAAAGGGTCAAGTTTCCTTTCGAAACTCTGAAAGGGAATTAGTCACAACTCAAGGTAAGGCAGGAGTGCCAAGAATCCAATTGGCCAAAGTATCTCGGATCATAAAAGGAGTTAAAAAAGGATTACCTGTTTACTTGATCAAACTCAACAAATTAGACCAAAAGCAAGAGTCTCATGAAGGACCTTCTTGGCTAAAGGAATACACGGACGTATTCTCTGAAGAGTTGACTGAACTTCTGCCTCAAAGAGAAGTGGATCATGAGCTTAGGTTAGTACCAGGAGCTGTGCCAATTGCAAAGAGACCTTATAGAATGTCCATACTAGAAGCAATTGAGCTAAAGGAACAACTTAAGCAACTATTAGATCAGGGCTACATCCGGCCTAGCAGTTCACCATGGGGAGCTCCAGTACTATTCCAAAAAAAGAAGGATGGGACACTTCGACTATGTATTGATTACGGAGGGTTGAATCAATCAATAGTCAAGAACAAGTATCCTATTCCTAGAATAGATGAACTTCTTGATCGTCTTCAGGGTGTGAAGATCTTCTCCAAGATTGATCTTAGGTCAGGTTACTATCAGATAAGGATCAAGGAAGAAGATATCCCAAAGATGGCCTTCAATACAAGATATCGGCACTTCAAGTTCCTAGTTATGTCATTCGGGCTTACGAATGCACCTGCCACCTTCAATAGGTTAATGCAAGATATCTTTAGGCCATATCTTGATGATTTCGTGCTTGTCTTCTTCGATGACACTTTAGTCTATTCTAAATAGGAAGAAGATCATGAACCTCAACTTCGGATTGTCCTTGAGACAATGAGATCACATAAGCTGTACGCTAAAATGAAGAAGTGTGCATTCTTCAAACGACAGATTGAATATCTGGGATTCATAGTATCAGCAGAAGGAATATCAGTGGACCCAGCCAAGGTCAGAGATGTGCTTGAGTGGCCAATACCAGTATCCGTCAAAGAGATACGTATCTTTCTTGGATTGACAGGATGATATAGGGTCTTCATAAAAAACTATGCTTTGATTGTAGCACCTCAGACGAACTTACTGAAGAAGCAAACTTCCATTGCATGGTCAACTCCCGAACAAAATAGCTTCGATAGATTGAAGCAAAGTTTGGTATCAACACCTATTCTAAAAGTTCTGGACCTCAATAAGGAGTTTGAGGTAGTAACTGATGCTAGTATTCTTGCCTTGGGGTGTGTACTTATGCAGGAAGGTCATCCAGTAGCATACTCTTCAAGGAAATTGAAGAGTCATGAAAAGAATTATGCTACGCATGATCTGGAATTACTAGCTGTCATCCATGCTCTAAAGCTTTGGAGACACTACCTGTTGGGTAACAAGTTTACTCTAGTAACTGACCATAAGAGTCTCAAATGGATCTTTACCCAGAACGAGCTCAACATGAGGCAACGTCGGTGGATTGAAGTATTGGAGGAATATAACTTTGAAATCAAGTACCGACCAGGGAAAGAGAATGTAGTTGCTGATGCACTTAGTCGCAAGGCATTCCTAAATTCCCTAATCTTGCAGAATCTATCAACAACCAGATATTTAGCTACAAAAGTATCTATGCCAAACAACCCTATACTTGAGTTAGCTAGAGAGGATGCATGCCATGATCCAGCCTACCAAACAATGCTAAGGGAGATCTCTATCAAGGATCAGAATCAAAAATTACAGGCTAAGTATCATGAATTTTCTACCAATAGTGGACTTGTCTATTATAGAACAAGGCTGTGTATACTAGCAAGCCAGTCACTTAAGGAGAAGATATTGTGGAAAGATCATGATTCCCCTTTCGCAGGACATCTTGGCTATGCCAAGACTCTCAATGCAATTAGGAAGAGCTACCATTGGGAGAGACTCAAAGGTGACGTTCTAAAATATGTCACCGAGTGTTTGTCTTGTCAATGTATCGAAGCCGAACATGTCATGATGCCAGGGAAACTGCAACCACTTGACATTCCCCAAATGAAATGGGAATTCATCAGTATGGATTTTGTTGTAGGCCTACCCCAAGTCCAGGGAGGATACAACTCCATCATGGTTGTGGTTGATATGCTTACTAAGGTTGCACACCTGATTCCAGTAAAGAAAAACTATAAAGCCTCAGACATTGCAAGATTGTTTATCAAGGAGATATTCAAGCTAAATGGTTTACCCAGAAGAATCATTAGTGACTGTGATTCTCTCTTCACATCACACTTCTGGAGAGCTATCTTTGAAGCTATTGGGACTCAACTCTGTTTTAGCACCGCCTACCATCCCCAAATGGATGGCCAAATAGAGCGAGTAAATCAAGTCATTGAGGATATGCTTAGGGCATACTGCTGTCGAGAGCCGAAGAGGTGGATTCAATACTTGCCTTTGGTAGAATTTGCATACAATGCTTCTTACCAACAAAGCATTCAGATGACCCCTTTCCAAGCATTGTATGGTCATGACTGTTGAAGTCCCGTAAACTTTTCTGATCCAACCTTAAGGGTTGAAGCTTCAAGAGAGATGTTGGAAGAGATGGATGATCAAATAAAGTCAATAAGACAGGACATAGGTGAGAGATAGCCATAGGTGCTTGCTTGAAATGCTTCAAGGAATAAGCGGTCCGTGGGTCTTGGTGGTTGAGCGTGAGCTCCCTCTACATTTTGGTTCCATTGTTAGGGTCAATGAATTTAAGATTGAGCTCTTGTGCGCTTCAAATCGAGTGTCAAAGTATGGTTCACCCCCAAACCAGTGCTCTTTGTAGGTAGGAGATTTTGGAGTCTAATATTCAAAACAAGTAAGTATTTTGTTTTGCTGATGATTAGGCAAGTAGGAGAAATCATTTCAGTTGCTTTACTTCTGAGTTTTGTTGCATTTAGAATAGGTAGGATCAAGAAATTGAAGTAGGAAATTTTTAGGCTTGTTGCTATAAAATAGGCCCAAACATGCCAAAAATCAGAAAAAGGGAAAAAATGAAGTTCTTGAAAGGGTTTATGTTGTTAAGAGAGTGATTAGAGAGGTCAAGCCTGAACTGGAAAAGGGTTTATAACCTAAGAGACCAAGGAAGAGCTCATTTGCAATTGTTGCATTCTGAGAGAGAGTGAGAGTGTGAGAGAGAGAGAGAAACCTATTTCATGCATTAGATTGATCAATTCACCTAGGCGTTTTTAGTACATTGCAGATATACACAACTCTTCTCCCTTGTCTATAGCTTTAATATGGAGGAGGTGCTTGCTATGGGACATGTTGTAAATCATGTGATTTAATGTTGCATCGACCAAAATTGTGCCACATTTGACCCATCCGAGTGACGAAAATTCTAGGTTGAATCCCAAAATTGGTCCTCCATCCTCATGTATTCGGCCATTCGGCCCACTACCACTCAGACATGCACCACTCGGCCCAACCCACTCAGACAAGCACACATTTGACCCGTTCGAACCGGACATTTGGACCAACTTGGCATTTGGCCCATTTGACTCGGCCCTCAAACAACCACACTTGCATGGGTCTGAATCCAACATTCGGGGCCTAGTTGCATTTGACCCATTTTGATTCGGCCCTTGTCCACTCGAATGGGCCTAATCGGTCATTTGGCATATGAACCAAAAGACCCTAGTTGACCTTGGTTGACCCAGACCATTGCCGTACGAACCCTCGAAGGCCATACATACACTTAGAAAACCCTTCTGGCACGAGAAATATGTAGATAAAAAAAAAGGGGACTTAGAAGTGACTCTAGCTGATGACTCTAATCGACTAGCTAGCAGTCCAAGATGCTAAGTAGCACCAAACTAAGTCATAGATCCCCAAATGGATTGTGATCAAGCTAAACAATGCAACACAAACCCTAAAACTAGTAAGAATAGCTAGAGACTGGGCTTACAGCTTATCAAGCCAAATTCATAAACAAGAGTCCAAGAGTTGCGTAGTCACTTTGCCTTCATACTTGTACTATAGTACACCTAAGAAAAGTCAAAATCCTAATTGCACACAGTACACAAAAAAGAGTGCACACACACATTGAGTGACTGTAAATTGAGGATTGTTCATAATTAACAAGGAAAACACTCAAACATGACCCAAGAATGAACCCACCAGTAGGAGAAGATTTGGAGACATAGTCCGGTGATTGAAACCCCAAGCATAGAATCAAGTGTGGAAGATGCAATAGGGAAGCCAGGAGGGACAAACACCATTACAGGAGTGGATCTAGCCAATCTAATCAATCTCATTGACAACTGAGAGAGACCGCAAACATGGCACAGACAAGCACTAACCATGGGTGAGATGAGGAGCTCAACCTAGGCAATCTCCTGATAAAAATCTAGTGGCTAGTTTCCAATTACAATCTACAGGCCCACTTGGACAGGACCACCACAATAGGACATTCGAGGATGTCATAATATACCTAGGAGAGAAGAGGAGACTAGCATATGAAGCTTTGCAAAGCCTAGTGACCTTCAATTAGGAGCAGTAGGCCAAGAGCTTGCAAACATGAAAGTGCATGAAATTCAGAGGGTGTTAGTGCTAGCAAACAGGAATAGGACAAGTTCTAATGTTGAGAGGAAAGGAGTGCTAGAAGAAGATCTTACACTAAGTGAGCTTCTCATGAATTGACTGCTAGACAATGCTTACGCCAAGCGAAGTGCCACTACAATGGCAACCTTGTTGCTTGTAGGATTAGGGGTTACTAAAGGCTCCAAGAGCCAATCTAAAATCCTTGTAGTCACGAAGCAACTAGATAAATACTAGCCAAATGACAACCCTTATAGGTTCGTGGAGCAATTTGAGTAGGTTTGTGAAGCAAATGGTCTCACCAATCTCACTCAGTGATCGCAAGCCTTTGGCTCATGCTTAGGCAATAACGGAAGGATTTGGTACACCAGCCTAGATGACGTAGAGCACAATGACTTCAATGATCTCAAGAATCTCTTCATTAAGAGATTCTTGGAGGCTGGGTACTCAGACAACCTAATCATGCAACTCATGAATGTGAAACAGAGAGAAAATAAGACATCAGGCATTATGCAACCCATGTGAGGAGTCTCTTTAAGATAATCCCAATGGCTGAATGACCCACAGAGAGAGTGGTGTCTATAGTCTTCATCAATGGGATATGGGATGAAGAACTCTACAAGGACTCGTCAGGAAACTCAAGCTTGCAGTGAGACATTGTTAAAATATCTGGGATCTAGAGCATGGCAGATGCGAAAGCTATGGAGGTTGAAAGAGAAAGAAGAAACTCATGAAGACATTGACCCTAACAAAAACAAATTGTCACACAAATGAATTAGGTTCCAAGATTGAGACTTGGACTCATAAACACAATCTTGTCTACTGACAGTGATAAGACACTTTACTGCAAAGAAAATAGTACTATCATTGCATTAGAAAAAGAGTGCAAGTACAATGCTTTATAAGAATTGAGTGGTGGTACTTTCTCCTTCTGTGCATATGGGATTTTGGTCCTGAGCCCTCACTGCTCCTTACAAAGGGACTAAAGTAGGTGTGATTGCAAATATCTCAATAATAGACATGCTAACCAAGTTCTTTGAAGAGGCCATTAGAGTGGATGACCAACTCAAGGAGAGAAGCTCTAGGAGCTCGGACCAAGAAGAAACTAACCCTGGAAACTCCAAAAGAACTTCAACGCCAAGAAAAAGGCTAGGCCCAAGTACTCAAGATAAGGGAAAGGGCGTAGATCCAAGTCAAGAATTGGCAGATATGAAGATGGAGTTAGCCAAACTATAGGAGATGATGAGAAGGCCAACACGTCCTCACATTCAATGTGTGTATTGTGGCAAGAACCACCTACCAAGACCCTAGGTCATGACCTTGAAAAAATTGTGGTAGGTTAAGCCATGATACCATGCATTGCTGACTGCCAAAAGACTTTCGTATTTGCAACCTTACAATCATCCTTACCTAGCAAATAGGCCGCCAAAAATCTTTGGGAGAGGAGCCCCACTAGGTCTCTTAGCACCCAATGATGCTAAACCAACCAATCCTAGGATGGAGATAAACCCCACTGGAATACCCAGACCACCTGGACCCTATGTAACCCACCCATCGAGCGACACTCTAGTCCACTATGTGGAGGAGTCAAATGGTAAGGAACCCCACGTGAATCCTTACATCTTCTATGACAAAGAGGGTAATCCGACCCTCATGGACTACAGACCAATACCAGTGATGCCATTAGGTAGAGGCATAGATAGAGGCGTAGGAGAGTAGATCCAAGAGCCAATCTTGTGTTGGACTTGTGGTCACTCAGGACATACCTCCTTGTGCTACCCGGACAGGGAGAAAGCCAACCGCGACAAGGCAGATCTTAGGTGCACAGAGTATGGAATCACTAATCTCTTTGCCAATTTTCTAAGACGAAGACCACCCTCTAGTTCAGCAATCGTTCTATCAATCCCATTGGGATTATTTGGTCTTGAGACACTCAACAAGGATGCCATGCCTATCCTATTACATGTCATGATCCACGCATACACAAAGCAGACTGGCATATCATTGCCACGGCCTAGCAATTTAGATGCACCCTCAATGGGAAAAAAGAGTTGTAGGCAATGAAAAAAGAAACCAAATGCAAAGGTCGCACTAAAAACGGAGAGTGCCACAACGCTGCCTGTTGGAAAAAAGATGGCAGATGTAGAGACAGAAATGTCAGGTCCAAAGATGGCTGAGAAGGGAAGTGCAAAGGTCGGGAAGTACCCCAACCCAAAGCGCCTACTCAAAGCCATCAAAAAAGTAAAGGAGTGGCTAAGTAAAAGAGGCCCAATAATACTTAAAAGACGTTGGGTCCATATTGGAAGATGAGATTGGTGATCTCTCAAGCATAAGCATGCCAATCTCACGACCATGACCAAAATCGAGAGGCACGACTACACCACAAGCAATGCCGCTTAGACAGAGCTCAAATGCTATGGGATAGCAAATCAACCAAGGCCATTGGCCTAGAAATGCAAGATTTGGAGAAAAGCTAGCAACCAGCAACCTCCTCACCACACTGGTGACCACCCTTGTGATGCTAAGGCTAGGAAATCTGCTTAGGCAGCATCCAATGCTATGGCAAGAGCTAAAACAATGGGAACTTTGCTTTAACTGACTCCAATGTCAAATCCGTTATTTGATTATATCATCAAGAGAGGAAGGAACCAAAGGAGTGGATGATTTCGGAGCAGAAGGAGCCAGCATCGGTCTAGGAACAGAAGGAACGGGAGGATTAGAAATAGTAGGCACTAGCATAGGCCAAGTAACTGGCTGAGGAAGAGAAGAAATGACAGGGGTAGAAGTAGAAATAGGAGCAAAAGACGACGTCGGAGTCATAGATCCATTCTGTAGTCGAGTCTTCCATATCCGCCCTCTTGGTCAAAGTCGAGACCGCATCCTGAGCGTCCTACCAATCTGTTTTAAGACCCATAGGCTTCGTGCAATCCCCAAGAAGCTCTCCTAATTCTTCCTAAAGAGCAGGATCTGCAGCTTGTAAGAAAAGCTCAACTTTCTCAATATCCAATGCTCTTTGTTCAGCGGCATCAAGCTGGCTATACCTCTCTTCAAATTCTCGTATCAGTTCTAAAGCAGCTAGACCTTTGTTTGGCATGTAGACCCACTCTCGGAATGACCGCCGTGTAGACATCCCAAAGTCCTTAAGAAAATACTCCTCTTTTAGGGCCTTCTTAAAATCTTGCCAATGCGAATTTTGATGGAAAAGATCAGTCACTTTTACCCTCAAGGCGGGTGTGACAAGGCGAATAAAATATTTGCTCATAAGTCCTGTCGGTACTCCAAAAAATCCCATCTTAATCTCATACGTCTTCAAATAAGCCAATACATTACGGCCATCAAATAGCTTGTTTTCATTTTCAACTGCTTCAATCGCCTTAGTTGTGCTGATTGCATTCTCTTGCTTCGAATGTAGTTGCCTTTGCTGAGACAACTGTTCTTGATGTAACTGCAGCAGCTGCTGTATATAAAATTATGTCTGTTGATTTTGAAGTTGCATATACATAGACATGTTCTACAAAATCTGCTTTAAATCATCTGTAGAAGTACTTGAAGCAGAAGTCGATGACGGAGTCAAAGTAGAGGACAAAGTAGGAATCGTCGAAGGGGCTGAAGTTGATGCTGAAGTATCTCCCATCCTGAAATTTTTAAATGCGACGCTTTCACGTCGGGTTCACCAAAGATGTCGAAGGATTTTCGAAAACAAAGTTGTGACCACAAAGGTCCTTGAGAAATTCCAAGACAGAAGATCAGATCAAGACCAAGACGAGACTTTGATGACAAGGTTTAAGTGTATTACAATTTTGATTCAAGTACAAGCGGCAAGATGGATTACAAATATAATGATCAATCAAGAGAGCCAATCCTCTCAAGAAAACCACATCAATATCTATATCAGAATACAAGAGCTTCAAATATATCGCCCAGTCTTCAAGAGAATGTCTTCAACTCCAATAAATGATCAAGGCAAGAAAATCTGCTAATCCAACTGCTAGTATCTTCCAACAAGAGTATCCTCTTTGAACTTGCTTTGCAAAGTTTTCCAAGAGTCTTCAAGGTTTAATACACTGCTTCAAACTCAAGAGTATTCCCCTTTATTCAAAGCTCTGATTTTTATGAGTAATGAATAAGTGAGTATCGATGTAGATCCCCTGTTTTTCTCATCCAATGGAAATTACTGTCCCAAAAACTCTGCACCTTCTTTCCCAAATATACCCTAAGTATCTTAAAAAGCTAAGCATCAATATAGCTTAAAGAAAGCTACCAAGTCTACAGCTCCTCAATGCCCTGCTTGAGCTCTGATATGTCTTTTAAAGCTTCCCACCTTCAGTGATGTATCAAATCTGTCATCTTCTTCCAGACAAGTCTGTAGCTTCCACTTGAAAATTTGTCGAAAAGCATTGCTCTCCTCTTCTATGACAGCCAAGCCTTGTAGATTACAACCAAGTTAGACAGTTGGAAGTTTCAATATTGGATTCTCATTTCTTCTTGTTTTGGGATCCTGAGCTTTTCATCTGTCTTTGGCTCTCTTCTGGATAAACATCAACTTACTTAAACTCCTCCTTATTAATCACGCCATCATCCATAACAGCGCTACTTATTTTCTTGAACAGCTCATATAGGGCCTCCACCTCACTGACGCTGAAAACAGTCTCGCCGGCAATAATTTCTGGATTTTCTACCCTATGGGAATGTTTGAATCCCTTGGAATCAAAGCAGTCTGGAAGATAGTAGATTATGTGTAGGACTCCCTCTAAGTGGTGCAACATGATAATATCGAGCCTTCTTCACCCTCCATACTGTTGATTGCTAACAAGCTCCTCCATGGCATGGGACTCGGTGAAATCATCAACGGCCGGGCTTGCAAGTTGTGCAGGACAGATCGTTAAAGGCGCAATGATGGACGATGGACAATGGACCAATTCTTCAGGTTACCTCCTGTGGAGCTTTTTTTAGCGACCCCCCCCCCCCAATAGCTTTATATAGCTAAGCTTTTTGTAGCCTCCAAATCTCTCTGTATAATGTTGCTCTGGTGCAAATAGTCCATCCCCTTGGATACATCAATAGCTACTCAAAGAAGGGTTGGCAGCTTGAAGACACCCCACTGATTGTGAAGATAATCATACACACTTCCACCAGACATGAACTTTCATGTTTATTCGTGAAGAGGCTTGCTTCTTAGGATAAACAGGGTGAAGATTATTCTCTAGGCTCGATGTTGAACTCCAACACATGAAGCATGTATGTCTCCAAACCGTGAGCTTCAGGTCTATTCCAGATGTGTCCTCTAGCAGTCCCTAGTCGTCCACTTGTAGGGCATTCTTGTATTTCTTCTTATCTTGGATCCGAGTTTTCTTGTACCGCTTTGACAACTTCAGCCATCTTCCTTGGCATCGATTTTTTCAATATTTTTAACACGCACACACAGAGAGATAAATACACACATATAATATTATTTACAATGGAGCGAAGTCCCAGCACACACACAGGTTTGAGACGATAACTGGAAACACACTTACGGGAAAGCTAACGTTCATACACACAAACACGCAAGCCACACGTAGAACAAAATGCAAACACAACGACTAGGTATACACAAAACACGAATGTCACACACACAAACTTTTTGGTGGATTCCACACCTCGGATGCACAGCAGTAGGACAAGGCCTTATTTTCTAACACACAAGATGGCTAACTTCCTTTAGAGGAATGGTATGAATAGTGAGGCTAGGAGGAATACCTCTCAGCTCATATAACTCTAGGCAAAGATGTCACGGAACTCTTGGATAAGGGACACCTAGTCCTCCCTTTCTTCTACACTAAGCATGGATCCTAATTCAATTGGCCCCGCAGATCATTTGGCATACCAAGATCCATATCAATCACATCCACATCTCTTATTCGATCTTGAGCTTCTATTGGCTCAATCAGAGTTATTTGATAGATGTCCTCTGTAGTGGACCCTTTTTTGAATTCATCACTTGATGAAGTCTCATTGATAGATACATCTTCTAATGTCTCTAATTCTTTAGAGGATAAAGGAGCTCTCTCGCTTTAAGGAGACTCAAGGTATGCATCTACTACCACAGAATTAGCACCTCTACCAAAAATCAAATGACCAGCAGGTATATCCACTTCATAATTGGATTGCAAGATCCATGGCCTTCCTAACAATACTTGATAGCTTGGCCATCCTGCAAACCTAATAATCCTAAAGTCCATAGTGCAATCCACAATCGCAAGGGTCACAAGGACTTTGGTAATACAACCTTCAGGTTCTCATCAGCCATTGGTAGAATTGTGGAGGCATTCTTTTGATTGTTAGATCTAGCCTCTCCATCAATTCTAAACTCATGATGTTAACAAATGATCTTGTATCTACAATAGCATGATCCACTAGTATTCCATCAACATAGGCTACAATCCTTGGGCAATGTTTTTCAGCATGCTCCTACCAATCATCTCCTACTCACATTGTACCCAAAGGCTCCACGATATACCCAGTATGCAAGATATTTTTAAATTCCTTGCACACTCATGGAGACATCTTAATTAGCTACAAGAGATTTACCTCTGGTTTAATGTCACAAAGAGAGTTGGTCAAATCGAATTCATGATAACTTGCTAAATCTCTCTTCTCTCGCCAGACCATTCTCCATTTTGATCGTTGAACTGCTTTTGGTACGTCCTTCTTAGCTTTTGCATTTCTCCTTGGTAATTCTTTATCCTTTTTGGCGTCGGCTTTACTCTCTATGGGTTTTAAAGGTCCCCCTTCCATGTCATGGTTATGGACTTTCCTACCTTTGTCATCTTGCTTAGGGTTTCCATCGACAGGTTTTACATTATCTTTGTTGCCTTCTCTACCCTTTTGACCTCTTGTGATGGCCCACAAATTAGAAGCTTCTATGCCATTAACCTGTACAGCCTCAATGAGGCTAACTCCACTACCACTAGGTAGCTCCTCTATAGTAGCCTTACCTCTTTGAAGTATTTGTTTCAGCCCATCATCTTGTTGAAGATTAGTTCCTTGTGCACGATGGTTAACAGGACTTGACTCTCTACTACCTTGTTGGAGGGAGCTAATCTTTCTCCAGCAGAGGTGGCAACCAAATGGCCAGACTTCCCACAAATATCACATATGACATTTGGACAATTTTGAGGGTAGTGCTGGCCACCACACCATTTATAATTAAATCTTGATGGGCCACCCTCTTCATGGCATCGACTCCCTATCAGATTCTGTTGTTTCTTAAGGAAATTAACATCAATAGCTATTTGTCTGTATTGTTCAAAAATCATGTTACTGTAGTCCTTGACTTCACCAAGGACATTCGATGCACTTGACTCATAGCCATGATCGTCTATTCATCGTTCCATTGGCCAAATAATTTGATTGGGCATTGGTTGTTGACTCACATGAACAATGTTGGGGTTCCATGCTTGGCCTCCAACATTTGGTGGAGCGAACTGACTAGCCATAGGTATAGTCACAGTGGGAGGAGCTTGCAATAAAGGCACATTTTGGACCATGCTTTCTCTCACATTCGGGTTAGTCATAGCTATCCCTTAACTTCCATTGCCATTGGTCAATGCCAAATTATTTCCCGAAACTAGGCCCATATTAAGATTGGTTCAAGAGGCATAGGCCATTTGTAGTCGGGATTCTACTTCTTGTGCCCTCATCTAATGGCACTTCCTACATCTGACAAAGTGACACTACTCAACTACACCTAAATATTAAAATCCAGACACACAAAAAATATTGTAGCTGGGTAGCTGCAGGGATAGGGATAGAAGCTTGCAATTTGCAAAAGAGCTATTTTAACTTCTTGGCATATGCTCGGATATCCTCATGTGACTCTTGAGGTGTCACATTTAGCACATGTAGCCAATATTGACCACCGCTTTCAAGAGAAAACTCCCTTCGAAAGGCTTCAAAAAATAAATCAATAGTGGTTATGGTTCCAGCCTCTAGGACATGATACCATATGGCAGCTCTTCCCTTGAGAGTCATGTTAAAGAACATCATTAAATGTCCATCCTAGATGATGCGACAGTTGAACATCAACTTTTGAAACTCCCTAATGTGGAGCTCCGTATCTTCCTCCACTAACCCATTAAAGATGGGTAGGGGGAAACCTAAAGTGGGCAAATCCGTCATTCTAAAAAGTATAGCAATAGATTGTGCTGCCATGGTAACAACATCATTTGCCACAAGGGTTCAAACAACCGAGACTATAGCTCCACTTGAAGTAGGTGGACTGATTGGAGGGGGGGGAAGAACTAGAGCTTCCTCTCCCTAATGGACTGTGTGCCAAGCTAGGGTTATTAAAACCCTGCCCTTGCAAAGCTATTGGGCCACTCCTTTGTGTTGAGATGACAAGCTCAACACATGCGGACATTGATGATGGACCGCCTGGTTAGGTGGGTCCACACGTCTACACTTAGCATGTCGGTGGTCATTATGACTCTCACATGGCCACTGACTCATTACTTATTATATTCAGGTTGTTACACCTATTTGCAGAGCTGGCATAATTATAGCGCCAGTCGACTAGTGTAGTCGGTTATGCATTGTTTGACTTAGTAGACCACTTTCCTTTGTGTTGTAACTTATCTATACTTTGTGTACATTGTAAAGAGTGTGGAAGAAGAAGAAGAAACTAGCAAGAAAACGTTTTGGCCTCCATCTCTCTTCTTGTCTCTTGAGTGAGCTTCTCCTTGTGCATTATGTGTGTGTTCGGCTCAACATCTTGAGCAAGTCCCCCCACCACATGATTCTTGACTCTTTGCAAAGAGTATCTTTTGTTTATCTCAGCCTGCCGTCTGGCCGTTTAGTCCTTTCTTGCTTTTGGTCTAGCTCACTACTTTCTGGCATACACTAGAAAATAGGTCCCAATTGACCAAGGCACGAAAACTGCCACTTGTAGGTTGGCTCCCAAAAAATGCACCACCTATTGTGATAAAAAATGGGCTCACACTAGATATAGGCACTAGCTAGGCCTCTATAACTCTCACAAGACAACCCCACACGGCCTCACGACCAGGAGCATCCGAGGGCACACTACCCTAATCGCTACTAGAGATATTGCATTTGTAATGGAATGTAGTCCAACGATTGCCCTTCCTTGCTCCTTAGAGGAAGATCCCATACATATTGGTATAGTATACCATGTAAAACAAACGTGGAGGAGCAACCTCTCGGGCTGAATGCCATGGTCCCATTGCAGCTCTCCTACACCGAGATGATTGGCCCCTCAATGCACCGTAACACAAATAACACAAGCGTAACAAGCTCCACTCTTCTTTAAACGATCCAGTAGATAGAAATTTCCTCACTTGACAATCTCTCAAGGAACCCAAATGCCTAAACCTACAGCTTAAATGCCTCACAACTCAGCGCGGGTCATGTATATCAAAAACCAATTGCAATGCATCCAGGAGTTACCATGTGATATGGGCAATGCAACTGTGAATGCCATAGTGCTCAAACATTTTATAAATCAGCATTGTGTAGTGCAACAAATATTTCTTTCCGTGATTTCAATCTACATGTCATGCTTCGTTGCTCAGTGTCAGCGGCCCTAAGCCTTCTCGTGTGGCTTAACCTCCTTATAACTTAATTTAAAAATGTCCTATATGGTATGCATAAACAAATAGACCAGAATTTCATATATTTTTAGCCACTAATGAGCATAAAAACCCCCTCTTGCCCCCTACCGTTTAGGTTTTGCATCATTGATAGGTGTAAAGAGTGGTTTTTTGTGTATTTTTCTTATTAAAAAATAGGAAAATGGACTTTAACATGAAGGCACAACTGAACTAAGACGTATCCCTCATGCTATATCTATGCCATACATTCACAGACATAAATCTTATTTTTTCCTAATTTTCTAGCGCAAAAAACTAAGATTTTTCATTTTTTTTATATTTATCTTCATTGATTTCTTCATAAAAATGTGATATTTCATAATTATGAGTTCTCACTGATCAAGGAAAGTTGGCAGTATTTTCATATCCATTTTTATCCCACATGACCCCAAAATGCTCAACAAAAATCCCAAATTCCATTATTTTTATAAAAACAACAACTTACAGGTTTTGTGTGTTTTGTAGAAAATTATTATATCATCATATTTTCTGGTTTTCTTTCACATTTTAGAGAGAGTGCAACATGGAAAATCAAGAACAATCAAAATCAAGCACATTCTCCAATCATTTTCCATAAAACACAAGAACTACTCACTTACGCATAGAAACTGCGATTCCGAGGCTCGTATCTTGTAGATGGGAGGCCGCTAATGCTTTTTCTTTCCCGTTAACATTCTCTCTTAGTCAAATCTACGTCCCGTTGATGGGAGGCTCGTATCTTGTAGATGGGAGGCCGCTAACGCTTTTTCTTTCCCGTTAACTTTCTAAATTTATCCAAAAATTTTAAAAGACTCCAAAACAAATACACCACTAGGCCAACGAAGTACAATAGCTACCAAAAGAAAACGATTATGCCAAAAGGTAAGGCAAAAGTACCTGTTGAGCTTCCACCTCTCGGGCAAGAAGTTGCCACAATCCTCAATCATTCCAAGTCAATGGAGCACACTCTTCAATGCATTCAGATCGGCCTCTAGTTCATTTAGCTCTTTGACATCAAGGTGGCCCTTGTTGGCATAGCTGCTCCAAGTTTTGCTTAAGCATGGCAATGTCGTCCCTTAATTCTCTTAGCCATTGCATTGGAGCCCTCGACCCTTGATAATCTCTCATTCTTTTGTTGGAGAGATGCCCTCAACTCATGTAACTTGCTCAACTTCTGCATGTAGCCTATCAGAACCCTCTTTGCAATGCTTCACAAATTGAAGATGTAATCAAGTTTAGAAGGTCTTGACTTAAAAACATTATTCTCTTCAGTGCACATATTGCTTGCATCCTGCATGGAGTTTATCTTTCTGTTCGACCCATGCTAGCCACCTTGAAATACGCTATTTTCCCTTCTCCAATTATCCAACTTCTTTTCTAGTCCTCTAGGGTTGCTTTTGAACATTTCTAGCAAGGATGTCCCAAACTTTATCCATGCAATATTATGTGGTGAAGGGTCTTGTTTGGAGCACTATAGCTTTCAAATGCATAGCATTTGGCAAACTTTTCCATGCAACTGTGAATGCCATAGTACTCAAACATTTTATAAATCAACATTGTGTGGTGCAACAAACATGTCTTTCCATGATTTCAACCTATACGTCATGCTTTGTTGCTAGGGTCAACCCCGGGCATCCTCATGTGCTTCACCCCCTTTTAACTCGATTTATAAATGTCCTAGATGGTATGTACAAACAAATATACCACAATTTCATATGTTGTTCAGCAACTAATCAGCATGAAAAGCCCTCTTCCCCCCTTCTGTTTAGGTTGTGCATTGTTGATAGGTGTAGAGAGCGGTTTTTTGGTGTGTTTTTCTTATAAAAAGCAATAAAAACAGAATTTAACATGAAGAAACAGCTGAACTCAAGCTTATCCCTCATGCTACAACCACGCTATACATTCACGGACATAAATCTTATTTTTTCCTAATTTTCTAGCATAAAAAACTACAAATTTTAAAATTTTTACTATGTATCTTCATTTATTTCAATAAAAATTCTAATATTACTTATATATGGATTGGGATTGATCACAATCACTGAGATTTGATTTTATATTCATTTCTACTCCATGTGAACCCCAAAATCACAACAAAACTCCCAAATTTTATCATTTTCATGAAAACCACTTAATTGTGGGTTTTGTGTGTTTTGTTTTAAATTATTAAATGACTCATTTTTTTGGTTTTCTCCAAGACTTTTGATCAAGTTTAGCATTTGAAATCAAATGAATCTATTTACAAAAAAATTCATAAACATCTTTCATGGAACGAATAAAATGAGTGCTTACGCATACACCTGATTTTGGAGATGCGTAATTAATGGTTGGGAGACCGCTGACCCTCATTTATGGCCACTGGCGCTCTCTCTAACTCTAGTCTATCATCTCCTCTGCTCTAGGACCATCATTCCATCAAAAATGTCCATTTAACCACCCCACACCCTTCTCTCATAGAATCATGCATGTGAACACGTAGCAAGAGGAGAGAGGAGAGAGAAAGATTAAAAATCATAAATTTGATTCCCTCCATGAAAATTAATGTGCTTATGACCAAAAGAAAGCCCCTAGGGAGTAGATCAGGAATACAGTCACTTCTTGATAATGCCCAACATCGAAGAGGCACAAATCTCAAGAAAATGGGGGGCAAAAAAATTTGCACCCCCTCCCTTCTTAGGATCAATTTTTTGGGTTTTCTTTCATTAATTAAGTTTAAAGTTTTAATGTTTGCAATATCTAGTTCATCTCTTTGTGTTTACACTACAACCGAAGTGGATTTTTCACTTTTGGAGGGGCAAACGAGCTTGGATTCAAGATCCGTCTATCCGGAGGGCTTTGTGATGTCGAAATCTATGAACCTCGGACCCGCCATGCACTTTTCGGTTTTCGAATCATGTAGCTACTTCATAATGCAAAACCTTGTAGGGAATAAATGGGGTTCAAACGGACTCAATCGACGAACTGAGACTTGCGTTGGATTCCTGGCATCGAACTCCATCTAGGAAAACTCTAGCTCATCGATCCAAACCATTTCATTTTGCATGAAAATTTGGTATTTTATGGCCTCTTAAGCTTTTTTTCACTCAGAAAGTGTCTTGAAAATCCGCTCTCATTGGCAACCACAAGATAGAGCGACTTAGCTCATCAAATCCCATGAATACACAAACAACAACTAGAGAAAGCATTGAGCTGCCACAAAAAATATACTCAACAAAGAACAAGAACAACTCTCACCCTACCCCCTAACAGAATCAAGGCATGAAAATCCACAAGGGATAGGCCCAACATAATCTGACAAAAATCTAGAGCGATTCGGTAGCGAATTGCTCAAATTGGCTAAAAAACCTATCAAAGAGGTCATCCTAGTGGTGGTCTAAACTACCTACCTAACTTAGGACAACTGGACCACGATCTCCTACTAGGTGAGGACTCCTATAGCTTGGTCACCATATTTTCCTTTTAGCATATGTTCTTTCAAGGTTTCATACTCAAGCGTGTAAAAAGGAGGGAGCTAAGAGTAGAGTGACCTAAGGAGAACAAGGCATCGGCCTCAGGTCCTAACTCGGTACCCAAGAACCTACCAAGCCCTCGCAAGGCGACAATCCTTTTTCAATGCTCACTTTTGTTTTTGCTCCAACCTTCCTTATCTTTTTTCTCTTCGGCTAGCTACTACCCCTAAGAAGACAAGGCATCGCGACTTGTTCCCAGGAACCTACCAGGCCTTCACAAGGCGATGAGCAACAACTCATAACATTTTTTCTTTCTTTCCTTCTCTTTTTATAGGGGTTAGAACCCCTTATTACACACCTCTATATCTTCTTTATCTTTCAGATATACAAGGGTTTTTCTTTTGTGTATATTTTTTCTAACAGGCTTTTTTAACTACCTCACAACTAACATAAACTCCTAGAACGGCCACCTAGCAAGTTAGCAGAACAGGGCCACTAGAATTGCCATCTAAAACATATCTTTTAATGCCTAATAATGTCTTTAACGGGAGGCAACGACTACTCAGACCTCCCTCAAACAGGCCTAACCTAAACCTGGGACTTCATGCCTTGATTGCTAGTCCCCAACAAGAAAAATTCCCCACAAGTACAAGGACACATAAAAACAAGGTACTCATAAAAGGTAAGAGATCACCTGGATTGGGCCACAAGAAGCTTCGGTGCAGCAAAGGCTCCGCCCTAGATTTGCTAAATCTGTCTAGCACAAGACAAACAAAAAACTATTAACCGCACCTGCGCTAGATAGACACATGGCCCTCTTGGCCTAAAGAAATAGAACATTTTAATCAACCAAATACATGGTTTTCTTGGCGTATACATTGCATCTTATCTATCTAGTCAAGGTGAGCCAAAGATGTCATGAGATGTAAGGGCTAGCCCCATGCTACTTATGCCACGCAGCTCAAGGCTTGATCTTGGACTTTTGTAGATCCACTAGCCCAAGCCTTTCTACTGATATAACTTCAGTATTGGCTATTCCTCTTTGTGTACTATTAGCTGAATGAATAACCTCCTTAGGCTTGAGTGTCTTATTATCCAAATAGATTGGTTGTTCTAGCTTTCCAGAAACTCCGCCTACAAGGAGAATCATAGATTTATGATCGTTCAACCCTTCCTTATTTTGGATCATTACATGCATCAACGGTACAACCCAAAATAGGTAGAGCTTCAATCCTAGGCCCATCACATAGATGCATCTTAGGGCAATGCATATCGTCAGATGTATCAATATGGCCTTTGGTCTTCTCCTTGGAATTCATCAAAGCATAACCACATGGAATGCGTGGCCTTCCATCTAACACACCAATAGTATTTTTAGGGGTTTTGGGACTCTAAACCCATCTTACATTTCTCTTTATATTCTTATACATTCTCGATTTGCCAAATTGGTCTAATGGACTCAATGCACACTTATTTTTATAACTAGATGGCCTCACATCAAGCATAGGTGGACCTTTGGCATCATGTATCTTTTTCATATGAGATATCTTTACTTGCCTTTGTCCACTCTGTAGCTACTTATCCATACAAACCATGCTTTTACTAAAAGGAATAGCATCTACTCAAAATCATGATTCACTAATAGGCGGTATAGGTCTCTTATGAGCCTCACTAGGAGCAAGATAAGAACCACTCATAGGACACTCATCCACGCTTGTAGACCTAATGGTTCGTCACTAGTGCCTCCATAGCTACTCTCATGGAATTGTTGCAAGTCTCGATGGGACTTGCTTGGCTTGAAATATTTTTACCACCAAGAGGCATCTTATCCCTACTCATAGGATTGTCACTTCCTACTTGGAGATTTTGGCTACCAAAATCTCCTACTAAGGTTGTCTTGGTATTAGCAAATGAATTTTCTCCTTGCAAAATTGGCTGGATATTTGGATAAAAAGCTTGCACTGAACGAGGGAAACTCCAAATTTTTTCCCAACATCTTCAAATTACTACTCATAGTAAATTTCATGTATCTTGGCCTCATTTAATGACTTGGGATCTCATATTCTCACTTGGATCTGCATAGTAAGCACTAGACCACTCATAAAGAGCTCATATAAAACATCACCTAGCAACATAGTGGCTCTTATTGGCCAAAGCTTGAGAATATCATCAAAGGCTCTAGCTTATTCTTTAGTAGAAGGTTAAGACTCATGTCTTATATGTAGAAGCTTCCCTAAAACCTTGATCATAGGTATTTCTTTTTGTATTCATCTAAAAATTTATCACATAGCTCATCGAAGGATTTAATCGACCCTCTTGGGAGGCTCCAATACCATTTTCTAGCTTCTACCTTTAGGGTGCAAGAAATTACAAGCATCCGATGAATATCATTGAACCCACTTACAAGGCAAGTTATGCCATATTCTTTTAAGTGGAACATTGGATCCTCATTTACCAATCCATGAAACACTAGGAGATCCCTATAAGGAGGAGGGCATTTAGTCATTAAAATCTTGATATTCATCATGACCTAGTTCCAGCCTTTTAGGGTATCTGGCTTCTCATAAAGTGGTCTAGGGAGGCCTATGCTATGCAAAATGGAGTCTATCCCATCACCTACTAATGATATTTTAATAATTCTATCCTCATTTGCTACCATTTCCCTAGAATCAGAGATAGGCCCCAATAGAACCTTCCTCTCTGACAAGGGTTTCTCACATATATAGATATCATCTAATGCTTTATGGATTTGCAAAATTGCACTTCAGTACCCAACTATTATCGTAATTGTAATTGTCCAATTTTAACATCCACCGCTTCAAGGAGGCTCTCGATTATAAAATAAGACTAACATGTCCCTTATACGATCAAGATTAAAAAACTGCCACTTGTAGGCAACTCCCAGCCAATGCACTACCTATCGAGACCTCAAATGGGCCCAACACTAGCTATAAGCACTAGTCAAACGTCTAACACTTACAAGACAACCCCACATGGCCTCGTGGCCAAGGAGTATCCAAGGGACACACTGCCCTAATTGCTAATATAGATATTGCGTTTGTAGTGGAACATAGTCCAATGATTTCCCTTCCTTACTCCTCAGAGGGAGATCCCAAACATCTTGGTGTAGTACACCGATGTGATATAAACATAAAGGAGGCACCCCTCTTGCTGGATGTCATGGCTCCATTGCAGCTCTCCTACACTGAGAGGATTGACCTCTCGATGTGCCGCTAATACAAATAACACAGATGTAACAAGCTCCACTCTTCTTTTAAATGATTCAGGAGATAGAAATTTCCTCATTTGACAATCTCCCAAGGAACCCAAATGCCTAAACCTACAGCTTAGGTGCCTCACAACTCAATGTGGGTCATGTATATCAGAAACCAATTGCAATGCATCCACGAGTTACTATGTGATATGCGCAATGCAACTGTGAATGCCATAGTGCTCAAACATTTTATAAATCAGCATTGTGTGGTGCAACAAACATTTCTTTCCATGATCTCAATCTATACGTCATGCTTCGTTGCTAAGGGTTTGTCCCCCTGAGCATCCTCGTGCGGCTTAACCCCCTTTTAACTTAATTTATAAATGTCCTATATGGTATGCACAAACAAATAGACAAGAATTTCATATATTTTCAACAACTAATCAACATCAAAACCCCTCTTCCCCCCTTCTATTTAGATTGTGCATTGTTGATAAGTGTAAAGAGTGGTTTTTTTTGTGTGTGTTTCTTATAAAAAGTAATAAAAACCAGACTTTAACATGAAGAAACAGTTGAACTGAGGCTTATCCCTCAAGCTACAGCCATGTCATACATACACGGACATAAATCTTATTTTTCTCTAAATTTTTAGCACAAGAAACTAAATTTTCTCATTTTTTCGCTATTTATCTTCTTTTATTTCAATAAAAATTATGATATCACTGATTTATGGGTTGGGACTTATCAGAATCATTGAGAATTGATTTTATATTCATTTCTACTCCATGTGAACCCCAAAATCACAACAAAACCATCAAAAATTATCATTTTTATGAAAACCACATAATTATGGGGTTTGTTTTCAATTATTAAACGACTCAATTTTCTAGTTTCTTCCAAGATTTTTGATCAAGTTCAACATTTGCAATCAAATGAATCCACTTACAAACAATTTCATCAAACATCTTCCATGAAATAAATAAAATGAGTGCTTACGCATAGAAACCGAGTTTTGCAGGTGCGTAATTAATGGTTGGGAGGCCGCTGATGCTCATTTATGGCTAGTGATGCTCTCTCTAACTTTGATCTACGATCTCCTCTACTTTGGGACCATCATTCCACCAAAAACATCCATCAAACCCCAACTCCTCTCATAGAATCACGCATATGAATAGGTAGCAAGAGGAGAGAGGACGGAGGAGAGAGGAGAGACGGGAGAGGAGAGAGAAAGATTAGAAATTAGAATTTTGATTCCCTCCATGAAAATCATTGTGCTTATGACCAAAATGAAGCCCTTAGGGAGTAGATCAGGAAGGTGCAATCAATTCTTGATAATGCCCAATATTGGAGAGGCACAAATCTCAAGAAAATGGGGGGCAAAAAAATTTGCACCCCCTCCCTCCTCATGATCAATTTTTTGGGTTTTCTTTCATTAATTAAGGTTAAGGTTTTAATGTTTAAATTATCTAGTTCATCTCTTTGTGTTCACTTTGCAAATAGAAGTGGATTTTTTCATTTTTGGAGGGGCAAACGAGCTCGGATTCAAGATCTGTCTATCCGGATGGCTTTGTGATGTCAAATTTTATAAACATCGAACATGCCATGTACTTTTCGACTTTCGAATCATGTAGTTGCTTCATAATGCGAAACCTTGCAGGGACTAAATGGGGGTTCAAATGGACTCCAATCGACGAACCGAAACTTGCGTTGGATTCATAGTATCGAACTCCATCTAGAAAAACTCTAGCTCATTGATTCACAACTGTTTCATTTTGCATGAAAATTTGGTCTTTTACAATCTCTCAGGCTCTTTTCCACTCAAAAAGTGCCTTTAAAATCCGCTCTCACTCTTCTTGTGGAATATTTACACCTTTAGATGATGTTCAATGCCAACAGCATCCACCAAATTTAATTGCTTTTCACCTTCCACTTTGCAGATGAAGGTCCCATAGACTACTTCTAGATACAGATCCAACTCCTTTAAGGGAGCAATATCCTCTTCTGATGCTCCACTAGAATCAACTTCCTCTTTCAATGAGGACTTATCTTGCTCCTTGGGATGCTGAAAGGGTATCAGGACTACTTCGGATGTGATGGGAGGGTTATTTATCTCTTGACTCGAGGACTCATCTTCCGAGGATGCCTCCAAGAACATCTTACACAATAGGATCCTTCAGAATTATGTTTGGGCTGTAGGAATCGTGGCTATTGACAAGGTGTCTCGTCATCATCCTCTCTTGATAAGGGCAAAATCGGGTGATAAGAGCCACTACTGAAGGAAGGCTTATTTTTCTCAATCCATTTCTTATGGATATTTTGCATATGTTGCAACTCATTAACTAGTCCAAAGGGTATCAGAGTCATTTGGTCTAACAACATGGGATCTTTAGCTTCTATAGCCTCTAGAACTTCTTTCTCATTTGTATCCTCTTCAAGATGGATAGATCCTTCTAATTTGCTTTCATAATCTTCTTCTACAATATGATCATCATCCTCTTCAGACTATGCTTTCGCCATTGTAACGGCTCTATAAGAGAATAACTCTTTATATAACAAGGAGAACAATACATCCATGCCTCTATTTTGTTGTCAAAGGTGACTTCCAAAGTCATTCTTGGGTTAGTTATAGGAGGTATTCACCCATTGATAAAGACTTGCTTCTTTCGGGAGTTGGCTTACATTGTCCACTATATCAGGGAATGTACTTCTGTTTTCTTGAAAAATATATGTTTGACACCCTCTTCATCTCATGATGTGCCATCTGTTACTTCGTTGGAAGAGTCTATTAAGACTTCAATGGAAGTGGATCCATAACCTTTTTGCGAGCCATACAGCTTCAACACCACTTTGTTGGGCCCTCTGCTTGGGGTTAGGGTTCCTTTGAACCAATACTCCGTGCCCTTGCTTCAAAAAGCCATGGTCTTCCTAACACTAGAGGATATGAGGTCCTGTAGGAATTTGGTTTTACCACCATATAGGTTAGCCAATAATTTCTTCTTACAAGAGTTGTCTTCACATATGGGAGAATGCCCAAACACCTAATTCTACTTTGGTCTTCTAGTTTGATAAGCCATTGTATAGGTTGCTTACCTTGCAGGCCTAGATCCTTCATTGTCACATCCATCATTATGTTCGCTAATGCACCTCCATCAATCAATGCATCTGCTATAAAGAGTTCTTCAATCCACACGTCAATCTCTGGGCACCAGAATCCAAGAAGGCATTAGCCACATCCACTTCTTTCACAAGCTCTGGGTTTTTTATTGGGGGACTTATGGATAGTTTTAGGAGCAATCCTTAGGCCTTTTCTTCTTGTCAATATGATTTTGAATTTCTTTCGATAGTAGGAGACAACATCAACAACACGCTTATCCAATTAGCCTAGGAAATGGAGCAACCCCCACTTTTACCTTTCCTATTTCTTCTAGCTGTGACAATGTTAATCCCAGCTCGAGACACAGAAGCAAAAGAAGTGAAATGCAGATGAAATGGAAGAAGCAAGACTGAGAACAAGAAAAGGCACAAGGGTGGCCTCTAAAATCAAGTTAAAGTAAAAATCACATTTTTAAGTGAAAGGTGGCCCGAAAATTTTGTAAAAGAGCACCAGGCTCCCTCCTGTGCAATTTGTAAAAGGGTAGACGGGTATATGCTAAAGAAATAAGCCAACTAGAAGGGAATGGAAAAGAGGACCTTGCCACAATGGTCGGTCATGTAAAAAAGGGGATGGGTACCATGGGATTTTAGGGCATGTATATAAAGTTCAAAAAGTGAATGAGAGCTCATTCTTTGGTGTGTGGCAACAAGAGACTCTTCTTCTTCTCTTCTTCTCTTCTCTTAGCTTGCTTGCGTGTGCTTGAGAGAGGGAGTGTGAGAGTGGGAAGGTGTGAGTGTGTAAGGGTGTGAGGGATCAAGGAGGTGAAGCGCTCCACCATCTCCTCTCTTCTTCTTCTCTTCTCTCTTCTTCTCTTGTCTCACACGCGGCTATGGAGGATAGAGCTTGGAGGTGGAGACTTGAGGATGCTTGATCTTGCATCAAGAATTGTGGAGCTAGCGATGTGCTTGAGGGAGGAGGAAACTCATCCAGGCATTGAGGTAGGCTCACTATGTTAAATGATGCGGATCTAGGACATGACACAAGCTATGGCAGATCAAAGATGAAGACCAAGTTCATAATGACATGGACAAGTAGAGATAAACTATTACACAAGTGAATTAGGTTCCAAGATAGATTAGCTTGGACTCATAAACACAATCTTGTGTAGAATTGACAATGACAGACACTTAACTGAAAGTACAAAGCATCATGATATTGTGTTCATTTCATAGTCAAGTACAATGCTTTATAGGCTTTGAATTGTTCCACTCTCCTCACTGTGCATATGGGATTCAGAATAGCTCCTCTTGGAGCATACATCATTTGTCTATTTCTCAACACCCCCCCTCAAATGATGAGTCCCTACACTTGCTGGCTTTTGCCCCCCTTCATGATAACATGGCCCGGAAGACTAGCTCATAGGCAGCCTAGTCAAGTTAAAGCTTGAGACTTTACATCTTGGCAAGGGTTGTACAAATCAAATCCACTAAGGAAAAGAAAGATCCACTATGGGAAAAACATATGAAAGATACAATGAAAGTTCTTCAAAACAATCTGTCAGAGTTGTTGATGGTAGTGGAAGCACATTCTTCTTCTTTTGTTTCTTCCATGTATTGGTTCTGGTGATGATCACTTTGCAATTGTCGGGCTCTCTTCTTGTGGAAACATTCATTGGCTACATGGCCAGTCTTACCACAATAGTGACATGTAATCCGATCCTTGTTATTGTTGTTGATGAATCCTTGACCTCTTCCTTTAGGTCCAGCAGCTCCTTTGGTGTACAAAAGATTGTCCCTAGATGATGAGACATTGTCTTTTGCATTCTTGGTTTTTACTTTGCCTTCTTCATCGAGTAGTGAGTGCTCAATATCTTTAAGTGTGAGGCTTGGAACATTACTCAAAGTGGACACGAGATTTTCATATGGATCCTTGTTTACACTTGCAAGCAGTATGGCTATTGCTTCATCTTCCTCAATATTCTTTTTAAGAGATGCAAGCTGAGTTTTTAAACTCTTAAACCTATTAATGTGTATGGTCATAGAAGCACTGTCTTTGATATTCAATTTATAAAACTGCATGAGAAGTTTTACCTTTGAATTCTTTGCTTGAGTACCAAACATTTTATCAAGTTCCTCCCAGGCAGTTCTAGCATTTCTAATGCCAGATATATGATGCAACACGTCATCACTTAGTCCCCAGGCAATGATGTCAAGATTGTGGGAGAGAAGGAAGGAGTCTCACTTGTAGCTTTCTTGCTTGCACAATGGGGGAATACACACAAGGGTGGAGGCTGAAAACAGTTTTCCTCTTCTTAGTTGTGGAAGCCAAAAGAACTCAAGTACAAGGAAATAGAAGAACCCTAGATATGGGTCTCAAACCAAACTCAACTAACTAAGGTGGCATACTAACTGAGCCACGAACTAGAGTAGATAAGGATAGCTATCATGTAGCTATTATTCAGGGGCGGTGTACCAACCGCATCTGCAACTGACAAGTCGGTGACATAAATACACAACGGTCACCCTGGCGTATCACGAGTGGAGCTCGATATCTCAACACTCCCCCTCGAGCTCAATCCCAATTCCTGCACACCAAGCAGGTCTCTGAACTTGTGCAGCTTCTCTGCGCCCAATGCCTTCGTGAATATGTCAGCTACCTGATCCTCTGTGCTGACATAAACTAGATCAATAAGACCTAGTAAAACCCTCTCTCGCACATAGTGATAATGCACCTCAATGTGCTTTGTTCTAGCATGATAGACTGGGTTATTTGCCAAGTGTATACTACTCATGTTGTCACAATAAATGACAACTGGCCCATCTGTAGACTGATGCATATCATAAAGTAGCTTATGCAACCAAGCTACCTCACATGCAGCCATTGCTGCACCCCTGTACTCAGCCTCTGTGCTCGACAAGGCAACTGTAGGCTGTTTCTTGCTGCTCCAAGTGACTGCAGCACTCCCAAAAGAGAACACATATCCACTGGTAGATCGTCTATCAGAAATACTACCAGCCCAATCAGCATCAGTGTATCCATGCAACTATATCTGAACCCCAGTCTCATAAAATAGTCCATACTGCAATGTGGACTTCACATACCTGAGTATGCGTCTAGCCGCATCCAAATGTGGTTTCCTTGGAGCCTGCATAAACTGACTTACCAATCCAACAGCATAGCTCAAATCTGGCCTGGTAATAGTCATATAAATCAAGCTTCCTACTATGCGTCTGTACATAGTAGGGTCTTCCAGAAGCTCACCTGCATCTGCGCTCAGCTTCACATTCTGCTCCAAAGGAACTGAAATAGGCTTACAGCCTGTCATCCCATATTTGGATAGCATGTCCAATCCATACTGCCTCTGCAAGATCTGTATCCCACTTGGTGATCTAATCACCTCAATGCCCAAGAAATAACGCAGCTCTCCCAAATCCTTCATCTCAAACTTCTGCTTCAATAGCATTTTCACATGAAGGATATCTTCATCACTGTCACCTGTCATAATCAAATCATCAACATAAATGACAAGTAGCATAATACCTTTCTCTGTTTTTCTCACATAAAGTGAGAAATCTGCCTTGGAAATCTGAAAGCCAATAGTGACAAGATACTCTCCTATCTTGTCAGACCATGCTCTAGGTGCTTGCTTCAAGCCATACAAGGCTTTCTTCAACCTGCAAACAAACTCAGGATGAACAGCATGCACATAACCTGGTGGCTGCTCCATATAGACCTCTTCTTGCAAATCACCATGCAAGAAGGCATTCTTTACATCCATCTGATGTAAAGACCATCCCTTTGATGCAGCCATAGCAATGACTGCTCTTACGGTTGCCATCCTTGCAACCGGACTGAATGTTTCTTCATAGTCAATGCCATATATTTGTGCATACCCCTTGACTACTAATCTTGCCTTGTATCTGTTCACAGAACCATCAGCATTGTGCTTCACCTTATAAACCCACTTACAGCCAATTGCATTCTTACCTTTAGGCAAAGGTACCAATTCCCATGTAGCGTTTGCTTCCAAGGCATCCATTTCTTCATCCATGGCTTTCTCCCATTTTTCTTTTCCCATGGCTTGCTCAAAAGAAGTGGGTTCTGGTTCCTGTATCACCTTGACCATATATGCATAGTGAATGGCTATAAATCCATCATATTTCAGCCTATCCACAGGATACCTAACTCTGGTAGACCTGCGCAAAGTGGGTTCACTCCCAGGTGCTCTCAAAACATCCCTGGTCTTCCTTACTCCAGGTGTAACAATAGAAGGAATACCCAACTCATCATCAATGCTCTGTTCTGAGCCACTGGATTCACCATCCACATAAGAGTGACCTGCATTCACATCAAACATGGGCTGATCAACCTTCTCTTTTCCTTTTTGTGATACCTGCATACCACTATCCGTATTACTTTGAGAAGATTCTCCTGATCTCAATCTGCCTGTCCATGGCGAAGAATGTGAACCACTGCTAGAGGACGCTCCAGGTCCACTAATATTTTGTGACTACTGCTGTGAATTCTGTGCAGCATTACCATTTTGTGCATCTACATCATCAATCACATTTACTGGTTTATACCAGCTACTCATCTCATCAAAAACAACATCTCTGCTCACTGTAAACTTACGAGTAGAAGGGTTATAGCATCTATACCCTTTTTGCTGCAGAGAGTAACCAATAAAGATGCACTTCTCAGCTTTTGGATCCAACTTGGATCTCAGCTCATCTGGCACATGTACATAGGCAATGCAACCAAAAATTTTCAAATGAGAAATATCTGGTTTCCTACCAGTATACCTCTCCTCTGGAGTCATTTCATGTATTGCTGCAGTGGGAGTCCTGTTCATTATGTAGACTGCTGTAGCAACTGCTTCAGCCCAATAAAAATCTGGCAAGTCTTTTTCATTGAGCATGGCACGAGATACCTCTCCAATATGCCTGTTTTTCCTTTCTGCAATTCCATTTTGTTGTGGGGTATAACTGCATGAATATTGCTGCTTTATGCCATGCTCATGCAAGAACTTTGCAAACTCATTTGAGAGGTACTCTCCCCCTCCATCTGACCTCAGGCATTTTATTTGCAGACCTGTTTCTTTTTCAGCCATAGCTTTAAGGGTTTTGAAATGCCCAAAAACTTCACTTTTCTTTTTCATAAAATACACCCAAATTTTTCTGCTATAGTCATCAATAAAAGTGACAAAATAATGACAGCCTCCAAGAGATGCAGCTTTAGTAGTCCACACATCAAAGTGGATTAATTCCAATGGCTTCTCACTCTCTTGAACATGTCTAGGAAATGGTTTCCTTGCCTGTTTTCCAAACTGACAGGCTTCACATACCTTATGCATTTCTGCAACCTTGAATTTTGGCAATCCTGCAACAATATTTTGGGCCTGCATTGATTTAAGTCGCTGTACATTAACATGACCAATGCGTTTATGCCAGATATCAATATCTGCAACTACACCGGTCCCATGTGCAAACATTGCTGCACTCAATTCAGACATGTCTGCATCCAACGTAAACATTCTACCCTTCTTCTTTCCTTTTGCTATCAAGTGACCTTTATTTTTCATATCCTCAACAAAGCATCCATGAGGATTAAATCTGACCTGCAAGCCCTGCTCAACCATTTGACCGACAGAAACCAGATTCTTGGTGATATTCGGGACATGAAATACATCGGACAGGTATTTCTTTTTCCCATCCTACATAGATAAGGGAATTTTTCCAATCTGCACAATAGGATGTGCAGTATCATCACCAGTCTCCACAAATCCTGGTTTTTCCATTTTCCTTGCACCCTCCATCCATTCTGCATGACCTGTCATGTGGTTTGATGCACCTGAGTCAACATACCATACATCATTGCTTTCTTCTGCACTTGTCACAGAATTGTTCATGTGCTGCACCATGAACAAATGCTCATTTCTGTCATCACCCTGTCTGCTAGAAGATGCATAATTCCCTTGTTGCAGTTTTCCATTCATGATGTCATTCTGCTTTTTATAGCAGTCTTTAGCCATATGACCCATTTTACCACAGTAGTAGCATTCAACATTACTGTTTGCATTTTGACCTCTTTGCCATCCACCACGACCTCTTTGGCTCCCCCTGCCTCTAGAGTTACCACGTCCTCCTCCATAGGACTGGTTTTCTTGAGTTTGCTGCATATTCTGATTTCTACCACAGCCTCCAAATCGGCCTCCTCTACCTCTGCCTCTACCTCTTCCAGCATTTGAGTAGAAGACAGCTTCTTTTGAAGTTCCTCCTGAAGAAGATGCACCACCATTTCTCTGTTCCTCAGAAATTAGAAGAGCAATCAACTCCTCAAAATCAGGAAATCTTTCACGAACTGAAATGGATGTCCGAAACTGTGCATAATCCTTTCCTAGACCATTCAAGGTCACAGAAACTAAATCATCATCTTCCACTGGTGACCCAATGGAAGCAAGTGCATCTGCAATCTTCTTCACCTTCATATGGTAGTCGTTGATGCTCATATTTTCTCTTTGCACATTGTGCAACTCTTGCTTGAGCTGCATTTTCGTGGCTTGCGTATTTGTGCTATACATTTTTGACAAAGTATCCCATGCCTCCTTTGGCGTACTTGCATCCTGAATATGCACAATCATAGAGTCTGAAATGCTGATAGACAGCCAATACATAACTTTCCTGGCTCTCTCATGCCATGCTTTAAATGCCTGCATTTGCTGTTGATTGGGAACATCAGGAAGAACTGGTTCTTCTTCATTTCCTGCAACAAATTCCCAATATCCTTTTCCCATAAGGAAATTCGTCATTCTAAACTTCCATGCTTGGAAGTTGTTCTTGTCAAGCTTTTCAGTGACAATCTGTGAAAGAGAATCAGATGCCATTATAGAAGACTGCAAAAAATTCTGTCACTGCAAAAACCACAGCTTCACCCTCACAAGGGAAAATCTGCAAAATTGGCGAAAGTGGTATTTGACCACACAGTCACTTCCCAGTGACGATTTTGCATCAACAGGCAACAAGGATGATTCTGTAACTCCCAATGTCTCTGCGCACAAGCATACAATGCAATTTTTACAGTAACTATTCACCGACCTGTAGAACAGTGGCTGCACAGCATAAAACTGGGCCTTTTCTTGAGTGCTTCACCGCGAAGGGCGTCTCAACCTGAGACAATGCACTCCTGCACTTTCCGGCTGTCCTACCTGCAGAGATCTGCTCCCAAAACAGAAAATGAAAGCAACACTGCTCCTCTTACCAGAACACCGCGAGCTTGGCTTGCTTTCTTGAGCTCCTTACCACGAACAAGGCTCTGATACCATGTCAAGATTGTGGGAGAGAAGGAAGGAGTCTCACTTGTATGTAATATTCCCACCCGTGAATATTGACGTCCCGCACACGACGTAAACCTTGTGCAAAGGTTATCTCTTGCATTGAAATTATTGGCAGTGTAATGTGTGACCCGCACGCAAGAAATGGGGTTCTCCGCATTGGTAAATCAAAACCGAAAGTTCAAAACCGCAAGTCTCACAAAAACACCCGCTTGGGAGGGGCAATTTGAATAATTCAAGGCAAATTTTTTTTATTTTTTCTCCAGCCGATGCACGACTGGAGAAAAGGGAGTGTGGGGGGGATGGGCACATGGGAAAGTCGTGGCTTGCATGGGAGGGGGGAACCCATGCAAGGGGGGCCACGTGGTGGAGGCCTCCCCCCCCCCCCATGCCTATAAAAACATCCATTATGAGCTTGGAATGGAGGGCGACCGCGCTGTGTGAGGGAAAGGCTGCCATGCTAGTGGGATTGGAGGAGAAGGGAGCTGCCGTATTGACAAACGCCGCCAAGGGCTGCCGTGGTCACCATCCGCTGCCGCGTCTAGGAGCTCCGCCGCCTTGCTGAAAGGCCCAGGCCGCCGCCCACCCTCGCCTTGATCACGGCCTCCTTCCCAATCATTGGGACCCCTTCTCGTCGTCGCTGCTGCCCAGAAGCTTCTTAGAAGCTTCTTTAAGAAGCTCTAAGGATTAAGGCCATAGGCCTTGATCCTATGCGACTTCTCGGTTTTTGAGTCCGGTTAGGGAAATTCCTATTCCCAAGCGAGGAGAAGATATCGATCTCCTAGCCGTCTCGAAAAGCGAGAGTAAAGGAGTCCGTAACCACGACTACAATGGCTCCCAAGAAGTTGCAAGGCGTGCCTGCGGGAGGTTCATCTCCAAACATTCAAGTGGATATCTCCCCGAGCCCACAGACCCAGGTTTTTATGATTTTTGATTCTACGCAAAAGTAATGCATTAGGTATGATAACTCCCACGGAATAGAAGGTACCTATGCATGTTTAAATGTACCAAGCCGAATTAAAGAGGTAATTGAGGGAAATTTGTCTAATTGATCGATTACTAAAATTATCTCATGGCATGAAAGGGAGTTATTAACATTTTCAATATGATGAACGTGAGTTGTCTATCCATCGTACGACCTTAGTATTATGTTGCCTTATCATGCATTTCAAATTAGCGAGCCTAGAACACCTACCGCCTATCATTATATGGCTGAAGTTATTAAGTGTATTTTTGACTAGTCATGGAAAGAATAGGCATATGTCGAAATTTGGGAAAAATCTTTATTGTAATGGTTCTTGGGTAAAAGTTGTTAACACCCGTAGGAGGTTATCCGAAAAGTAATGATGGCATATCAAAAATTGAATCTAGGGATTGGCATGTGGCAGGTGCTTGCAAGAAAGAATATACCAACACTAACTCTACAATAATCTCATTTAACTACGTTGTAGTTATGAAAGGGTTGCATGTTGCACTTTCATCGTGCATAAAAATTCATTCATCAAGTGTTGCCGTAGGAAAGGTTGCAGGATTTAAACAAAGCCTGAGATTCTAAGGTGTAGATAACAAGGTAGTAGACATGATTATTTGAAGTAAGGCCTAGTAGGTCCTAAGAAAGTTGGTATCCAACTTATCATGTGTTTTTTTTACTTACCAATAATAGAGTGAGTCGCATGTTTACATGTATTGTGGTAGTCGAGGCCATTTTTCTTCTTTAGATCTAGTTTATTATCTCTAGGAAGGATTCATCCTTGTCGCAAGACAAGCATAGTGAATTACCCAAATCACCTAGCCACAAAGGATTTCGTATACGCATGAATCAGTCAATACGATAGATACCCCAAACACTAACTAGGGATTAGCAAGTTAAGGATTCGGCCAAGTTTGCCAATTGTCACTAAGTCGAAACCTTCAAGCCCAATAGTCCTAACCACATTCCCAAAATGCTAAGTTAATTGGATGCTCATGTAAACAATAAGCTAGGATTCCTACCTTAAGGACCAAGCGTTCAAAATGATGAAACTCGAATTGAGTTAAAACCCTAGGACTAATCGTTGTCAATTTAGTAAAATCAGGGATGGGTTGGGTAAAAAGACACCCTAAACCCTGCTTCTCGTCTGAAGTTAATTCCGTGACCAGAATACGCCATTCAGTAGGTGAAATGATCTCTTGGAATGGAGGCGACGCTTGTGCAACTAGTTGCAACGTCGCCTAGCCTTGTGGTTTGATCGTAAGAAAGTTTTGCCATTCCTTGGAATGAGGTTGGCAGGTTCTTGCGTAAGTTTAACTTGAAAAGGGATGGGTAGTCATCCTGTTACCTCGCCCTCATTAAGGGAAGAATTTGCCAAGTTAAGGGAAGTTAAGTAATTGCTCGGCGCAAATGATTAAAGCGACATAGCCGCCGGAATCTACTATTAATAAAACCTAAGGTATTGGTTAAGTTGGGTATGACCCTAACCCAAGGACGATAGGAATCTTGCCAAGTTGCAATTGATTCCGGATCGAATGCGGGATGCATTCGGAGAGAAGGAGTCACTCCTTAACAGTTTGCCAACTAAACGTCCACTGGAATTGATTGTGCTTGTAACAGTTTAGAAAGCACTGTTTGCATTGTTTGTTCAAGGAATTAAAGGATGAAAGATATATAAATGCTTCAGGTTGAAGGCCTGAAGGGAGTGGCAGCTCAGTTACCCCCGACTGCCTGCCTGACCCTAACCAAGGGGGTTGTTGACCGCGCCGGGAACGTGGACCGAACCCGCCGCGTGAGGTCCTTCCGTTGAGTTCTACTTGGAGCAGGAGGACGCTTGGGTGCCAGGGGGGGCTCTGGCCGTAAATCCCTCGCCTTCCGGGTCCTGCACAAGAGGCTAACGTGACTCGAGATTGGTTCTCGAGGCCCGCATACTAGTCTACGGGCAGAAGCTTGGAATAGTGATCCCTAGCGGATCACTGATAGCCTTCAGGCGGATTATGAACAAGCCTACGGGCGGAACCCTCTGTATTTCAAAGATAAAATGATGATATGATAATAAAGAAGTTGTTTGATATTGTTTTTCTATGTCACGTGATAAGATTACGTGAAGGAACCAGTGCTTAACAGGGCTAATCAAAGAAGCTGTTTGTTATATGTCAAATTAATGTGTTAGGTAATTACATAACTAAAACAAACCGAGGAAAGTGCGGAGGATGGATCATGGGTCCGTCCTATGGATGGGTGGTCCCGGTTAGCCGGGAACTTTTCTCAAAAACCTTGAAAACAACCAGATGATCATAACGAAACGATGACCTAGAGGTACATCCTACCTGATTGACGCTGTTTTAGGGGAACGGAATGGGACTATGCCTTATGGCAGAGAGGATGAGCCTTGCAATCCTCTCGTTTCCCATTCTCCTTGAACCAAGTGCAGCGTGAATCCGCTTCGGACCTGGCGTTTCTGCGTAAAGTAGTTCGCTTGGGTCTGACGCTAGTGCTGTTAGCTAATGATCAAACAAGAAAAACCCTAATTCCGGTCGATCCTAAGTGGGAAACGGCCAGGATACTTCCACTACGTGGCAGACGCGGGAAGACCTAGATTGCAAAACCCGTAACATTCCATGGGAGTGCCGGGCGGAGTTTTCTAGACATCCTTCTCGATGGACTGCTAAGACGTGTCCTAGATGATTCTAGTGGACACGTTACAGTTGGTATCAGAGCCGACCAACAACGGGGTTGTTTTCATGAGATTTCATTAAAAATGAAGTAGAGAAATTGTTGCTGTCCAAACATTTCCTCATCTTCAATACTGTCTTGCAGAACTATGAGGCGTGGAACAAGTTTTTGGTGTTCCGGATCATGTTTATGACTGCAATGCATTCTCCGCATTATAGGCAGAGAATTGAAATGATGAACATCCTGGAGCAGATTTATAACCCATCACCTCTATATATAGAACGAAGATGGACTGGGTCTTCAGGAATCTACTACATAGCTGCCCACCGGTTCGCTTATTTACAAACCAACCTAAAGAGGATCAAGTGGTTGGAAGATTTGAAAGTCGTGAAGCTGTTCATTTTTGTGGAAGCTCACGTAAATTCGACTCTGCATATTCAAGGTCGGAGGGTTGAATTGAACTCATATGTATATGAGGAAGTAACCCGTGTAATTCCAGCTGACAGGATTAAGGTGTTGGGCCGCCATGGGAAGTATGGATTCCAGCGGAAAGGATATCCTGAACTTCCGATGAATTATCGATTCCTAAAGATTCATGACCCAAAACCCTACTATTACACAGTTCCTGTAGACAAATCCAATACAATGTTGTTCTCCCCTAACTGAATGTAATGACTGGATTATCATCACACGAGATGTTGTATAAGGCTACGCCCATGTAAAAATAAATAAGGACTTCTTTTATCAATATCCGATTGTGCATTAGGGTTGTTACGAAAAGTTAAGTAGCTTCATGTCTTACGAGATATCCGAACTAAAGATAAGTTAATGTCAATTATCATACAATAATGTTAAGAAAATTTTTACTCAAGCACAACCCCAGGTACAGGTTCCAAACTCGCCCCCTACATCAAGTACGGATGTGATCCAGGAGAAGAAGTTCCTCCTCAAACAGATAAAGCCACCCGAGTTTGACGGGAAAGGCAGATTCGTCCAGTCTGATGCTGAAATTTGGATTGAATCTATGGAGGATTACTTCGAAGCAGCTGGTACTGCACCTACCAATCAGGCCATGCTCGCCAAATTAAAACTCACCGGTGAAGCCAGACTATGGTGGAAACAATGGTGCAGGGATCAAGGGATTTCAGAGGGGTCCGTTACCTGGGAGAAGTTAAAGCAAGCCGTGCAAGGGAGATATTTGCCACCTGCATATCGTACACAGAAAATGAATGAGTTCTATGAGCTAAAACAATTAGGACTCACCCTTGACGCTTACTACTCTAAATTTGTCTCACTCTTAAAGTATGCGCCACAAATGGACACGACACAGCAGGTGTCCAAATTTTGCGCAGGCTTAAATCCACCTGTAAATACCCGTCTCGAATCTATGCGACCATCAGATCTTCAGGATGCACTCATTCGAGCGGCACCTATAATTCAGGAAGTGCAAGCTAAACCAAGGGGTATTAAAAATTGGTCTTATAGCGACTCGAACAGAGGAGCATTCAGACCCCAAGTTAAGAGAGTTCAAGGCCACAATCAGGGACAAAGGAAGAAAGCAAGGACAAATAACGTCAATAACTTTGTTCCTACTCACAGTAATGGCCGAAACTTCCGATGTTTCTACTGCAATGAACTCGGTCACTTCAAAAGGCAATGTCCCAAGCTCAGCGAGGGATACCGTCAAGGTGCAGGCCGCGGTCAGGGAGCCGCCACCCGTGGAAGAGGAAGAGCTGCCTGCATTATCAATAGGCAAAGATGTGATGCAGAAGAAGGGGAAGATCCGACTATGGAAGCGGAATTCGAAAGAGCGACAGTCCATGCCGCTTTACACAAGAAGGGGCCGAATCGCCAGTTCTTGGTGATTCAAACACCGTCGGACTATCAAGGTAAAGGTTTCAAAACCTTGATTGATTGTGGCAGTACACATTCCTTTATCTCACCAGCGTGTGCTAAGAGATTAGGAATAGCCACATTAGAAGCACCTACCCTACTCGTGGAATTGGCAAACGGTCGTGAGGTAACTTGTACCAGGCAAACTGATAAGGAGGAGTTCTATCTGGGAGGAAAGAAAACCTCAGTCAAATTCAGAGTCATGAGTTTAGGTATCCATGAGTGTCTACTCGGGATGGATTGGCTTAAGCCTAATGACGCCCACATTCACTGTGGAAAGGGTCAAGTTTCTTTTCGAAACTCTGGAAGAGAGTTTGTTACAACTCAAGGTGAAGCAGGAGTGCCAAGAATCCAGTTAGCCAAAGAATCGCGGATCATAAAAGGGGTTAGGAAAGGGCTACCTGTTTACTTGATCAAACTCAACAAGTTAGATCAAAAGCAAGAGTCTCATGAGGGACCCTCTTGGCTAAAGGAATATGCTGACGTATTCCCTGAGGAATTAACTGAACTTCCACCTCCAAGAGAAGTTGATCATGAAATAAGGCTAATACCCGGAGCTGCGCCAACTGCAAAGAGACCTTATAGAATGTCCATTCCAGAAGCTATTGAGTTGAAGGAACAACTCAAGCAACTGTTAGATCAGGGTTACATCCGGCCTAGCAACTCACCATGGGGAGCTCCAGTACTATTCCAGAAAAAGAAAGATGGGACACTTCGACTATGTATTGATTACCGTGGGTTGAATCAATCAACAGTCAAGAATAAGTATCCTATTCCTAGAATAGATGAGCTTCTTGATCGCCTTCAAGGTGCAAAGATCTTCTCCAAAATTGATCTCAGGTCAGGTTACTATCAAATCAGGATCAAGGATGAAGATATTCCTAAAACGGCCTTCAATACAAGATATGGGCACTTTGAGTTCTTGGTTATGTCATTCGGGCTTACAAATGCACCTGCCACCTTCAATAGATTAATGCAGGATATTTTTAGACCATATCTTGATGATTTCGTGCTTGTATTCTTCGATGACACTTTAGTTTATTCTAAACAGGAAGAAGATCATGAGCCTCAACTTCAGATTGTCCTTGAAACAATGAGGTCTCATAAGCTGTATGCAAAAATGAAGAAGTGTGCATTCTTCAAACGTCAGATTGAATATCTAGGATTCATAGTATCATCAGAAGGGATATCAGTAGACCCAGCCAAAGTCAGAGATGTGCTTGAATGGCCAATACCAGTATCCGTCAAAGAAATACGCAGTTTTCTTGGCTTGACAGGATGGTATAGGGTCTTTATCAAAAACTATGCTTTGATTGCAGCACCTCTTACCGACTTACTAAAGAAGCAGACTTCTATTACATGGTCAACTCCCGAGCAAAATAGCTTCGACCAACTGAAGCAATGTTTGGTATCAGCACCTATTCTGAAACTTCCTGACCTCAATAAGGAGTTCGAGGTAGTAACTGATGCCAGCATTCTTGCCTTGGGGTGTGTACTTATGCAGGAAGGTCATCCAGTAGCATATTCTTCAAGGAAATTGAAGAGTCATGAAAAGAATTATGCCACGCATGATCTGGAGTTATTAGCTGTCATCCATGCTCTAAAGCTTTGGAGACATTACCTGTTGGGTAACAGGTTTACTCTAGTAACCGATCATAAGAGTCTCAAATGGATTTTTACCCAGAACGAGCTCAACATGAGGCAACGTTGATGGATTGAAGTATTGGAGGAACATGATTTTGAAATCAAGTATCGACCAGGGAAAGAGAATGTAGTTGCCGATGCACTCAGTCGCAAGGCATTCCTAAATTCCCTAATCTTGCAGAATCCATCAACGGCCAGATCTCTGGCTACAAAGGTATCTATGCCAAGCAACCCTATACTCGAACTAGCTAGAGAGGAAGCATGCCATGATTTGGCCTACCAAACCATGATAAAAGAAATATCTACCAAGGAGCAGAATCTGAAGTCACAAGCTAAGTATCGGGAATTTTCCATTGATAATGGACTTGTCTACTACAGAACAAGGCTATGTATACCAACAAGCCAGTCACTTAAGCAGAAGATATTATGGGAAGCTCATGATTCCCCCTTCGCAGGACATCCTGGCTATGCAAAAACTCTTAATGCAGTTAGGAAGAGCTACCATTGGGAGAGGCTCAAAGGTGACGTTCTCAAATATGTCACTGAATGTTTGTCTTGCCAACGTATCAAGGTTGAACATGTCATGATGCCAGGAAAATTGCAACCACTTGACATTCCCCAAATGAAATGGGAATTCATCAGTATGGATTTTGTGGTGGGCTTACCCCAAGTCCAAGGGGGATATAACTCCATTATGGTTGTAGTTGACATGCTTACTAAGGTTGCATACCTGATTCCAGTAAAGACAAACTATAAGGCCTCCGACATTGCAAGAGTGTTTATCAAGGAGATATTCAAGTTACATGGGTTACCTAGAAGGATCATTAGCGATCGAGATTCTCTCTTCATTTCACACTTCTGGAGAGCTATCTTTGAAGCTATTGGAACTCAACTCTGTTTTAGCACTGCCTACCATCCCCAAACGGATGGACAAACAGAGCGAGTAAATCAAATCATTGAGGATATGCTTAGGGCTTACTGCTGTCGAGAGCCGAAGAGATGGATTCAATACTTGCCGTTAGTAGAATTTGCTTACAATGCTTCTTACCAGCAGAGCATTCAAATGACCCCTTTCCAGGCATTGTATGGTCATGATTGTCGAAGTCCCCTAAATTTTTCTGATCCTACCCTGAGAGTGGAAGCTTCAAGACAAATGTTGGAGGACATGGATGACCAAATAAGGTCAATAAGACAAGACATACAAGCAGCCAAAGACGGACAAAAGGCATATGCGGATTTGAAACGCCAAGAGAGGGTCTTTGGAGAAGGAGACATGGTCTTCATTCGTGTACGGCCGAAAAAGAGTTCTCTATCTCTAGGAGAATGCAAGAAGCTAAGTCCAAGGTATTGTGGGCCGTATAAAGTCCTCAAATGCCTGGGACCCAATGCTTATAAATTGCAACTTCCGGATAACCTAAAAGTTCACAATGTATTCCATATTAGTCTCTTAAAAAAATATGTACCCAACCCAAATCATGTACTCAATGACCAACAAGTTGTAATGCCTAGTCAAGGAGTCCTTGAACTAAGACCGGAAAAGATTTTAGATGTCAGGGAGAGACAGTTAAGATCTAGAACCTTGAAAGAATGCCTCGTCCAGTGGAAAGATTATCCCGAAGAGGATGCTACGTGGATGGATGAAAACTCTCTCAATCTTCAATATCCCCAGTTTATCTCGAGATGAGGACATCTCGACTCTTCTAAGGGGGAGAGAATGTAATATTCCCACCCGTGAATATTGACGTCCCGCACACGACGTAAACCTTATGCAAAGGTTATCTCTTGCATTGAAATTATTGGCAGTGTAATGTGTGACCCGCACGCAAGAAATGGGGTTCTCCGCATTGGTAAATCAAAACCGAAAGTTCAAAACCGCAAGTCTCACAAAAACACCCACTTGGGAGGGGCAATTTGAATAATTCAAGGCAAATTTTTTTTATTTTTTCTCCAGCCGATGCACGACTGGAGAAAAGGGAGTGTGGGGGGGATGGGCACATGGGAAAGTCGTGGCTTGCATGGGAGGGGGGAACCCATGCAAGGGGGGCCACGTGGTGGAGGCCTCCCCCCCCCATGCCTATAAAAACATCCATTATGAGCTTGGAATGGAGGGCGACCGTGCTGTGTGAGGGAAAGGCTGCCATGCTGGTGGGATTGGAGGAGAAGGGAGCTGCCGTATTGACAAACGCCGCCAAGGGCTGCCGTGGTCACCATCCGCTGCCGCGTCCAGGAGCTCCGTCGCCTTGCTGAAAGGCCCAGGCCGCCGCCCACCCTCGCCTTGATCACGGCCTCCTTCCCAATCATTGGGACCCCTTCTCGTCGTCGCTGCTGCCCAGAAGCTTCTTAGAAGCTTCTTTAAGAAGCTCTAAGGATTAAGGCCATAGGCCTTGATCCTATGCGACTTCTCGGTTTTTGAGTCCGGTTAGGGAAATTCCTATTCCCAAGCGAGGAGAAGATATCGATCTCCTAGCCGTCTCGAAAAGCGAGAGTAAAGGAGTCCGTAACCACGACTACAATGGCTCCCAAGAAGTTGCAAGGCGCGCCTGCGGGAGGTTCATCTCCAAGCATTCAAGTGGATATCTCCCCGAGCCCACAGACCCAGGTTTTTATGATTTTTGATTCTACGCAAAAGTAATGCATTAGGTATGATAACTCCCACGGAATAGAAGGTACCTATGCATGTTTAAATGTACCAAGCCGAATTAAAGAGGTAATTGAGGGAAATTTGTCTAATTGATCGATTACTAAAATTATCTCATGGCATGAAAGGGAGTTATTAACATTTTCAATATGATGAACGTGAGTTGTCTATCCATCGTACGACCTTAGTATTATGTTGCCTTATCATGCATTTCAAATTAGCGAGCCTAGAACACCTACCGCCTATCATTATATGGCTGAAGTTATTAAGTGTATTTTTGACTAGTCATGGAAAGAATAGGCATATGTCGAAATTTGGGAAAAATCTTTATTGTAATGGTTCTTGGGTAAAAGTTGTTAACACCCGTAGGAGGTTATCCGAAAAGTAATGATGGCATATCAAAAATTGAATCTAGGGATTGGCATGTGGCAGGTGCTTGCAGGAAAGAATATACCAACACTAACTCTACAATAATCTCATTTAACTACGTTGTAGTTATGAAAGGGTTGCATGTTGCACTTTCATCGTGCATAAAAATTCATTCATCAAGTGTTGCCGTAGGAAAGGTTGCAGGATTTAAACAAAGCCTGAGATTCTAAGGTGTAGATAACAAGGTAGTAGACATGATTATTTGAAGTAAGGCCTAGTAGGTCCTAAGAAAGTTGGTATCCAACTTATCATGTGTTTTTTTTACTTACCAATAATAGAGTGAGTCGCATGTTTACATGTATTGTGGTAGTCGAGGCCATTTTTCTTCTTTAGATCTAGTTTATTATCTCTAGGAAGGATTCATCCTTGTCGCAAGACAAGCATAGTGAATTACCCAAATCACCTAGCCACAAAGGATTTCGTATACGCATGAATCAGTCAATACGATAGATACCCCAAACACTAACTAGGGATTAGCAAGTTAAGGATTCGGCCAAGTTTGCCAATTGTCGCTAAGTCGAAACCTTCAAGCCCAATAGTCCTAACCACATTCCCAAAATGTTAAGTTAATTGGATGCTCATGTAAACAATAAGCTAGGATTCCTACCTTAAGGACCAAGCGTTCAAAATGATGAAACTCGAATTGAGTTAAAACCCTAGGACTAATCGTTGTCGATTTAGTAAAATTAGGGATGGGTTGGGTAAAAAGACACCCTAAACCCTGCTTCTCGTCTGAAGTTAATTCCGTGACCAGAATACGCCATTCAGTAGGTGAAATGATCTCTTGGAATGGAGGCGACGCTTGTGCAACTAGTTGCAACGTCGCCTAGCCTTGTGGTTTGATCGTAAGAAAGTTTTGCCATTCCTTGGAATGAGGTTGGCAGGTTCTTGCGTAAGTTTAACTTGAAAAGGGATGGGTAGTCATCCTGTTACCTCGCCCTCATTAAGGGAAGAATTTGCCAAGTTAAGGGAAGTTAAGTAATTGCTCGGCGCAAATGATTAAAGCGACATAGCCGCCGGAATCTACTATTAATAAAACCTAAGGTATTGGTTAAGTTGGGTATGACCCTAACCCAAGGACGATAGGAATCTTGCCAAGTTGCAATTGATTCCGGATCGAATGCGGGATGCATTCGGAGAGAAGGAGTCACTCCTTAACAATTTGCCAACTAAACGTCCACTGGAATTGATTGTGCTTGTAACAGTTTAGAAAGCACTGTTTGCATTGTTTGTTCAAGGAATTAAAGGATGAAAGATATATAAATGCTTCAGGTTGAAGGCCTGAAGGGAGTGGCAGCTCAGTTACCCCCGACTGCCTGCCTGACCCTAACCAAGGGGGTTGTTGACCGCGCCGGGAACGTGGACCGAACCCGCCGCGTGAGGTCCTTCCGTTGAGTTCTACTTGGAGCAGGAGGACGCTTGGGTGCCAGGGGGGGCTCTGGCCGTAAATCCCTCGCCTTCCGGGTCCTGCACAAGAGGCTAACGTGACTCGAGATTGGATCTCGAGGCCCGCATACTAGTCTACGGGCAGAAGCTTGGAATAGTGATCCCTAGCGGATCACTGATAGCCTTCGGGCGGATTATGAACAAGCCTACGGGCGGAACCCTCTGTATTTCAAAGATAAAATGATGATATGATAATAAAGAAGTTGTTTGATATTGTTTTTCTATGTCACGTGATAAGATTACGTGAAGGAACCAGTGCTTAACAAGGCTAATCAAAGAAGCTGTTTGTTATATGTCAAATTAATGTGTTAGGTAATTACATAACTAAAACAAACCGAGGAAAGTGCGGAGGATGGATCATGGGTCCGTCCTATGGATGGGTGGTCCCGGTTAGCCGGGAACTTTTCTCAAAAACCTTGAAAACAACCAGATGATCATAACGAAACGATGACCTAGAGGTACATCCTACCTGATTGACGCTGTTTTAGGGGAACGGAATGGGACTATGCCTTATGGCAGAGAGGATGAGCCTTGCAATCCTCTCGTTTCCCATTCTCCTTGAACCAAGTGCAGCGTGAATCCGCTTCGGACCTGGCGTTTCTGCGTAAAGTAGTTCGCTTGGGTCTGACGCTAGTGCTGTTAGCTAATGATCAAACAAGAAAAACCCTAATTCCGGTCGATCCTAAGTGGGAAACGGCCAGGATACTTCCGCTACGTGGCAGACGCGGGAAGACCTAGATTGCAAAACCCGTAACATTCCATGGGAGTGCCGGGCGGAGTTTTCTAGACATCCTTCCCGATGGACTGCTAAGACGTGTCCTAGATGATTCTAGTGGACAGGTTACATTGTAGCTTTCTTGCTTGCACAATGGGGGAATACACACAAGGGTGGAGGCTGAAAACAGTTTTCCTCTTCTTAGTTGTGGAAGCCAAAAGAACTCAAGTACAAGGAAATAGAAGAACCCTAGATATGGGTCTCAAACCAAACTCAACTAACTAAGGTGGCATACTAACTGAGCCACGAACTAGAGTAGATAAGGATAGCTATCATGTAGCTATTATTCAGGGGCGGTGTACCAACCGCATCTGCAACTGACAAGTCGGTGACATAAATACACAACGGTCACCCTGGCGTATCACGAGTGGAGCTCAATATCTCAACAAATGATGCCTAGTGCCTTATTATTCATCTTCTTCCATTCTTTGGATTTGAACTGTTCTTCTTCAACGAACCCGTCTTCATCATCTTCCTTCTTGTTATCTGCATCATCTTCAAACAGGTCCCACAAGTCTTTCCGCATTAGGTGATACATGGTCTTTTCCTTCCAGGCATGAAAGCCTTCTCCATTGAACTTTGCTATTTGCTCAAGCTCTGCCATGTTGCTAATCTTCAGTTAACCAGCAAAAAATTGTATTTTAATGTGTCAAGAGACACAAGAGAATTAGTGTCAAATTGACACTAGTTGAGTATTAATGGATACTAGTCGGTACTTGATCTGCTTCCTCTTAGGAACTTCGTGGATGGCTTCTGAGCTTCCTTGGACACTTCCAGACTAGTAATGAGCTTCAGAGAGTGTTCCTCAGTGATCAAAATCACTGTTGATGATGGTAATGAGAAAGAGGAATAAGGTTTCCAAGCTTCCAAATTTCTGGATATGGCTTCCTGGATCAGGGTTTCTGTAGCAGCCTGGTTTTTTGGTCTGTGTGCATTACACACTTGATCATTCTCAGAAATTTTTACATGGCCATGAAGCTTATGTCATGGGCTACAAAAGCCCTATGGTTGCTGCGTCGATTGCGCTGCGTGTTGTGCGTGCAGCTGTACGAACCGTCACACAGTTTCAGACTGCACCGTTTCTGGAAATCGTGCAATGCTGCCTGCTGTGGATGCTAATGTTGTTGTCCGATGTGATAGGCTGAAGTGCCTAGAGCAAGGGAACATACTTCCAGAAGGATTCACTTGAAGATATGGCCCGTAGAGAGAGATCCAAGTGCTCCAAGGTGGGTAGGTGCAGTCTGGCTATGGCTGCCACAAGGTCCAACTGAGATTTGAAGTTGAAACTGAAGGTATGAGCTGAATGTGGGTTGGTTAGAGATTACCAGAGGTGAAGGGAGACTAGAGATTCAGAGTATGAGCTGTGCCATGCCCAACTGGGCTCTGATACCATGTTAAATGATGCGGATCTAGGACATGACACAAGCTATGGTGGATCAAAGATGAAGACCAAGTTCATAATGACATGGACAAGTAGAGATAAACTATTACACAAGTGAATTAGGTTCCAAGATAGATTAGCTTGGACTCATAAACACAATCTTGTGTAGAATTGACAATGACAGACACTTAATTGAAAGTACAAAGCATCATGATATTGTGTTCATTTCATAGTCAAGTACAATGCTTTATAGGCTTTGAGTTGTTCCACTCTCCTCACTGTGCATATGGGATTCAGGACAGCTCCTCTTGGAGCATACATCATTTGTCTATTTCTCAACACACTACACCCTGGTACGATCGAAGGTGCGTCAGCAAGGTGAGAGATAGCCATAGCTGCTCTCTTGAAATTCTTGAAGGAATAAGCGATCTGTGGGTCTTGGAGGTTGAGTGTGAGCTCCCCTCTACATTTTGGTTCCATTGCTAGGACCAAGGAATTCAATCTTGAACGCTTGCCACCTCAACGAGCATCAAATTAAGGGTTTCATCCACGAATCGGAGCTTGAGATAGGTAGGAATTTTGGGTTTTTTAATATTCACATCAAGTAAGTATTTTGGTTATTTTGGTGTTTTGATGCTTAGGAGAGTAGGAGAAATCATTTCAGTACTTTGCTTTCGATTCTTGTTGCATTTAGAGTAGGTTAGGATTAAGAAATCAAATTGGAAAAGCGTAGCATTTGCTACTGTAAAACAGGCCCAAACATGGCATAAATCAAGAAAAACGGGAAAAAAGGAGTGCTCAAGGGGTTTAAGGTCGACAAGTAAGTGATTAGGAGTGGCAAGAACTTTGTCGAGAAGGGTTTAATATCCAAGAGACCAAGGGAGAGCTCATTTGAAACCCTGATTTTGTGTGTGTGTGTGTGTGTGTGTGTGTGCGCGCTCCATTACATGGATTTGCTTCAATCTTGCCGTCGAGGAGTTTGTCATTTCAAGCCTTCTCCTTAATCCATAGATATGATCTAGAAGTGCTTGATGACTACCTTGCCACGAATTGCACAATTCGTCTCATTTTTATCATTTCAACAAGAAATGTGCCACGTTCGGCCCTTTCGAGCAGTTCAATTCTAGGCCAAGTCCTAGAATTGGCCCTCGACAACTTGTCTTTGGTCTACTCGGTGGGGTGTCGTGATGCTATGCAGACACATTGTGAAAAAGCATGGAATGCATCATCATCCGATATTCTTATTGATCAAGAGAGTCAATGTGATCTGAGTCATTAGTACTAGTGTGAGTTGCATGGATTATCCAAAAATAATAGATTTTTGGATAATTTTAGCCTATTTTTGATATATTGGATATTATTTATTGTAAATCTGAAAAAGCTAGGAAATCTTTTAGATTAGGATGGCATGCAAAAAGCAAGTTACTTTTTCAGCCAGTTATTGGGTTTTTCATAAAAGAGAAAAACTTGACGAAATCGTATGCGTCGCGATCGTTGTTGACACGCTGAAAACTGCACTTTGAACTGGAAGAAGAAGAAGAAGTGATCTGGGAGATCCCTAACCAGGTGTCCTACGGTTTTACCCCCTTCCAAAGCCAACAGAGTCATCAGATTTAGGTTTCGAGTAGCAGAGAAGGAGTTGTTATTTCTTATCCACTTGTTTGTTCTACGAAGAAGCTCTAGGAGATCTAATGCCTGGAGAGTGCTTTTGAGTAGTGCCAGACAAAGGATTTCAGGTTCTGTCAATACATATTGATTTGATTCATTGTGCTTTATCTTTGTGGTGTTTACCTCTTATCTATTCTTTTTCTTCTCTTCCATCTGCTATCTCTACTTTCTTTTACCTCTGATTCTCGGTGGATTCGACCTTCGACAAAAACCCCTTCGACATTGGTGAACCCAACGTGAAAGTTCATCAGAAGAAGGAAAGGCAAGATGGGAGAACCTTCGAACACAATCTCTAGTGATGTTTTGCAATAGTTGGTGCAAAATATGAATATGCTTATGCAAGTACAACAACAACAATATGTGATGCAAGCTTCTGCTCAAACAGCAAGTGTTGTGATGAATGCTTTGCAAGCAATTGAGCGTGAGGTAAAGTTGTTCAATGGCAGGAATGTATATTCATATCTACATACCTTTGCTCAAAAGATGGAATTCTTTGGAGTGGCTCAACTCGCATGGAGTCGGTATTTTGTATGTGTTACTGTACATGAACTAAAAGCATGAATTACTAAATTTATACATGCAGAATACTTACTAGGTAGCTTTCAAGACGACACTCAAGGTAGAATTTTACATTGAGGATACTCGTTTGATTACGCGCATGACTTTTCATGAGTGGGTTTTACAACCCAATAAGGGTCTTGTGGCTACTACAGAATTGTTAAGAGAATTTAATAGTCAATTTGAGCAGCTGGATCTTGTAGAATAGCAAGCTCTTGCAAGCCAAAAAATTAAATTTTTTTTACACGTAGCTTATCCTGAGATTCAAGAGAAGCTTGATGATTTACTGGAGGATCAGACTACAAAGACAAGTTTAAAAACAAAGTGGAGACATGTCAAGGAAGCTCTTAATGCACTTGTGAAAAAGCATAGAAGAAGAGAAAGATTGCATGTCTCTAGCTTGCCCACTATTACAGGCAAGACAATTGATGTATCCAGTAAGCCACCCACTTCTGTGGGTAACCCTATAACTATACCTGCTATTATTCCCTCTGTTAGGGAAGATGTCTTAGATGAATTGGTCAAAGGGATGCGGGATCTTCAATTGAAGGTTGCAAAATTGGATGAGAAAGGACAAGAGGATAGGGGACGGGCAACAACTCCTAAGCCAGGAAAAAGATGTATGTGGTGTGATAGTTTGCAGCATGAGAGAAAGGATTGTGCTGCCTATCAGGAGGCCTTGGCACGATAGCTCATCTTTTGAAAAGATGGCAAGATCCATGCACAACAAATGGGATTGCCTGTTGCTTTGAATTTTGGAAAGGGAGGTATGCAGAAGTTGTTGGAAGACTTGGCTGTCCGAAATGCTTATGCGGATGTACATGCTTCTACTTTTGGTCTACAGTTGGATAGAATGCATGGCCAAGTGATGGTTGGTCCAAAGATCCAAAGGCTGAAATATGGACACATGCTTTAGATGCAGCTGAAAAGAGAAAAGTTATTGATAGTAAAAGATCTCATGCAAGGCAAGAAATTGGTGACATAACTGATTGGGAATCATTGGTAGATGCATATTTAGTGGATGCATGTTTAGAACATGGGCAAAACACAAATGCACTTGTGGAAGAGAAACAGAAGAGAGATGAAGATAATGCAGGGATATCTAAGGAAGTGAGAAGAAGAAGTGTGGATTTGCCTAAAGCTACAAATCAGCCACCTCCCGAGCATGTTATGGAATAGGTCATTCAAGAGCAAAAATAGGATAGCAAGCAAGAGGGCAAAAAGTTGGGATATAAGCTATAGCCTGATATTGAGGCAACCACGAATGCCTTGGAAGATTTTGTACTAGAAGATTCAACCATTGCACCTATAGATTTTCTTAATGCATCTGAAGAGGTTTGTGAAGATAATGATTTACTTGATGCAGGGACTCAAATGGAGATTGGTGACTTGTTGGATGCACATGATTTGCAAGATGATACAATTATCATTTTTGAGATAGTTTGTGAGCTTGAGGATATGCCTTTAGAGGATATTAGATATGATACTCCACAGTTGGAAACTGTTTCAAATGCTTTACCAAAGACGTTGATAGACAAATCAGAGATGCTTCAAGATATGGATTGCTTCACTATTTTTTGTAATGGTGAGAATGTGTTGAATGTAAATGAGGCTCAGTTTATGTTGGATGTGGAGAAAAACGATTATCAGAAGAAACTTTCTATGCGCCGGACTTTGAAAGAGTAGGCATGTTGCTATGTATTTGTTGATGGGTTCATTGATAGCATGTATATGGAGATTCAACAACCTCTAATGTATGATATGCACCCTAGGCCTTATGACTCTAGAGGGGATACTAGGTATGGCTCAAGAGTTGTACGAATGCCGAGTATTTTGATCTATGATCTAGGGGGATGCCTTCTTATATGCATGATGAGTAACAAGTTGATGCTATGGGTGTTTGATCCAACTGGTACATTGGTGGCACATACCGGAGGATGTGCAAGTTCAGAGGGAGTGGATGTCATGATACTATGCAGACACAATGTGAAAAAGCATGGAATGCATCATCATCCGACTTTCTTATTGATCAAGAGACTCAATGTGATCTGAGTCACTAGTACTAGTGTGAGTTACGTGGATTATTTAAAACTACTAGATTTTTGGATAATTTTAGCTTATTTTCGATATGTTGGATATTAATTATTGTAAATATCCGAAAAATCTAGGACAACTTTTAGATTAGGATGGCATGCAAAAAGTAAGTTACTTTTTTAGCCAGTTATTGGGTTCTTCCTAAAAGAGAAAAGCTTGACGAAATCGCGTGCGTCGCCGATCGCTATTGACAGGCTAAAAACTGCACTTTGAACTGGAAGAAGAAGAAGAAAAAGTGATCTGGGAGATCCATGACCAAGTTTCGTGGCAAGTGTCGTGGGGTTTTACCCCCCTTCTGAAGAAGCCAATGGAGCCATCATATTTGGATTCCGATCAGTAGAGAAGGAGCCATTACTTCTGATCCATGTTTTTATTCTATAAAGAAGCTCCAGGAGATCTAATGCCTGAAGAGTGCTTTTGAGTAGTGCCAGACAAAGGATTTCAAGTTCTATCAATACATATTGATTTGATTCATTGTCCTTTATCTTTGTCCTGTTTACCTCTTGTCTATTCTTTTTCTTCTCTTCCATCTCCTATCCCTACTTCCTTCTACATCTGATTCCCAGTGGATTCGACCTTTCTACAAAAACCCCTCCGACAGTGGTCGACTTGGTCTTACTCACTCGAACACACAGCCACTCAGCCCACCTAGATTCGGTATGGTCAAGCTACACATTCGGGCACTTTAGGTACTCAGCCCGCCCAATTCAGCCTGAGCCTAGTCCCGTTCGGGCACTCGGCCCTCAGACATAACATCCACTTCATCCTTGGACCATTCAGACCATCCGAACTCCATATTTGGCCTCGGCTCACTTGTGCCATGTTTCGTTTGGACATCCCAATTTGGCCTAGTTTTACTCAGCACTCGGCCATTCGGCCCCGTCCAAGTTATACACTCAACCCGTGCAATTTAGACATGTTGGGCCAAATTTGATTTTTCCAAAAAATTTTAAATTCTTGATGAGACCCACCAAGACATTGGCCATACGAACCTCCGAAGGCCATACAGGCACTTGAATCACCTTTCTAGTGCAAAGAATAGAAGAATTAGCAAGACGCAAACGTAGAGGCAACACTAGTCGAGTGCTCAGGATAAAGGGAAGGGCACTGATTCATGGCAAGAGCTAGTAGGGATGAAGACGGAAATAGCCAAATTTTAGGAGATGATGAAACTACAAATCATAATATCCATATTATCATACAGTTGGCCTGTCTTTTACATGTTCTAAACTTCCTATCATATTCTTGTAAAGTCATAATCAACTCTCATTATTCCCATCAACCACTTATAATGGCACATGGATGAAATCATAGTATTTAGATGAAACCCATAAGTTCTCATTAAGTAGACACATAATTCCATGACAATGCATGTAAGAAACCAAGGGGATTATGAGGGTTTGGATATGTGTGAGCTATTGTGCGGTTAAGTGACAATCCCAAAGTTTTGATTAAGGTTTTATACTAGGGTTAAAACTATGTGTGGCTCTATGATTGGCATATGGCTAGCTAGAGGCCTGAATGCATGGATATTTATATAATCCTACCTATGAGTGATTGTGGTGAATACACCCAGGTGTAGGGCACACAAGTGAAGGATTGAGTTAATCCACAATTGTAAGGATAGTCTATTAGTGCAAGTGAACCATGCTTAAGAGTTATCCTAGGGCCTATACCCTAATCCCCTCCTAAACAAAAGATGTTGTGCCCTACACCCTAAATCCGAGCCTTGTATTTCAAAACATAAATGTTGAAGCATAAATCCATAGGGACTGTATCTCCTTGGATCTTAAATCCATAGGGACTCAAAACCCCTTATAAGACCCTAAAAATGTTGAAGCTTAAATTTTAAACCCTATGCCCTAGACCCTAAATCATATATCCTCTAAACCCTTGATGATAAACCCCAAACACATATCATTTATACTAAACTTGAGCACATTGAATTGCTCATATGCTGCTTGCATGATACATGCATGAACTCTTGCTATTAAATACATAAGATCAAATGGCTGGGGTTTTGTCTTTGAGGTGGTTGGATTAGTCATCACTTCATCCATATGGTGATCAATTCAACAGCAAGAGATCCATTATCAATTAAGTATCCTTTTTTCACCCATGCTAACTAAAAAGGGGACCATGTTAGTAGCAAGAGGTCAAGTACAAGGAAACATCTTCTTTTTTTCCCATGCTAGCCATTTTGAGCTTGCTCCTCATGTACATATTTCAAATGCTCTATTTCATGCTCCCTCAAACTTCTATTATTAGAAAATCAAGGTCATATGAAATCCTTCTAGATAAATGTAAAAGGTGCAACCCTAATTAGTGCATGTAAGTTGATATCTAATGTATGTGACCCAAGATGTATGACTATGGTGACCTATTATACAATTCTTATACATAGTGTAAGGTGTGAGTTACTTTAATAAATGAGGTTAGGGATGAGAGAAAAAGCATAGAAGAGAGAGAAAAGAGAAGAGAGAATGAGTGATGAGGAGAGAGAAAGGCTAGAAAGATAGGAGAGAGGTGAGACAAGCCATGAAAGTTGTGAGAGAGAAGGTAAAATAAAGAGACTGTAATTGTATTAACGAAGTGGTGCAAATTTACAAGTCTCAACACCTTATATACCTATGCTAGTATCACAAGGTATTATTAGTAAACCATCTAAAAATAATGAATCTTCCTAGCTTCTTATAATGCATTCCTTCGTGAAGGTTTCCTCCCACAAGAACAAAACTAAGAAAAATATTACAATGTCTAATAGGATGGGCAAAATAACGTACTATTTTGTTTATAGCCATATGAATAATGGAAAATGAATAAGAAAAATCAAATATTTGATGAGAATGAGGACACAAATAGAGGTCTCTACTATTAAAACCATTTTGATATCTTCAAAAGAAATTTTGAGCCTCTAAATCTTTGAGAAAAGATTCCTATAGTCAGTAGACTACTTGTTGGAAGAACAAACCTTGCTATCAAAATTTCCATAACTCATCATAGAGTAGTCTTCTTGATATGAATTTTTTATGCGCCTTTGAAATAGAGCTTGCACATACAAACTTGTATCAACTAGTCTTCTTGGGGATGATCTTGGAAGTATAGATATGACTTGAGTACATGCCCAAGCCCATATCATCCCTCTCTTTATGGGGGAGGAAGGTGATACAATTTTTTCCCTCTCTGTTCTTTGAGACCATGGCAAGGTAGTTTCTCCTCTCCCATTAAGATGTTTATGAGATATATCTTTAGCACATACTTAGTATTACATCAATAATGTCTTTTAGAGGGAGCCTGAGAAAGTACTCAAGCTTGTCTCTTCTCTATCTTTGAGATGTCTTCGAGATAGAGCTTAAGCACATGCTAAGGCCTCTATTAACCCTATAACATTTTGGTACAAGTTTGAGATGTCTCTATAGAGCTTAAGCATGTGTTGAGGCTTGTATCAACCTATTACATTTTGGTAATAGTTTGAGGTGTCTTTGGGATAGACCTTGAGCATATACTTTTTAATATATCTTTTTTGAGACAGATATATCCTCAAGTTTGTATCTATCTATTTGATATGAATTTTTAATATATCTTTTTTGAGACAGATCTTGAGCACATGCTCAAGCTTGCATCAAAAATATGTTTATGGGAGAGGACCTTAGCAATATAGATTCATTGTATCTCCTTTGTCTTTGAGATGCTTTTGAGATAAAGATTGAGCACATGTGCAAGCTTGCATCAACCATCTATTTTCAGCAACAAGAACTTTGAGATAACTTTGGGAAAGAGCTTGAGCACATGGTCCAAATCCTCTTTTTCATTGGGGGAAATGGGAGAGCTAGGGGAAGGGGGAAACTTTGCAATATAGAGGAATAGGGCTTGAGCATGTGCTCAATCCTAGAAAGACCCTCTCCACTTTTATGTGTCCTTTTTGGGATGGATGCTCAAGCTTGTATCATCCCTCTCTTTATGAGGCATGAACTTGGAAATATTATTTCCACTCTATCTTTGAGTGCAGTATCATGATTTTTCCTCTCTCATTGAGATGTCTATGAGATAGAGCTTGAGCATATGCTCAAGCTTGTATTAACATTGTTGTTTTTATATGAATTTTTTATGTCTGGGATAGAGCTTAAGCACATGATCGAGTGTGTATCAACCCTCTCTTTCTTTGGGGAGACATTGGCAACATAGTGAGAAAGAGCTTGAGAGCATGTGTTAAAGCCCTTATCAGCTCTCTCTCTATCCGTGTGTGTGATCTCTTTGGGATGGATCTTGAGCACATAAAAGTGATTTAGATAAAATGGAAAAATTTCCATGTTATGAAAATTTTGAATTTGCCAAGGTCAAGATTATTTCTAATTAGTTGGTCTAGTATTATGAGTTTAGGAAGGAATAATAGAGTTGAGAAGTATCACATTATTATCTTTATTCTCCTTTAATTTTGAGCTTGGCCATGTGATGAGACCTTACATTTATCCTTTGAATATAGTTAGCCCACTTGACTATTATTAATAGGCTAATATTATTATTATTTTATTAATATTGATATTGGCAAGTTCATTGATGATAATATATGACGAGAAGGGTAATAAATATAATGAAAAATAGGTGGTATTTTAAAACAGTACAGTTGAAACTCCATCCAATTAGTCTGAAATACTAGTTTTGGATTACACTGTTAGATTATGTCATGAATGTCTTTCCGAGAAAAAATATCAAATAAATTTTACAAAAAAAATAATAATTTTAAATAAAAATTAAACTATGTTTAATAAATGTTAAATATCATTATAGTCAAAAATCAATTAATAAAATATGCTTTAATGAAATTCGCATTGACTAGTTAAAATTTATCCCAACAACAGGACTACATAGTAGATAATCTATTTGGTTTTGCATTCTTACTCACCATTGATCTACTCATGGACTAGAACTATAGTTTCAAAAATTTGATGTATTGCTTATACACTTTTAGAATCAACTATTTTGCTTTCATGTTGTTCATCCATCATTACTTCGTTGGGAGATTTCTAATGTTGGATTATATTTGTGAGCTCAAGTTTTTCACAATCTATTTGCATGATAATAATCCAAATTACATCATCTACCCCTAATGGAATTTTCGTTCCAGCCATCAATACACGTGCAACTTGTGCAATATGTCTATTTTTCCTTTTGCAACCCCATTTTGCTATGGGGTATACATGCAAGTAAACAGTCTCTTTATTCCATGAGACCTGAAAAAGTCACTAAACTCATTAGAGAGGTACTCTTCCCCTCCATATGATCTCAAACACTTAAATTTCAAGCATATTTTTGTTTTAAAAGGTTATTCATGTGTATGCAAACTTCTTGTCTTGCTTTATTTCTTTCTCCATTGAAAGAGAGAGTGAGTGAGGAAGAGGTTGAGATTGAGAGCAAGGGAATGATGGTGTAAGTGTGAGGAACTAAGTGGTAAAGCCTTCTTTTGTTTCTCTAGCACTCTCTCTTGCATGTGCCTATGCTTCTCTCTTACATGCAAAGGCCATAGAGGATTTGAGAACTAAGACAATGTGTCATGGATTATAGAGCTTGCAATGTGCAACCTTCGTGCTCAAGGGAAGGCCATTCATATACTAGATGAGCTATAGAAGAAGCTTGATCTAAAGACTTAAAAATGTATTTTTATTGGATACTCTTTAGAGAAGAAAGGGTATCATGGTTATAACCTTATCATGGGTGAGTTCAGAGTGAGTAAAGATATTATTTTTTATGAGATGAGCAATTGGTATGCATCTAGTGGTGATGCATTGGATGATGATCATGATCATGATAGTTTTGTGTAGAACGAAAAGAAAGAATCATGGACCCTTAATGGGCCAAAAGCATCATCTAGTACTACATCTACACTTAGTCCTTGCTCTGTGAGACTAAGGAGAAGTCCCACATCTTCAACTACATCCACTGGTGTTGCAAGTAAAGACAAAGGGAAGAAGAAAGTGTTAGATGGTAATGTTGCATCTACTAGTCATTTGGATTGGACAAAGAATATTGCCATAGTTCAGAGAGTTTGGATGATGAGCTTGGTATTCCTTCATTCAAGACACCAAATGTATAGAGAGAATACGGTAATATAAAGGCTCCACAAAGTGATCCAGTGGTACAAAGTCTAACATGATCATATATCCTATTAAAAATTTGGTTTTGAAGGTTATGGAGCTAACCATTATGCTTATATGGTAAAGGTGATTGAGGATGTTGAGTCCTCTTGTTTTGAGGATGCTATTGGTCATGGTCATTGGGGTCCAATATGAGGAGATGGCTACATTATAACCAAATAAGACTTGGGATCTACTAACATTGCCTAAGAGAAATAAAGCTAGTAGCTGTAAGTGGGTCTACAAAATCAAACATAATGGAGATGATTCTATTATCAGGTATAAGGTTAGGCTCACTTTTTGCAGAAGGCTATACTCAAACATATGGCATATATTATGAAGAGACATTTAGTCTAGTTGCTAGAATGGCAACTGTTGGATGTGTGAATGCTTTAGTAGCATCCAAAGGTTGGAGTTTATAGCAAATGGATGTCAAGAAGGCCTTCTTGCATGGAGAATTACAAGAAGAGTTGTATATGGAGCGGCAACCAAGTTATGAGGATTTAGAGCATGCTACATATGTGTGTAGGTTAAAGAAGGTGCTCTGTGGTGGGCTAATGCAAGCACTTAGAGCATGGTCTAATAAGATTGGAGAGCATCTTGTCAACATTGGTTTTTTTGTTTTTTATGCTTATCACTTACTTTATGTCACAAAGGGGGATGCACGTTTGGTCATCATATTGATCTATATGGATGCCTTGATTACTACAAGTGATAATGATAGTGGGATTGCTAAAGTTGACCTTTTGAAGAAGAAGTTTGAAATGAATGATTTGGGTAAGCTAAGGTACTTTCTTGGTATTGAGGTGATCAAATGCAATGATGGTGTATGTCTATCCCAAAGGCAATAGAGCTTGGATATGTTGTCCAAATATGGTATGACAACATCTAAGCCTCTTTCAATGCCATTGAAGCAAAATGTGAAGTTGAGTATTGATTTTGGGGATGAGATAGAAGACCCTACTATGTTCAGAGGAATAGTAGGAAGTCTGATTTATATGGCTATTACAAGGCCAGTCTTGAGTTATATTGTTGGCCTTGTCAGTTAGTTTATATAGATACCTAGAAAGACTCATTTGGATGCAGCTAGACATATTGAGGTATGCGAAGTCCACTTTGCATTATGGACTTTTTAATGAGGTAGGTAAGGATATACATGTGTCTGAATACACAGATGCGAGTTGGATTGGTAGCATGTGTGAGAGAAGATCTACCAACAAATTCATGTTTTCCCTTGGTAGTGTAGTAGTTACATGAAATTATAGCAAAAGGTAACTTGCAATTGCTTTATCAAGTATAGAGAGGCTGAGTACATAGGTGTTTTTATGGTAGTATGTCACGTGGTATGACTGCAAAAGTTATTGGGTGCTTTGGATATGTAGGGAGATGGTTTAGTTGTCATTAATTATGACAATATGAGCATCATATTGTTAGCTGGGAACTAAGTGTTCCATGCTAGGACAAAACACATTGAGATGCATTACACTTTGTGAGACATAAGGTACTTCCAAGGTAGATTGAGTTGGTATATGTCAAACACAAAAGATCTGATAACTGATATTTTCACAAATGCATTGGGTGCAAACAAGCTTTGAAAATTTCCAAGCTTACTTGGATTTGCAAAGATACAATTGAGCTTGAGGGGGAGTGTTGAGATGGCAAGCTCAATACGTGCACACATTGATGGTGAACCACCTAGTTAGATGGGTCCACACATCTATACTTAGCACATTGGTGGTCATTACAATTCTCACATGACCATTGACTTATCACTTATTAATTTAGTTTGTTGCACCTACCTACAAATGGCATATTTATAGTACTAATCAATTAGTATAGTTAGTTATATACTATTTGAATTAGTAGGCCACTTTTCTTTATGCTAGATCTTATCTCTACTTTGTGTATATTTTATTGTATAAAAAAAGAATAAGAAACTAGCAAGATAACTTTTTGGGCTCCATCTCTCTTCTTGTGTTCTTGAGTGAGCTTCCTCTTATGTGTATGGTATGTGTTTGGCATAGCAGCTCAAGCAAGTCCCCCCACCATGCAATTTGTGACAGACTTCACATAAGCTTGAGCACATAACCAATCTCCACCTTCTTAAAGTGAAATCAAAGAGAGAGTTGCTATTATCTTGAGAATATGGCCAAGTTGTGCCTCAAAAATATCTTGATCAGAGGATTAAGTACATTTCTAAGCTCTGCCTAAAATATTTCTTGATAGGAGGGCTAACATAAGCTCAAGCACATTGCTAAACTCTATTCCATTGAAGGGATTATAAGGAAATACTTTACATGAGCTTGGGCACATAGCCAAGATTTATCTCAAAGTTTACTCAAAGATCAATTTTCTATCCACTTGATCACATGGCCAAGTTGTGCCTCACATATATTTCAAAGTGAATATTGATACAAGCTTGAGCACATGTCCAAGCTTTGCATAGGGGAATCTCAATAATAGGGTTAATATAAGTTTGAGCACATGGTTAAGGCTCTACTACCTCAAAGATATCAAGGAGAGAGTTGATATAAGCTCCAAGCTTTAATTAAAAGACATAAAAAAGAAAAGATTGATACAAGTTTGGGTACATGGCCAAGATAAACATCAGAAAGATCTTGATGGGAGGGTTGACATAAGCTCAATTACATTACTAAGCTCTACCTTGTTGAAGAGATCCCAAGGAGAGAATTTACATAATCTTGAGCACATAGCCAAGCTTTGCCTCCACAAAGTGAATTGAAAGAGAGGGCTACTCTCCCCTTGAGCACCTGGCCAAGTTCTACCTAAAAGAGTTTTTAAAATGAAGTTTGATATAAGCTTGAGCACATGTCCAAGTTCTACCTAGAAGAGATCTCAAGGATGGGGTTGATGTAAGCTTGAGCACATTGTAAAGCTCTACTACCTCAAAAACATCTCAAGGAGAGATTTGATATATGCTGTAGGGTTTACCATAGTAGGTTTTGGGTTTATCCGCAAGGTTTTAGAGATTATAGGACTTAGGATTTTTGGGCCCCTATAGATATAGAATCCAAATAAATGTAATCCCTATTTATTTAGGCTTCAAGAATTATGTTTTGAGGTACAAGGCTCAAAGTTGGCTGTAGGGCTCAATGGCTTTTTTTAGGGGGATAGGATTTGGGTTTTAGGGTTTGCGTCCTAGAGTATATGGTTTAAGGTTTCGAATAGAGGTTATAGGTTTTGGGTATATTGTCAAGGGTTTAGAGGGCATAGGATCTAGGGCCTAGGGATTACGGTTAAAAGTTGATGGTTCAAGTTTCAAGGTGTTTAAGGCTTTTAGAAATTCTAGGATTTTTAGGATTTAGGATTTTTAGATTTTTTAGGGATTCTAGGGTTTTTAGGGTTTAGGGTCTATTAAATTTGGTTTGGATTTATGTTTTAGGGTTCATGATTTGGAGTTAATGATTCATTTCTTTACAATTTAGAGTTAAAGGGCCTAGGAATTATGTCCTAGGGTCTAAAGCTTAAGGTTTAGGGTTGAGGATCTAAGATTTAGAGTTTAGGTCTTTAGGATTTGAAATTTGGGTTTTTGGGATTCTTAATTGGATGTTAGAGAAATGAAAAATAATACAACTAAAAATCATTACTACATACCATGAGTTTTGAGGTAGATGTATTGCCATGTGTTAAAAAAGAGTTTCATTGTTACCATGAGTTTTTAGAATACCATGAGTTTGGAGATAGTTGTATTACTAGAAAAGTGGGTTGAAGAGCATGAAGGCCAAATAGAGAAGGCCATGCAGTTAATTAGTCTTATTAGGCCCTAAATTATATTTCTCGATTGAATCTACAAGGCTCAATAATTAAGGGGCTGCATCCATCTATACACTAGAATGCATAAGGTGGGACCATGATATTCATTCCTTGATGGACTTGTTTTAATATCTTTTGCCTATCCTTTTTGTTGAATAATCATGGTTCTAAGAGCATCTAGTTTTTGTATTCCTTGAAGGTGGTTTGTTGCACCTTTTGTTACCATATGAGAAGTCTTGATTCCAAATCCACTTAGTATACCCATGTCATCACTAAATTCTAGATGCCAATGGCTATTCTATTAGACCCCCATCCTAAAACCCATTGAATTCATAAAATAGATAGCCTCAACAAGACATGTTGCACTCCCCCAATATTGAGTCTCTTATCAAATCCAATATCTTTGCCCTTTGAAATATTGATTTTGACCATGCAAGATTGCATGAGATCAATGCTATATTTAGAAACATTCCACTCCATATGTTTGATGGCCAAAATTCCACTCCACATAGTTGACTTTCCATAAGTCACAAGCTCACCCATAGCAAGGTTATTCACATGAACTCCACTCATAAGCACAAAGAATTCATGAGCCTAGATTCATTTAAGTTCTTCTATAGTCCTCATGTATAGAAAACTCTTTAGGCGTAACCTTTGACACACATATTTAAGAAGTTGGAAAGAAATATTATTCTTAGATCATTTATTAATAATGACGTGTCACACTATCATTGGTATATAAGGTGTTGAAACTTGTAGTTTTTCATCACTTCATTAATACAATTTCAATCTCTTCATCTTACCTTCTCTCTCATAGCTTTCATGGTTTTTCTCACCTCTCTCCTATCTTTCTAGTCCTTGTCTCTCCTTATCACTCATTTTCTCTCATATTTTCTCTCTCTTCTTCAAATTTTCTCTCATCCCTAATCTCCTTAATTATAAGTGGCATCAAATATTGGACTTGAGTGAGGTTTGATAAGGATCTTAGAGGAATTGAGCCAAACCATGCAATCGCAGATCCGTGGTCAAGATATAGGTCATTTTGAAGGTAACTTTGTAAAAGAAGAGGTAACCAAACTTAGAGAAGACTAAAATTTAGTTGCTTTTTGGAGTGGAGCTTCCTTCTTATTCTCCCAAGCTTGCGTGAAGCTTCCATGGAGGAATTTCTTCATCTTTCTCTTCTCCAAAGCTTATAAAGAATGAATAGTTATGGTATCTTAGTTCTCCCCCGTGAAGAATAGAGTACATTCATAGATGTCCCTTGCTCGAATCAATAGCCATGTAGTCTCTACAATTGCCCAAAAATAGCATTAACTTCTTGTAGCAGATCATGTCTACATAATCCATGGTTGGGATCATCTACCTTCACCATTAATACTTACTAGAGCTAGGAAGCTTCATCTTGGAGCCTTCTCTTTCATCATTTGAATGTTATTCTTTCCCAAACTCCAACAAGTATAATCCGTGAGCAACCATTAAAGCTTTAGCAAAGCTTCTGAGTTTTAAAGGGCTTTTAGTCTATTTGATCCCCAAATCTTATCTACAGTAAGGATTCTTCAAGATTCATCAAGGATTGGAAGCATTTGAGCTCTCTTCAACCTTTCAAGTTCCCATTGGAGAAGAGCTTCTTGATTATTCATCAAGGATTGGAAGCATTTGAGCTCTCTTCAACCTTTCAAGTTCCCATTGGAGAAGATCTTCTTGATTATTCATCAAGCATGGAGATTCTTTATTATTGAAGTATAAAGAGAGTTGAAAACAATTAATCCAAGGGATTTCAAGTGATCTTTTTTCTTCATCAACGATGCTAGAGAATTATGGTGCCATAGGAGCATTATGCAACTATAAAGTCCAATTTTGAAACAATATTTTGGGGTTGTCAATCATAATGGGAGTAATCTCCACCTATTGATTGTGGATAGCTATGGGAGGCATCTATTAGAGACTTTCTATCACTTGATGCATCTAATTGCATTGCTTATTGAGGGTATTCAGCTTTAAGATTGATTAGAGGTATTTTATTAGTTCCTAATCTCTTATTTTAGAGCCTATTGTTGTGCTCAATCCAATTTTTGGAGAGACTCAAGGATTAAGTATTTTTTTAGTATTTGAAGATATAATCATGCTTGAATGCCTATTCATTTCAAATCAATAAGATTTTTAACGCTCAATCTTTGAGGCTGTCCTAGGCATTACTGCTCATAGCAACTCATTATATTTGAAGCTTTACTCTAACTCTCATTCTTGATTAGTGGGTGTTGTTGTGATTGATTTAAAAATCATCATCCATTATAAAGGGTAAGAGATATAACAGTGAGTCACTAACTACCTACTATAAATCCCTATTCTTGATTCTAATATTTTTTAAAGCTCCATTGCTTATAATTGAAAATTTAAAGCCTTAAACACTATAGTAGGAAATTTGGAAATTCTCATATGGTTTGGAATTCCCAATATAGCTAATATTTGGCCACGTGATCAAATCTTGTCCCCTTACTTGAAAGTGGAGTCTACCCTAATTACTATATAGGTTGTCTTTCCAAGTCCCATTTTCAATGGGTTAAGATTTAGCCACATGGCCAAATCTTTACCCCTTATTTGAAAGTGGGACTTGCGAGATTCTCAAATTCTCTAATATGGTGTTCTTAATTAAAGTACATGCATATCATGATAATTGATTGGCATAGAATGTCACTACCAAGTTGAGATACCCAGCAAGGAAAAGGGTGGATATTGGGGGAGATAGTGGTATAAAAGAGAAGTGACTCTCCCTCACTATCAAAGATCCCAAAGGGGTACAACCAATTGACCCGGGGGGAACTTTTCCCACCTTCGCGTGATTCAAAGCCCATATAGGGAGCCTGTCCTATCATTTTATCTTGAAGATGGTACTATTATTGAATATTTAGGCCTATTTCTACCCCCTATAGTAGTTTACAGGATGCCCTCTCATTATAGGTTTAAAAGGAGGAAACATGATTTATAGTGACAAAAACATAGAATTTTTAGGACCAAGTATAGGTTGTACATCGTATTTAATGCTTCTCATAGGTCATATATAGATGCATTAGTGAAATACAATGTTTGTCGGCTCAAAAAATGATCCCATTGGATTAAATAAGACTCAAATTGAACTCAAAGGTCTTCCACAAGGTCATTCAAATAGGGATTGGTCGTAGGATGTTTTTGTCATGCAACTTTGGGCAGCTGTAACTTTTTTTTGTCCTAAATGAAATTGTAGGATTAATTGATTTTTAAAAGAGGAAAAGGTAATCTTTGATTTAAATCAAAAAAATTTCAATCAGATTTGTCTAGAAAAAGTTATAGCAAGTTTAGTGGCAATAGGTACTGCAACACTAAACTACCATGATAAGGCATCATAAAGGCAAAAATAGGCCTCTAGAGAAGCTACCAATACAAATAAGAGATTCACTCTTGGAAAATTTTATTCAAAGGTATTTTGATGATGTTCAAGTCTATGAAGAACTCAATCAATGAATGCCACTTTGTGTGAGCATGAGGCCCATCATTCTCCATTGATAGACTTGCTAATCAATTTGTAAAATGGATGGAATCCCAAGCATTTAAAAAAATAAAATTCAACCTAAGGAAAGTGAACTTCAAATGAAGGTGAAAGAAAGGGAAAATTTGTAGCAAGATATAGAGAGATTGCTGATACAAGATGAAAGAATCCATGCTAAAAGACCATCATTCCAATCAGCCAATGTCAATGCCCAAGGTATTCTTGATAAATCAATGATTTCTCCTTCCACTTTTGAGGTAGGAGATACTTCTCATAATATTGATAACCTTATTGGAAGCATTAGTGGAGTGAACTTGATTAGTAGCATTAATGGAGTAAATCTTCTTCCTCCAAGACCACCCACTCATACACCAAAACCTTAGCCTTCTTATGTCAAAAAATATTCTAGCAACAATGGTTTTATGGACAATAAAAATGATCCACTTCATAATGGGAAATAAATGTATAATGAATGGTAACTTAGAGATAAGGTTGTGCTACCTAATATAATATTCAATCTTCTTCTATATCTGAACTTGAAGAGTGGGTAGCAAAATTGGAGTCCTACTTTGACAATGTCTCAAGGATGGGTGACCAAAAGATCCAATTTTCCACTTTACTCTTACAAGGCTTTACACATACTTAGTGGCACTATATGAAGAAGGAAAATCAACTTGTAGACACTTAGGAAGAGTTCAAGGCACTATTGACACAAGTTTTTGTCTCCCCAATTGAAAAGGAAAAGCTTGCTCCAAAAGGTGGTACAACTTAGAGCAGTGAGGACTCAGCATACAAGAGCATATAAATCAGTTTCTCAAACTCACCATGCATGTGGGGAGCATTAGTGTGATGATGCCAAGCTACATAGGTACCTATATAAGTTAGATCCTATTTTTTCCGCTAATGTTATGGCCCAATCCCCTACTACCTTTGTCTCTAGCATTATACCAATGACAATGGGGCCTTAACCACTCTTTATCCACTTGATAAGTTGCAAAATGATAGGCCCAATAATCTCATGGACATGAACCAGTAAACAACCCCTTTATATCACACCCTTCTAAATGTAAAAAATGTATAAAAATGCTATTTTAAAAATACCTTAATTTGAACCCACGTGATGCACACATGTATTCATAAGTAACTTACTCGACTATCCTCATGAAACACAATATCATGGCTACAGATAACCTTTCAAGCCTGTTGATCCCAAAGGTGAGAGCCCACCTCACCTGCATCACTATACATGATACCTATCATCATCTAGCTATGAAGTGGAGATAAGGATTTTAGTCAAATCTAAGACATGAGTACATCATGAAGCATAAATGGAGCACTAGTACCAAAGTATAATCTCACATCATCTATACCAATAATGTCACATACATGATCATCACCTAGTTTTACTAAACCTTTAATAGTGTTGTAGATATAAAACCAATGACAATGTGGTAACATGGAAAAAGCCCCCAAATCAAGACATTGAGAATAAGAATACCAAAGATCATAGCAGCAAGTGGTGAAGCAATAAGTACGTAATCATTTGAGTTGTACTCTAAGGCATTTATCTCTTCTATCTAAACACTGGGCTTAGGAACAATGTTGTGATAATTAGAAGATTTTGCACTATAATTCACTTTTTCTTTGCCTTTTTGTGCCTATCCTTATGGAACTATAATTACAACCTTATGGACCATGCCACCCATAATAATGACTCAAGGAAGTTACTATATGTATATCCTCTACATCACGTGCATTTAAGGCTTATTTATAAATATCCTTATCTGTGAATTTTTCCTAAATAAAACATTACCCTTTCTATTCAATTAGTAAATAACCCCTTTATATTACACCCTTCTATATGTAAAAAATGTATCAAAATGCTATTTTAAAAATACCATAATTTGAATCCATGTGATGCACATTTATATTCATAAGTAACTTACCCGAGAATAATGATAAGTAAGAGAGGATTTAGGACCACAAGACTTATTGCGTGATTGCCCACTAGACTTAGACTTATCCATATTAGGTTGTGAGTCTCACCACCATATTTGGCTCTCACTGTAAGTGTATGAGAAGTATAGGCTATGTCATTCTTCTTCATGTTCACTTATTCTATAAGCAAAGCATCCTCTACATCCTTGAGCTGGGCTTGAGCTTAAGGCCTTCATCAAGAGGGTTTGCACTCATAGCAATATGGAATGTATCCCAAGACTCAAGTGGTGTGATAAGTAAGAAAAAAGAACTAACATTCTCCTCAAACTTAAGGCCCTATAATGAAGTAAGCTAATTGAAAATGAAATGAAACTCATTTAGGTGAGAAGATATAGAGGTTCCTTCATTCAAAGATCCATGAGTTTATTAATCCAATATAGCTATGTTGCAAGACTCTACTTATCATGCATATTACAAATTCTTTTCCATAATGCATAAGCACCCTCCTCCGTCTCAATGGCATTGAAGTATATCTGCTTTGACAATGAAAAAATAATTATAGACTTACAAAGCTCATCAAGCTCTTTCCACTAATGTGAATTATAACCTTGTGGCTTTATTCCATTCCCTTTAATTTCAATGGCTTGACTTGTTTCATTTGCGCCAATACATGCCAAATTTGAGACTTCCAATACTTGAAGTTATTGCCATCTAACTTCTCTATGTTGAAGATAGCATTATCATTGGAAGCATTTGAAGCACTTGCCACTAGATCTGCTAAACAAAGAGATTGTGGGTCAATATAATAATAGCAAATCAGTGGACCTAAAACCAAGCCAAAAAGTGTGCAATATGAGACAACAGACTAGGCCAATATACTATTGTTCACAAGTAGAAAGTACTAGAATGCTGCATACAAGTGTCTACTCTCAAAGAAATTGCTCAAAATTTATTTTTAGTATAGTTGTCCATAAAACTACACTAAATCAACATGTAACTATAGGCAAACATGCAAAAGAGTAAGCTCCCACTATCAAGAAAATCTAGGTAACAACTAGGATATACAATGCAACTAGCAATGTAAACTCAGAGCATAAATCACCAAGTACCAAAAATTGTCAAAGCATCCAAGGTCTCAAGTACATAGATACATATCAATATGCATGCCACGCCTATATCCACCACTAACAATCCACGAATAATGAGAGGTATAAGATGTCCAAATCAAAGGTAAATTAATCCACAGTCGTAAACCTCTATAGTGACAGTAAATGCATAAACCAAGAAAGCATAAGAGTTTCTCCCACTGACTCAAATGAACCATGATTTATGAAGAAAATACCAAGTAATCCCACTAGAATTAAATCTAAAGTGTCCAAGAGCAAAACAAAGATCAACACATAAAGATCATAAGATTCGAATACCCAAAAATTATCAAATATCCATATGGGACCAAATATCTACAATAGGTCATTAAGTTTGCAAGTGGAAATCACTTAAACAAATAGCCATTATCCAAATGCAACTAACTGAGCTCAAATCCAAGGTCCAAGGCTTAACATAAGATATCTAAGCATAATAATCAATGCCAAGTATCAACATAACCATGTAGCATATCTGAATAGCATGTAGGTATTCAATGTGAATGATTGTTGTCTAAACTTGGAGGGGAGCTATGGAGCTCTACCCCGAGACCTATGGACCGCTTATTGATCAAGCATTTCAAGCCGAGTGGCCATGACTACCTCTCACATAGCCGACGCACAATGCCTACCTTACGGGTGTAGTGAGCTTACCTTGATGCTCGATCAAGTTCCCTCCTCCCTCTTGCACTCCGGTAGCTCCACGATCCTTGCGGCAAGCTCAAGCAACCTCAAGCCCTCTTTGTCAAGCTCCATCCTCCATAGTCGCGTGAGAAAAGAGAAGAGAAGATATGAAGAGAAGATGAAGAGAGAAGATGGGGAGCTTCTTCTCCACAATCCCTCACTCTCACACACTCACTCCCTCACACTCCCTCAATCCCTCACTCAAACACAAGCAAGAAGGCAAGAAGCAAGAGAAGAAGAAGAAGAAGCTTTGGCCACACACAAGAATGAGCTTCTCATTCACTTTTGAACTTTATATACATGCCCTAATTTTTGGGCGGTCATCCCCACTTTTTAAATGGCCAGCCATTAGCCTAGGCCCTCTATTCCTATTTCCCACCGTTCGAACTTATTCCATTCCCAACTAATGCATACAATTTGCACAGGAGTGATCCTAGCACTCTTTTTACAAGGGTTCGGGAGCGCCTTCACATTTAATGGCGCACTTTTACTCTTTTCTTTTCTCGAGGCGATACTGAAGCCTTCTGGATAGGTCGTCATTCAAATTTTTAGAGTTCGACTTCCATCCGGGGCGCCTTTTCCTTCCTTTGTCCTGTGCCCTTTCGGTTATCTCCTTCTTCCATTTTTTTCGCACCTTTGCTCCATTTTCCGATCCTCTGTGCTGCGGTAAACATTACCCCCCTTCTAGCTGAGTGCCAGTCCCATGGCACTAGGGTGGGGAGCAGTACGGAAGTTGGGGTTGTTGCTAAGTGGAATTGGTGGATAGATGATCACCATCAAAAGGTGTTGTTGTGAATGAAAGATGATGGAGTATTGATTCCTGATGATTGGGAGAGATTTCGGCGTGCTTTGATCTTCATGAAGATGCTCGACATTTGTCACAAAGTTGTAACTTCCCTTTTGCGATGGCTGTCAAAATCGGGGCTTTGGAGAATATGTGGTTCCAAGATCTATGCCAATGGTGGGTCCATCACTGAGTTTTCATCTCCTTGATTTGGTTGAGTCATGGTAACCATCAGCAAGCAGATGGTCAGCCACATCAAGCATGTTGGTCCATTTAACCATCGGAGTATGCAAAAGCTCTTGAAGCGGCTGTAATGGTGTTTGTCCGACTTATGGAAAAATAATTGGTCATTAGCGGATGTCATGGATGTTCCTCCTTACCTGGGTTGTCAGAACTGAGTCACGATGATGGCCTGTAAGAGAAAGTTGTGCACTCCATAAGGGGTGTGTTTGTCTCACGGTGTGTTGTAAGTGCATGTGCAGTGGAACTGGGAGATGGGTCTAACCTTGTGTAGGCCCTTGGTAATGTCCCACACTTAAGGACCCAGTTCGGAGGTGCAGTGCAGAACTTAGGGTGACAGGTCTGGAAACCCTGCCCTTGACCTAGGTGTAGTGAGAAAAGTGAGCCCTCAAGCCGCTTTTTCTCTTTTTTTTTTCTTTTTTCCTTTTTTTTGAGCATTGCATACAAAGAAGGTGTTCTAGCTAATGCCTGTCACCTGCTGCAGAGCCACCAGAGCACGGGGTGGTCGTAAGCATTGGGATAGAAATGCCCAACTTTGTAGATATTCTTTAATAGCGGCCCGGGCCTTCAGAGGTGTGGATGACAAGAAGGGATAATTACACCTCGTGAAGCGGGTAACATTCATATTCTCTAAGATTTCTAGGCAAAAGGAGGGAAGCAGGGTTGCCCTCATCATTAATCTAGTCATAGCCCTACTATCTATCCCTAGGTTGATGTCAAAAAAGAGGGGAGGGAGATGGGCTTCCTCGGCTATAGGTCTTTGCATTAATAGGAATTTGATAAACCTATGATAATTATAGGTGGTTAGGAAGGCTCGATCCGGGCAAGAAGAAAAATCTGCGAGGAAAGCGGTTGATGGATGGGAGGAGATCCTCTACTCTAGAAACTAGGCATTCCTCGGGACTCCGGGCATTTACGTTATATATTCCAGGAAAGTCAAAATCCCCATGAATAGTGCGGTCATAATCAACTCCATGCCTACAAGGGTAGGGCATGTAGATGGGGTCGTTGCATTCTTCAGGAAGTGAGTTGCAGAAGGCGGTCCAAGTGTCAAAATTGGCATCCCAAATCCTCCTCCGCCACTTCGGTTGTGCCTCGTAGCCCTGGATGGTTTTGGAAACCCTATTTACCTTGTCTTGCCAATAATCTGTAGGCTCTTACCTCCACCTGGTTATTATGAGGCTCCTCTCTTCTATCCATCTGTTCGCCAAATCATTGGCCAGGTCCTTGATCTTGGCTAGAATGCCCAAAGGCAACGCACAGTCCAGTGAGCGTGGATAAGCAAATGAAAGCTCAAATAGTCTTGTCTGGAACTCCCGGTCACGCCATATGATCAATTCCTAAGGCCAATCGATAGGGTTGGGATCCCCTCATAGTGGCGTTGACTCTTCAGGGAATTGTCTAGGCAATGACCATGCTTTGCATTGTGCTTCCTCTGCCAGTTCTTGCCTTCTTCTTCTGGCTGCCACAATGCGCTCGGGCATGTGGGCATCTTTGGGCTCTTTAGGCGGGAGGTCTGGTAGAGGTGGATTGGGCGTTCTTCATTGTTCATATTCAGCATTTTGCTTGCTGGAGCCACTTGTGGTGGTGGTGTTGGCTGCTTGAGTTCTTCGAACCCTAGTTCCTTAAGCTCAACAGTGGAGAGGCCGGCATGGCGTAGGTAATGAAATTATTTCTCTTTCGTGATTGCCATGCATGTGGGAAGCTCCCGTTCTTGAAGGCCATATCTTAGTGCTCGGGTAGTCAGCTCTAGCTTCCTTCTTACCTTCTCCACTGAATCATTTCCCTCTACTTGGGTGACATGTAGTATTGTGCTGAGAAAGGCTTGCCTTTGTGCGTTGGCACGTGCATCAGCTATTTCTCCCCTGGATTCGGCAAGCACTCTCTCGAACTCAGCCACCGCCAAGCGTTTTGTTAATTGCCTAACCCTTTCAAAGTTGTTCTTTTCCCACTCGTTGGCTCTCTCGTCCATATTCCTTCTTCCCTCTTCCAACTCACTTGCCAAGGTGGTTACCACCTACTGCTGTTCATTTGTTAAGACCCAAAGTTGGTGCCACTCCTTGGATTTTCGAGCGAGCTATTCTTCAGCAATTTCTTTCGCTTGATTTGCAATGCTGAATCTCTGTTCTGCCTCATCAATTAGTTTTGAATTTTCTTGCGCAAGGTGCGATCTTCGTTGTGTAAAGGCCATGTCCATGAGTGCCTATGTGTCTTTCTTGGCAATCTCCAACACACCTTGCAGTCATTGTGCCTCTTGTTGCAGCCCTTGTGCTTCTGCTACGAGGATTGCCGGCCTTTCCTGTGCTAGGAACTCTATCTCTCTCTCCAGTCTATCTTGTTCCTCAATTTGATACCATATCTTTGCTATGGTATCCTCTTGCCGCTTGCTTGGCTCACCTTCTTGAGCCGCTAACTATCCATACCTTTCTAGGTTGGCAGTTCTCTGTTCTAGGTCAGCATATTGCTCCACTAGCAACTTTAAGCTCTGCTGCTCTGCCAGCAAGTTTTGCTCTTTGTTCTCCAACCTTTGTCTCAGGCGGCTCTCATTGTCTTGGGCTTCTTTCTTTTTTGCCTCCAGTTGATCTTGCAGCACTTTCACCTCCCTTTTTCGGTTGGCTCCTTGCCTTGAAACTTCGAGCCTCAAGGCTGCCGAAGTTTCCCTTTCCTTCTCCAGCTCCACCAGGGCCACCTTCTTTTCTTCCTTTGCTTTATCTAACTATGCCAAGATCTCAGCCACGTAAGTGTCGTAGTCCGCACCAGGTGGCATGGGAGTAGGGGCCGTGGTGGTTGACGCCTCTAACTTTTGCCATTTTGGATCTTTCCTAGACTCAGAATCTACAGTAGCGGGTCTTTTTGCTCCAGTCTCCGGTACAATCTCAGCCACTTTATTGACAAGCATATGCATCATGCTCATTAGATGGGCTATGTCTAGAGAGGGCATGAGTTGCGGGGCGGTTGAGGTGTCAGTTGGCACCAGCACGAAGGAGAAAGGCAAGGGGTGCAATAGTGACTTGCCCTTGCCTAGAGTCATTGGGGCTGCTTCCGCACTGCCACTTGCTTCGACCTCATGGTGGGGACTCAAGGGGTTGATCTCTCCTCTTCCATGGGTTTCTTCAACAGATCTGCAAGTGGCCTCTGCCAACTCAGCCAGTTCTTTCATCCTTAGCTCGTCGGCTTCCTCCTCCGCCCTTCTTTGCCTTTCTTCTTCTGCCCTTTTTGACTCTTCTCTAACTCTTTCGAGTTCTTCCTCTTCCTTTTTCCTTCATTGCGCCTCCACCCTCCTTGACTCTCTTTGAGCCCTCTTCACCTCGGCCCACTCCTCTTTACTCAGTCTTTCCTCCTTTTTCTAGCTTTTGTCAGTCTTCATTTGCTTCTATGGTTTGGCTGTTTGAGTGGGTGGTATTTTCGGCTCTCCCTCGTCGCTTTCCATCTTCTCGCTCGAGCCTTCTTGCTTGCGATGAGGTGAGCTTTGGTGCATAGCTTGATCTTCCTCTATGCCAACATCCTTGATAGCCTCGTCGATGATTTCCATGGGGACACCTCCATATTTGATTGTAGAGGCTTTTGTGGCAGGTTTTTTTCTTGTGGATCGTGTGATAGAGGCCAAAGATTCCCCACCAACTCGTGCTGCGACTGGAGCCAAGAGGGTAGCTGAACTCTTGATAGTTTTTTAGACAAAGCCGTTCCAATCCACCTCCTTTGGAACTCCTGCCGCGATGCTTTCCAGCAATGGCACCCCGATTCTATTCATTAGTGCGTTGCATCTGTGGCCTAAGGAAAGGGCGTGGATCATCTTAGCTTGCATCCTCGTCGCAAGGTCTAGAATGTCAGCTACACTGATTCCATCAACGTGTGCACGTCCTCTTTTCTAACTCCCATCATGGCATACACATCTCTTTTTGGGCGCCTCTCTTTCTTAGGCACAAGCCCTAGGGCTTTCTCGACAATGTCTGCATTAAGGGGCACTTGCACCCTTCTTTCCTGGTCACCCGCCCTTACTGTGACCATGCCACAGCTCCTTCCTTCATTGAAACTCCTTAAGAAGTCCGCGCACATGTTGTAGTCTACAGCCTGTCCGACCTTCTCCATGTACTTTTGGAGGTTACATTTGTCCATGAGCTCCCTCACGGTCGGCTCTTCCAGGATGGCTTCATCTAGATTCATGGTATACTTGAACGTGAATTGGCTAAATCCACACATCTCGATGCTGATTCCATACTTTGTCAGCTCTGCCTCAGTGAATGGGAGTTTACTCTGTCCTGCCATGGTAGGTGCCTGTCATCACACCAAGTCAACATTAGTGTTATAACTTGACTCATCATTAACAAAAACATAAGAAAGAATGCGTGTGACAATTTCCCGTGCTAATTCAGAGGAATGAGGTTAGGGTTATATTCAAGTTGGGCATGACGATCAAGTTCGCATGGTCGTATGGAAGCTTGAGTGATGTAGGTCAAGACATCATGAAAGATGTCCTCAAAGTTGAGGCAACTAGCAACGTGCAACTCCTCTTCTGTGAGGAACTGGCCAATGTAAGGGTGGGCCAGCACATGGTCATCTAAGTGTATGTTGTGTGTAATGGCTAAAACCCTAAATGAAAGAGGTGCCACATAAGTAGAGTCATGTTCAATTGTTTTGATTGCCCTCCTTTGCTCAGCATTGGTCTTGGTACGACATCCTTTTTTCTCCCATTGGAGTCCTAAGGCATACCACAGTTGTAAGAACGAAGAAGTAGAGCTGGCAAGCTACATGAGCTCCTCCAGTTCTTGTTCAGGTGTAGAGCGAGCAGGCTTGCAGTAAGAGGTAATTACTGAGAACAGCTTCCTCCTTTGAGATTTCGCCATTAGCAATTAACTCAGCGGAAATTTTGAGAAATTTGATTGTCATAAACTCATAGTCTTCCCAAGTGCATGGCAACACATGAACATTAGAAGCAAGGGGTCCGTCAAGAAGTCCTAGGTCAAGCCTCTCATAGCTCCTAGTGAATGTGGTAAAGGTGTCATCCAACTCCTTGATGCATGTCACTACATCATTTCCCAAGGTCTCAGCGAGATCCTTGGCCACTGAAAGGAAAGATCTTCTTCCGAGCGAAGGCTTAAGACCTGCTGGTGGTGATGGTACAATTGGGCTGGACAGTGGTGACTACATTGCTGATGTCATAGATGGGACTTTGCACTCTGGAGCACTTTGAGATGCTACAGTGGGCTTCAGTGGCATAGGAGGCGTGTTTCATTCTATTCAAGCCGGCATAGGGGTGCGCAACTCCTTTGACCTGGATGATGCTGGGGCATCCAGCTTGGGATGACAAATGTGTTGGGAGCCATTAATCACCACTGGTGCTGGTTCAGCTTTCTTTGCAGTTTGTGATTTTTATGTGCCAGCCTGTCTAGCTGGAGTGTGGTTGCTCAGAGATGAGCCTCTTGAATGTCCACACTTAGGCACCCATATCCAGGGGTTGCCCTCATAGTATCCTTATGCTCGCAAGAGATCTTTGGGGATCCATCGTGGCGTGGTAGTGCGCTTATGTCGATAGCATCTGAGTTTCCTCTTGTGCTGCAACGACTGATAGTTTTTGCATTAAGAAGCATGTTTGTGTGGTTTACAAGGAGGTGGCCCTCATTATTTTGGCACCCATATGAGCATGGACACTTTGGCCTTGTGAATGGCCTGGGTTGGCTTGATTCTAGCTATTTGAGCATGGGGTGAGATATCGTTGCCCTTCTCCTTAGGCTTGATCATGGGCGTGGCTGTGGGGGTCTCTATCGGTGGCTCTACAGTTGTAGGAGGCGTAAGATAACCCTTGCTGAAAGTAGTCACTATGCGCATATTGCCTACAATTCGTCTGCTTTTTAAAAGTGCGACATAGTAGTGACTTATCACCGGCCCCTTTAGTGTTTGGTAACACATAAAAGAAGACTAGGATACTTTCAGACTCGATGGAGACAGCCACTTTGCATTTTCCTAAGAGTGAGTAAGTTTTGCTCCCAAATGGGCTGAGTTCAGCATTTGTGGGCTGTAATTTAGGCTGACCGATGCATGTCCAATGGTCATGTGTCAAGATATTATAGTCGTCATCTTCGTCGATCAGGGCATCAAAAGAATACATCTGTTCTGCAGTGACCGTGATTCGTAGGTAGACGGGTGCTATTGCTTCTTCATCTTGATCTATTAGTTCAGTAATTGTGGCCATGCAGACGTTGACAGGGGCCTCACACATAGGTGGCTCGTGCAACGGATGAGAAGGAGGATAGTACTTTTTCATGCGACTGCCATTGAAGAAGCCTATTCCTTCCCCTTCGAGCATCTCCAACTCGACATTGCTCGTTCTACTAATTGCACGCACTTGGAAAGGTCCCAGTCCTTGAAATTTCATTTTCTGTTTGTGACCTTTCAAGAGTATAGTAGGACAAGGTCTCCTTGATCAAAGTTGCGTTGGTTGACATGCTTGTCAAACCACATCTTTCATCGTGCCTTCTCACAAATCAAAGCGTAGGTGGCTAAGAGTCGAGTCTCCGTGAGATGCTCTAGCTCCACTAAGCGGTCAGTCCAAGCTTCTCTTCCCTCCCAACGCTCCTGAGCTGCTATCCTTGAGCTAGGGACAAAGAACTCTAAGGGTAGAATGGCCTCCGTTTCATAATTTAGCCTAAAGGGTGTCTATCCAACAACCATCTTATAAGTTGTACGATAGGCCCACAAGGCTACCATTAATTTATTATCCCATCCTCTTCGTGATGTGGATACTATCTTAGTAAACATGTTGACTAGGATTTTATTCGTGGACTCTGTTTGGCCATTTTTTTTAAGGGTAGTAGGGTGAGGATCTTCTATGAATGATTAGGAAGGTTGAGAGTAGGTGGGATATCACTTCATTAATGAAGTGTATGCCCCGATCACTCACTAGTTTGATTGGACAACCAAACCGTGAAAAGACATGCTCCCACAGGAACTTCGCAGTGGTTCTAGCATCGTTCTTTCTAGTGGCTCTTGCCTCTGCCCACTTCATCAGGTAATCAGTTGCCACAATGATGTAACTTGCCTAGGAGTACTGTGCGCAGGACTGATAGGTCCAATGAAGTCAATGCCCCATTTTTCAAAGGGCCATTGAGCTATTACGAGGGTCAACTCCGTCTTATCCTTGTGCATGGGCACCTTAGTCCTCTGGCACTCATCACAGTATTTGACAAACTTAGCAGCATCATGAAATAGGGTGGGCCACCATAGTTGGGATTGTAACACCTTACGGGTGGTCCTATCCCCACTAAAGTGTCCTCCAGCTATCCCGCCATGTGCTTCTCTCACTACATCGTGCATCTCGTGCTCGCACACACATCTATGCAAAAAACTGTCTTGTCCTAACCTATAGAGTTGGCCGGCGATCAGTTGGTATGGATGGATTTTTAAGATAAGTCTCCTTAGCTTGGCTTTCTCAATAGGTCTCTCAAGCAGACCGTTCTCTAGCACTTGAACTACATCATTGTAATATTCCCACCCGTGAATATTGACTTTCCGCACACGACGTAAACCTTGTGCAAAGGTTATCTCTCGTATTGAAATTATCGGCGGTGTAATGTGTGACCTGCACGCGAGAAATGGGGTCCTCCGCATTGGTAAATCAAACCCGAAAGTTCGAAACCGCAAGTCTCACATAAACACCCTCTTGGAAGGGGCAATTTGAATATTCAAGGCAAATTTTTTTTATTTTTATCCCTTTTTCCCCAGCCGATGCACGACTGGAGAAAAGGGAGTGTGGGGGAATGGGTCAAGGAAGAGTCGTGGGCTGCATGGGAGGGGGGGAACCCATGCAGTGGCCACGTGGTGGAGCTCACCTCTCCCCCCCCCTAGGCCTATAAAAACCCTCTCCCCAGGGAGCCAGGGTCTGGGGGGTGGCGTGAGAGAAGGACGATCGAAAGGAGAGAAGGGAGCGTGACCACGTTGCAGCCAAGCAGATCGCCGCCACAGTCCGCCAGATCGCCGCCACAGTCCATCAGACCGCCGCCCGTCCTCGCCTTGATCACGTCTTCCCTTCCCAATCATTGGGACACCCCCCCCCCCCCCCCCCCCCCGACATTGCTGCAAACTCCCAGAAGCTTCTCAGAAGCTTCTTTAAGAAGCTTCTAAGGGAAGGCCATAAGCCTTGGTCCTATGCGGGCTTCTCAGTCTTAAAACCGGGCCTTCCATACTCCCAAAAACCCGTGAGGCCGGTACTCTCAAGGGTCCGCACTAGGGAAGGGATCTCCGGCGTACGATTTTGAAGCGGCTCGCAAAATTGAAGAAGACTCATCGAACGTGTAAGGGTAAAGGCAAACCGGAAGTCCGTCAGCACGCTAACGATGGCTCCCAAGAAGTTGCAAGGCGCGCCTGCGGGAGGTTCATCTCCTAGCATTCAAGTGGACATCTCCCCGAGCCCACAGACCCAGGTTTTTATGATTTTTGATTCTACGCAAAAGTAATGCATTAGGTATGATAACTCTCACGGAATAGAAAGCACCTATGCATGTTCAAATTTACCAAGCCGAATTAAAAGGAAATTGAGGAAAATTTGTCTATTTGATCGATTACTAGAATTATCTCATGACATGAAATGGAGTTATTAATATTTTCAATATGATGAACGTGAGTTGTCTATCCATCTTACGACCTTAGTATTATGTTGCCTTATCATGCATTTCAAAGGACGAGCCTGGAACACCTACCGCCTATCATTATAAGGCTGAAGTTATTAAGTGTATTTTTGACTAGACATGGAAAGAATAAGCTTATGTCGCAATTTAGGAAAAATCTTTATTGTAATGATTCATGGGGGGAAAGTTGTTAACACCGTAGGAGGTTATCCGAAAAGTAATGGTGGTGTATCAAAAATGAATCTATGGATTGGCATGTGGCATGTGCTTGCAAGAAAGAATATACCAACACTAATTCTACAATAATCTCATTTAACTACGTTGTAGTTATGAAAGGGTTGCATGTTGCACTTTCATCGTGCATAAAATTCATTCATCAAGTGTTGCATTTGGGAAAGGTTGCAGGATTTAAACAAAGCATGAGATTCTAAAGTGTAGATAACAAGGTAGTAGACATGATTATTTGAAGTAAGTCCTAGTAGGTCCTAAGAAAGTTGGTATCCAGCTTATCATGTATTTTTACTTTACCAATGAAAGATAGAGTGAGTCGCATGTTTACATGTATGGTGATAGTCGAAACTATTTTTCTTCTTTAGATCTAGTTTATTATCTCTAGGGAAGGATTCATCCTTGTCGCGAGACAAGCATAGTGAATTACCCAAATCACCTAGCCGCAAGGGATTCGTATGGCATGGTTCAGTCAATACGATAGATACCCCAAACACTAACTAGGTATTAGCACGTTAAGGATTCGGCCAAGTTTTCCAATTGTCGCTAAGACGAAACCTTCATGCCCAATGGTCCTAACCACATTCCCGAAATGTTGAGTCAATTGGATGCTCATGCAAACAATAATCTAGGGTTCCTACCCTAAGGATCAGTCGTTCAAAATGATGAAACTCGAATTGAGTTGGAACCCTAGGACTAAACGTTGTCGATCTAGTGAAATTAAGGATGGGTTGGGTAAAAGGACACCCTAAACCCTGCTGCTCGTCTGAAGATAATTCCGTGACCAGAAAACGCCATTCAATAGGTGAAATGATCTCTTGGAATGGAGGCGACACTTGTGCAACAAGTTGCAACGTCGCATAGCCTTGTGGTTTGATCGCAAGAAAGTTTTGCCATTCCTTGGAATGAGGTTGGCAGGTTCTTGCGCAAGTATAACTTGCAAGGGGATGGTTAGTCATCCTGTTACATCGCCCTCATTAGGGAAAATTTGCCAAGTTAAGGAAAGTTAGGTATTTGCTTGGACGCAAATGACTAATCGATAAATTAAGCGACATGGCCGCCGGAATTTACTATTAATAAAACCTAAAGCATTGGTTAAGTTGGGTTAACAGGGTATGACCCTAACCCAAAGACAATAGGAATCTTGCCAAGTTGCAACTGATTCCGGATCAAATGTTGGATGCATTCGGAGAGAAGGATTCACTCCTTAACAGTTTGCCAAATAAACAATCACTGGAATTGATTGTGCTTGTAACAGTTTAGAAAACACTGTTTGCATTGTTTGCTCAAGGAACTAAAGGATGAAAAGATATATAAATGCTTCAGGTTGAAGGCCTGAAGGGAGGGGCAGCTTCAGTTACCCCCGACTGCCTGCCTGACCCTAACCAAGGGGGTTGTTGACCGTGTCGGGAACGTGGACCGAACCCGCCACGAGAGGTCTTTCCGTTGTGATCTACTTGGAGCAGGAGGACGCTTGGGTGCCAGGGGGGGCTCTGGCCGTAAATCCCTCGCCTTTCGGGTCCTGCACAAGAGACTAACGTGATTCGGGATTGGATCTCGAGGCCCGCATACTAGTCTACGGGCAGAAGCTTGGAATAGTGATCCCTAGTGGATTACTGGATAGCCTTCGGGCGGATTATAGACAAGCCTATGGGCGGAACTCCTTGTATTTCAAAAATAAATGATGATATAAAAGAAGTTGTTTGATATTGTTTTTCTATGTCACGTGATAAGATTACGTGAAGGAACCAGTGCTTAACAGGGCTAATCAAAGAAGCTGTTTGTTATATGTCAAATTAATGTATTAGGTAATTACATAACTAAAACAAACCGAGGAAAGTGCAGAGGATGGACCATGGGTCCGTCCTATGGATGGGTGGTCCCGGTTAGCCGGGAACTTTTCTCAAAATCACACGACGAATAGCGGGATGATCATCATCTTCAAAGCTAATAATGAGAACGATGACCTAGAGTTACATCCTACCCGATGTACGCTGTTTTAGGGGAACGGAATGGGACTATGCTTTATGGCAGAGAGGTTGAGCCTTGCATCCCTCTCGTTTCCCATTCTCCTTGAACCAAGTGCAGCGTGAATCCGCTTCGGACCTGGTGTTCCTGCGTAAAGTAGTTCGCTCGGGTCCGACGCTAGTTGCTGTTAGCTAATGACCAAACAGGGAAACCCTAATTCCGATCGATCCTAAGTGGGAAACGGCCAGGACACTTCCGCTACGTGGCAGACGCGGGAAGACCTAGATTGCAAAGCCCGTAACATTCCGTGGGAGTGCCGGGCGGAGTTTTCTAGACAGCCTTTCCGATGGACTGCCAAGACGTGTCCTAGAGGATTCTAGTAGACACGTTACAGTTGGTATCAGAGCCGACCAACAATGGAATCGTTTTGATGAGATCTCAATAAAAATGAAGTAAAGAAATTGTTACTGTCCAAACATTTCCTCATCTACAATACTGTCCTGCAGAACTATGAAGCGTGGAACAAGTTTTTGGTGTTCCGGATCATGTTTATGACTGCAATGCATTCTCCGCATTATAGGCAGAGAATTGAAATGATGAACATCCTGGAGCAGATTTATAATCCATCACCTTTATATATAGAACGAAGATGGACTGGGTCTTCAGGAATCTACTACATAGCTGCCCACCGGTTCGCTTATCTACAAACCAACCTAAAGAGGATCAAGTGGTTGGAAGATTTGAAAGTCGTGAAGCTGTTCATTTTTGTGGAAGCTCACGTAAATTCGACTTTGCATATTCAGGGTCGGAGGGTTGAATTGAACTCATATGTATATGAGGAAGTAACCCGTGTAATCCCAGCTGACAGGATTAAGGTGTTGGGCCGCCATGGGAAGTATGGATTCCAGCGGAAAGGATATCCTAAACTTCCGATGAATTATCGATTCCTAAAGATTCATGACCCAAAACCCTACTATTACACAGTTCCTGTAGACAAATCCAATACAATGTTGTTCTCCCCAAACTAAATGTAAGGATTGGATTATCATCACACGAGATGTTGTATAAGGCTACGCCCATGTAAATATAATAAGGACTTCTTTTACCAATATCCGATTGTGCATCAGGGTTGTTACGAAAAGTTAGGTAGCTTCATGACTTACGAGATAGCTGAACTAAAGATAAGCTAATGTCAATTATCATACAATAATGTTAAGAAAACTTTTACTCAGGCACAACCCCAGGTACAGGTTCCAAATTCGCCCCCTACATCAAGTACGGATGTGATCCAGGAGAAGAAGTTCCTCCTCAAGCAGATAAAGCCACCCGAGTTTGACGGGAAAGGCAGATTCGTCCAGTCTGATGCTGAAATTTGGATTGAATCTATGGAGGATTACTTCGAAGCAGCTGGTACTGCACCTACCAATCAGGCCATGCTCGCCAAATTAAAACTCACCGGTGAAGCTAGATTATGGTGGAAACAATGGTGCAGGGATCAAGGGACTTCAGAGGGGTCCGTTACCTGGGAGAAGTTAAAGCAAGCCGTGCAGGGGAGATATTTGCCACCTGCATATCGTACACAGAAAATGAATGAGTTCTATGAGCTAAAACAGTTAGGACTCACCCTTGATGCTTACTACTCTAAATTTGTCTCACTCTTAAAGTATGCGCCACAAATGGACACGACGCAGCAGGTGTCCAAATTTTGCGCGGGCTTAAATCCACCTGTAAATACCCGTCTCGAATCTATGCGACCATCAGATCTTCAGGATGCACTCATTCGAGCGGCACCTATAATTCAGGAAGTGCAAGCTAGACCGAGGGGTAACAAAAATTGGTCTTATAGCGACCCGAATAGAGGGGCATTCAGACCCCAAGTTAAGAGAGTTCAAGGCCACAATCAGGGACAAAGGAAGAAAGCAAGGACAAATAACGTCAATAATTTTGTTCCTACTCACAGTAATGGCCGAAACCTCCGATGTTTCCACTGCAATGAACTTGGTCACTTCAAAAGGCAATGTCCCAAGCTCAGTGAGGGACATCGTCAAGGTGCAGGCCGCGGTCAGGGAGCCGCCACCCGTGGAAGAGGAAGAACTGCCTGCATTACCAATAGGCAAAGATGTGAAGCAGAAGAAGAGGAAGATCCGACTATGGAAGCGGAATTCGAAAGAGCGACAGTCCATGCCGCTTTACACAAGAAGGGGCCGAATCACCAGTTCTCGGTGATTCAAACACCGTCGGACTATCAAGGTAAAGGTTTCAAAACCTTGATTGATTGTGGCAGTACACATTCCTTTATCTCACCAGCGTGTGCAAAAAGATTAGGAATAGCCACAGTAGAAGCTCCCACCCTACTTGTGGAATTGGCAAACGGTCGTGAGGTAACTTGTACCAGGCAAACTGCTAAGGAGGAGTTCTATCTGGGAGGAAAGAAAACCTCAGTCAAATTCAGAGTCATGAGTTTAGGTATCCATGAGTGTCTACTCGGGATGGATTGGCTTAAGCCTAATGACGCTCACATCCACTGTGGGAAGGGTCAAGTTTCCTTTCGAAACTCTGAAAAAGAGTTTGTTACGACTCAAGGTGAAGCGGGAGTGCCAACAATCCAGTTAGCCAAAGTATCGCGGATCATAAAAGGGGCTAGGAAAGGATTACCTGTGTACCTGATCAAACTCAACAAATTAGATCAAAGCCAAGAGTCTCATGAGGAACCCTCTTGGCTAAAGGAATACGCTGACGTATTCCCTGAGGAATTAACTGAACTTCCCCCTCCAAGAGAAGTTGATCATGAAATAAGGTTAATGCCTGGAGCTGCGCCAATTGCAAAGAGACCTTATAGAATGTCCATACCAGAAGCTATTGAGTTGAAGGAACAACTCAAGCAATTGTTAGATCAGGGTTACATCAGGCCTAGCAACTCTCCATGGGGAGCTCCAGTACTATTCCAGAAAAAGAAAGATGGGACGCTTCGACTATGTATTGATTACCGTGGGTTGAATCAATCAACAGTCAAGAATAAGTATCCTATTCCTAGAATAGATGAGCTTCTTGATCGCCTTCAAGGTGCAAAGATCTTCTCCAAAATTGATCTCAGGTCAGGTTACTATCAAATCAGGATCAAGGATGAAGATATTCCAAAAACGGCCTTCAATACAAGATATGGGCACTTTGAGTTCTTGGTTATGTCATTCGGGCTTACAAATGCACCTGCCACCTTCAATAGATTAATGCAGGATATTTTTAGACCATATCTTGATGATTTCGTGCTTGTATTCTTCGATGACACTTTAGTTTATTCTAAACAGGAAGAAGATCATGAGCCTCAACTTCGGATTGTCCTTGAAACAATGAGGTCTCATAAGCTGTATGCAAAAATGAAGAAGTGTGCATTCTTCAAACGTCAGATTGAATATCTAGGATTCATAGTATCATCAGAAGGGATATCAGTAGACCCAGCCAAAGTCAGAGATGTGCTTGAATGGCCAATACCAGTATCCGTCAAAGAAATACGCAGTTTTCTTGGCTTTACAGGATGGTATAGGGTCTTTATCAAAAACTATGCTTTGATTGCAGCACCTCTTACCGACTTACTAAAGAAGCAAACTTCTATTACATGGTCAACTCCCGAACAAAATAGCTTCGACCAATTGAAGCAATGTTTGGTATCAGCACCTATTCTAAAATTTCCTGACCTCAATAAGGAGTTCGAGGTAGTAACTGATGCCAGCATTCTTGCCTTGGGGTGTGTACTTATGCAGGAAGGTCATCCAGTAGCATATTCTTCAAGGAAATTGAAGAGTCATGAAAAGAATTATGCCACGCATGATCTGGAGTTATTAGCTGTCATCCATGCTCTAAAGCTTTGGAGACACTACCTGTTGGGTAACAAGTTTACTCTAGTAACCGATCATAAGAGTCTCAAATGGATTTTTACCCAGAACGAGCTCAACATGAGGCAACGTCGATGGATTGAAGTATTGGAGGAGTATGATTTTGAAATCAAGTATCGACCAGGGAAAGAGAATGTAGTTGCCGATGCACTCAGTCGCAAGGCATTCCTAAATTCCCTAATCTTGCAGAATCCATCAACGGCCAGATCTCTGGCTACAAAGGTATCTATGCCAAGCAACCCTATACTCGAACTAGCTAGAGAGGAAGCATGCCATGATTTGGCCTACCAAACCATGATAAAAGAAATATCTACCAAGGAGCAGAATCTGAAGTCACAAGCTAAGTATCGGGAATTTTCCATTGATAATGGACTTGTCTACTACAGAACAAGGCTATGTATACCAACAAGCCAGTCACTTAAGCAGAAGATATTATGGGAAGCTCATGATTCCCCCTTCGCAGGACATCCTGGCTATGCAAAAACTCTTAATGCAGTTAGGAAGAGCTACCATTGGGAGAGGCTCAAAGGTGACGTTCTCAAATATGTCACTGAATGTTTGTCTTGCCAACGTATCAAGGCTGAACATGTCATGATGCCAGGAAAATTGCAACCACTTGACATTCCCCAAATGAAATGGGAATTCATCAGTATGGATTTTGTGGTGGGCTTACCCCAAGTCCAAGGGGGATATGACTCCATTATGGTTGTAGTTGACATGCTTACTAAGGTTGCACACCTGATTCCAGTAAAGACAAACTATAAAGCCTCCGACATTGCAAGAGTGTTTATCAAGGAGATATTCAAGCTACATGGGTTACCTAGAAGGATTATTAGCGATCGAGATTCTCTCTTCACTTCACACTTCTGGAGAGCTATCTTTGAAGCTATTGGAACTCAACTCTGTTTTAGCACCGCCTACCATCCCCAAACGGATGGACAAACAGAGCGAGTAAATCAAATCATTGAGGATATGCTTAGGGCATACTGCTGTCGGGAGCCGAAGAGGTGGATTCAGTACTTGCCGTTAGTGGAATTTGCCTACAATGCTTCTTACCAGCAGAGCATTCAAATGACCCCTTTCCAGGCATTGTATGGTCATGATTGTCGAAGTCCCCTAAACTTTTCTGATCCAACCCTAAGAGTTGAGGCTTCAAGACAAATGTTGGAAGACATGGATGACCAAATAAGGTCAATAAGATAAGACATACAAGCAGCCAAAGATAGACAAAAGGCATATGCGGATTTGAAGCGCCAAGAGAGGATCTTCGGAGAAGGAGACATGGTCTTCATTCGTGTACGCCCTAAAAGGAGTTCTTTATCTCTAGGACAATGCAAGAAGCTAAGTCCAAGGTATTGTGGGCCGTATAAAATCCTCAAATGCCTGGGACCCAATGCTTATAAATTGCAACTTCCGGATAACCTAAAAGTTCACAATGTATTCCATATTAGTCTCTTAAAAAAATATGTGCCCAACCCTAATCATGTACTCGATGACCAACAAATTGTAATGCCTAGTCAAGGAGTCCTTGAACTAAGACCGGATAACATTTTAGATGTTAGAGAGAGACAGTTAAGATCTAGAACCTTGAAAGAATGCCTCGTCCAGTGGAAGGATTATCCCGAAGAGGATGCTACCTGGATGGATGAAAGCTCTCTCAACCTTCAATATCCCCAATTTATCTCGAGATGAGGACATCTCGATTCTTCTAAGGGGGAGAGAATGTAATATTCCCACCCGTGAATATTGACTTTCTGCACACGACGTAAACCTTGTGCAAAGGTTATCTCTCGTATTGAAATTATCGGCGGTGTAATGTGTGACCTGCACGCGAGAAATGGGGTCCTCCGCATTGGTAAATCAAACCCGAAAGTTCGAAACCGCAAGTCTCACATAAACACCCTCTTGGAAGGGGCAATTTGAATATTCAAGGCAAATTTTTTTTATTTTTATCCCTTTTTCCCCAGCCGATGCACGACTGGAGAAAAGGGAGTGTGGGGGAATGGGTCAAGGAAGAGTCGTGGGCTGCATGGGAGGGGGGGGAACCCATGCAGTGGCCACGTGGTGGAGCTCACCTCTCCCCCCCCTAGGCCTATAAAAACCCTCTCCCCAGGGAGCCAGGGTTTGGGGGGTGGCGTGAGAGAAGGACGATCGAAAGGAGAGAAGGGAGCGTGACCACGTTGTAGCCAAGCAGATCGCCGCCACAGTCCGCCAGATCGCCGCCACAGTCCATCAGGCCGCCGCCCGTCCTCGCCTCGATCACGTCTTCCCTTCCCAATCATTGGGACCCCCCCCCCCCCCCCCGACGTTGCTGCAAACTCCCAGAAGCTTCTCAGAAGCTTCTTTAAGAAGCTTCTAAGGGAAGGCCATAAGCCTTGGTCCTATCCGGGCTTCTCAGTCTTAAAACCGGGCCTTCCATACTCCCAAAAACCCGTGAGGCCGGTACTCTCAAGGGTCCGCACTAGGGAAGGGATCTCCGGCGTACGATTTTGAAGCGGCTCGCAAAATTGAAGAAGACTCATCGAACGTGTAAGGGTAAAGGCAAACCGGAAGTCCGTCAGCACGCTAACGATGGCTCCCAAGAAGTTGCAAGGCGCGCCTGCGGGAGGTTCATCTCCTAGCATTCAAGTGGACATCTCCCCGAGCCCACAGACCCAGGTTTTTATGATTTTTGATTCTACGCAAAAGTAATGCATTAGGTATGATAACTCTCACGGAATAGAAAGCACCTATGCATGTTCAAATTTACCAAGCCGAATTAAAAGGAAATTGAGGAAAATTTGTCTATTTGATCGATTACTAGAATTATCTCATGACATGAAATGGAGTTATTAATATTTTCAATATGATGAACGTGAGTTGTCTATCCATCTTACGACCTTAGTATTATGTTGCCTTATCATGCATTTCAAAGGACGAGCCTGGAACACCTACCGCCTATCATTATAAGGCTGAAGTTATTAAGTGTATTTTTGACTAGACATGGAAAGAATAAGCTTATGTCACAATTTAGGAAAAATCTTTATTGTAATGGTTCATGGGGGAAAAGTTGTTAACACCGTAGGAGGTTATCCAAAAAGTAATGGTGGTGTATCAAAAATGAATCTATGGATTGGCATGTGGCATGTGCTTGCAAGAAAGAATATACCAACACTAATTCTACAATAATCTCATTTAACTACGTTGTAGTTATGAAAGGGTTGCATGTTGCACTTTCATCGTGCATAAAATTCATTCATCAAGTGTTGCATTTGGGAAAGGTTGCAGGATTTAAACAAAGCATGAGATTCTAAAGTGTAGATAACAAGGTAGTAGACATGATTATTTGAAGTAAGTCCTAGTAGGTCCTAAGAAAGTTGGTATCCAGCTTATCATGTATTTTTACTTTACCAATGAAAGATAGAGTGAGTCGCATGTTTACATGTATGGTGATAGTCGAAACTATTTTTCTTCTTTAGATCTAGTTTATTATCTCTAGGGAAGGATTCATCCTTGTCGTGAGACAAGCATAGTGAATTACCCAAATCACCTAGCCGCAAGGGATTCGTATGGCATGGTTCAGTCAATACGATAGATACCCCAAACACTAACTAGGTATTAGCACGTTAAGGATTCGGCCAAGTTTTCCAATTGTCGCTAAGACGAAACCTTCATGCCCAATGGTCCTAACCACATTCCCGAAATGTTGAGTCGATTGGATGCTCATGCAAACAATAATCTAGGGTTCCTACCCTAAGGATCAGTCGTTCAAAATGATGAAACTCGAATTGAGTTGGAACCCTAGGACTAAACGTTGTCGATCTAGTGAAATTAAGGATGGGTTGGGTAAAAGGACACCCTAAACCCTGCTGCTCGTCTGAAGATAATTCCGTGACCAGAAAACGCCATTCAATAGGTGAAATGATCTCTTGGAATGGAGGCGACACTTGTGCAACAAGTTGCAACGTCGCATAGCCTTGTGGTTTGATCGCAAGAAAGTTTTGCCATTCCTTGGAATGAGGTTGGCAGGTTCTTGCGCAAGTATAACTTGCAAGGGGATGGTTAGTCATCCTGTTACATCGCCCTCATTAGGGAAAATTTGCCAAGTTAAGGAAAGTTAGGTATTTGCTTGGACGCAAATGACTAATCGATAAATTAAGCGACATGGCCGCCGGAATTTACTATTAATAAAACCTAAAGCATTGGTTAAGTTGGGTTAACAGGGTATGACCCTAACCCAAAGACAATAGGAATCTTGCCAAGTTGCAACTGATTCCGGATCGAATGCTGGATGCATTCGGAGAGAAGGATTCACTCCTTAACAGTTTGCCAAATAAACAATCACTGGAATTGATTGTGCTTGTAACAGTTTAGAAAACACTGTTTGCATTGTTTGCTCAAGGAACTAAAGGATGAAAAGATATATAAATGCTTCAGGTTGAAGGCCTGAAGGGAGGGGCAGCTTCAGTTACCCCCGACTGCCTGCCTGACCCTAACCAAGGGGGTTGTTGACCGTGTCGGGAACGTGGACCGAACCCGCCACGAGAGGTCTTTCCGTTGTGATCTACTTGGAGCAGGAGGACGCTTGGGTGCCAGGGGGGGCTCTGGCCGTAAATCCCTCGCCTTCCGGGTCCTGCACAAGAGACTAACGTGATTCGGGATTGGATCTCGAGGCCCGCATACTAGTCTACGGGCAGAAGCTTGGAATAGTGATCCCTAGTGGATTACTGGATAGCCTTCGGGCGGATTATAGACAAGCCTACGGGCGGAACTCCTTGTATTTCAAAAATAAATGATGATATAAAAGAAGTTGTTTGATATTGTTTTTCTATGTCACGTGATAAGATTACGTGAAGGAACCAGTGCTTAACAGGGCTAATCAAAGAAGCTGTTTGTTATATGTCAAATTAATGTGTTAGGTAATTACATAACTAAAACAAACCGAGGAAAGTGCCGAGGATGGACCATGGGTCCGTCCTATGGATGGGTGGTCCCGGTTAGCCGGGAACTTTTCTCAAAATCACACGACGAATAGCGGGATGATCATCATCTTCAAAGCTAATAATGAGAACGATGACCTAGAGTTACATCCTACCCGATGTACGCTGTTTTAGGGGAACGGAATGGGACTATGCTTTATGGCAGAGAGGTTGAGCCTTGCATCCCTCTCGTTTCCCATTCTCCTTGAACCAAGTGCAGCGTGAATCCGCTTCGGACCTGGTGTTCCTGCGTAAAGTAGTTCGCTCGGGTCCGACGCTAGTTGCTGTTAGCTAATGACCAAACAGGGAAACCCTAATTCCGGTCGATCCTAAGTGGGAAACGGCCAGGACACTTCCGCTACGTGGCAGACGCGGGAAGACCTAGATTGCAAAGCCCGTAACATTCCGTGGGAGTGCCGGGCGGAGTTTTCTAGACAGCCTTTCCGATGGACTGCCAAGACGTGTCCTAGAGGATTCTAGTAGACACGTTACAATCATCGGCCCAATATGGCATCAAATCAGCCCTAAACAAGTCTCCTTCGCTAGACAGGCCAAAGAGATGAGCGTCTGGTAAGTCATCAGGTATGCCTTGTCCAACAGCTTCTCCTGTGGATATGCGGGACATGTGATCAACCATGTAGTGCTGCTTTCCCCTACGTACAACCACAGAAAAATCAAACTCCAACAAGAGAAGTAACCATCTCACTATGCAACCTGTAGTGCACGACTTGTTCACCAGATAAAGCAAGGATTGATGGTCAACGAAAAAGACGAAGGGTGTGGCCAACAGATAATGCCTAAATTTCTTCACAACAAACACCATGGCTAACCCTTCCCTTTCTGTAGTGGAATAGTTCATCTCCGTTTCGGTGAGCTGCCTGCTAGCAAAGCTCACGGGGTAATCAGGGTTATGTTCACCAGGCTGGCATAGAACAGCTCCAATAGCAAACTTAGAGGCATCTATGTGTACATGGAATGTTCTACTCCAATTTGGGGCTCGTAAGATTGGTGCAGTGGTGAGAGCCTTCTTCAACTATTCATATGCACGCTGGCATTCCTCAGTCCACTTGAATACAACCAGCAACTTGTACAATGGTCTAGCAATCAGCGCATAATTCAGTACAAAGCATCGATAGTATCCCGTATGGCCTAAGAAACACTGAACGCCCTTGTAGTTAATGGGTGGTGGTAGGTCGACAATGACCCTGACTTTTGAGAAGTCAGTGGCAATGCCATTCCTTGACACTATGTGCCCCAGGATACATCCGTGCTTTGCCCAAAATTGGAACTTCAAGGGGTTCAATGAGAGGTTGTATAACTGACACCATTCAAAGACCACTCTCAACTTTTCTAAGTGTTCGGCCCAACTAGAGTGTATGCATAAGTTGTCTACGAACACCTCTAACTCGCATCTAAGCATATCCTTGAAGATGGTGCGCATTAATCATTGGAAGGTTGCAGGTGCATTCATTAGCCCAAAGGCATAACGATGTAGGAAAATACACCCCACTCTGTGGCGAAGGCAGTCTTGTGCCTGTTGTCAGGATGCACTTGCACTTGATTATAGCCAGAGAAGCCATCCAAGAAGCTGTAGGCTTCTTTGCTCGCCACCCTCTCCAGCATGTGCTCAGTATACGATAAGGGGTAGTTGTCCCTCTTCGTAGCAACATTAACTTTCTTGTAATTCACACACACTCGAATTTTACCATTCTTTTTCATAATGATCACTATGGGTGATACCCAATCTGCGTGCTCAATCTCATATATAATCTCGCCTTCATGAGCTTATCGATTTCTTCCTTCACTGCATGGGCATGTTTGGGATTCATAGGGTAAGGTCGCTGCTTTGTTGGCATCGCATCTCGAACCATTTGGATATTATGGATCACAACCCTAGGATCGACTCCTTGACCAGGCAAACGCATTAGCATACTCTCATAGGAGAGCAACAATTCTAGCCTCCTCATCCTTGGTCAGGTTGTCAGCAATGAACGCAGGTCAAGGCTTCTCACCTTCCCCTACCAGGTCGACTTCCTTGACCTTGGCGGGTCCCTCAATGGGTTCACTGGCTTGCCCTTGTCTCTTTGCTCCTAGCAAAATCACCACTCTATCACCCTTCTTAAACTTCGTGAAGCGTTTGGGGAGATCCTACGGCTTCTTTTGCCTCTCTACTTCTGAGTCTTTAGTTTTGCTTCCTGGCCTCCTCCCTTAGCCGTCTACGCCTTAGGTGGACTGGCAAGTCTTTGTGCTCCAACTAGGACCTATCGCACTCCATTCGCATGAATCCTTGTTCATTCCAGCTTGCCCTTTCCCTTCTAGGCCTAGAGTCTGCCTTGATCTGTTTGATTGCTCTCCTTTCAGTGTCATATTCTATCATGTCTAACTCTTCTTCACTCTCATCCCCAACAGAGTGACAGTCCTCGTACCCCTCATCATTGGAAACTTGCCCCTCTGAGTGCTTGTCATCCCCCAAGCTTTCCTCTCCAATCTCCTCTTTGTCAGCGCCTAACGCCCAATTGTATAACAGGTTAAGATCGTGAATTTTTGTCCATTTCCACTCAGGTCTAGCCAAGAGATCACTTAGGGGTTTTAGATTAGCAGCCATGTTGCCCTTCAGTTTATCGGTTATGCACTCTATGATATCCTGAAGCTCGAGCTTGTTGGTGGGGATATGGAACGAGACTGGTTTCCTTGGGTCACGTGAGTTTCTTGCCATCATACAGAGTGGCACAATGGGCTCCTTTGCTGGCATGCTTGGTGATTTAGCAGCTTGCCTATACAGCTCTTCTTCATCTGAGAATGGTAGGTCAACGATTGCCAAGACATGCATCCAATCCCGCTCGTCCTCAGGGCAAGGGATGTACTTGATCAATGACCCATAGGGTTTTCTTGCCTGTGCATCACCTTTTAGCATGGTTGAGATAGCATCGAGGTCGGCTCGGGTAGTCTTCCAGGTGTCCATCTCAACCCTCATCTCTTCTGTTCTATTCCCCAATAAGATGAGATTGTTCCCCCAATCCTCAATAACTCGCGTGTGGGTCGGCCTAGCAGTATGTTGTAGTCCACTCCCTTCATAACAATGAAGTTCACGGAAAATTGCAATCCTGCGACCTTCACTGGCCAGTTCTTCAGGACCCCGAATGGTCTGACCTTCATTCCATTGGCCAATGTAACATTGAACCTAGCCGCTTACACAGGTGGGTTTCCCTAGGCCTATAGAACTTCATGGGCTCAAGACACTGACCTCGGTGCCTATGTCTACAATTCATTTTCGTGTTGCATCCCCCAAGGCTAGGATAGGTAAGACTGCATGCATCTTCGTGCCTTCCTAGAAAGCATTGACGTGCAGTGACCTTGGAGCTAAGTGTAGCATTAGGATTGGGATCTACGTGACTGGGTCCTGCTCTTGCAAGTCAACGATAGTATGCTTCCCTTTTCCCTTCACCCAGTGCCTTAATTCTTTCCATAAGGGAGGGTGCTACCGAAGCAAATCTCCTAGGCTCACGATTACTGGGGTGGTTACTAAAGTGGTGAGGAGGTTGCTGGGAGGTTGGCTTCCTCCTTGGTCAGCATTCTTTGGCCATATGTCTGGGTTAGCTTGCTAACAAGCTTCTTCTTGGTCTTGCCTCTGTGGCATCTCACATGGTGTGGGTGTGTCCCCCAATTGAGGTCACGATGGTGAAATGGGTGTACTCGCACTAGAGAGGTCTTCCATTCGGTCTTCCAATATGGATTCTACATCTTTAAGGTGTTCCTGGGCGTCCTTGACCCACTCCTTGACTTTGGCTATAGCCTTGAGTTTCCGTCTGGGGTGGGGGTATTCGCCTACCTTGGCACTCCCTAGTTCTGCTGTCTTAAGAGGTGAGGTCTCTGCCTTTGCATTCGTGACCCTCTTTCCTGCCACTAGAGTTGTAGCTTCCTTGGTCTTAAGGGTAATCTTTGTGTCTGTTCTCTTTCTCCTTCTCCTCTGGCTTTTCTTTCCCAACGAGGCTGCATCCAGGTTACTTGGCCTAGGCAACGAGACGCATGTTTGCTTTGTCTATGCTCGCATCATGACATGCAGTGGGATGGGCGTATCCTCACTACCAAAGGTCTCCACACCGAATATCCCCAAGGGTACGGAATTCACATTGGCAGAACTAGTTGATGGCTTCCATTTAGGACAATCAGGAAATAGGTGTGTGATTCCACACTCGGTGCATCGAAGGTTAGCTTTGTCCTTGTTTGCCTGTTCCCTTTCCGAGCAGCGTGATGAAATATGGCCTAGATGACCACAAGTCCAGCATGAGATTGTATCTTGTCTTGGTCCTCCAAAGCCTCTGCCCCTTCCTCTACCTAGCGCCATTACTAACACTGGTCGATAGTCCATCAGGACCGGATTTTCTTCCTCGTCATAGGAGATGTATGGGTTCACATAGGTTTTCTCTTCACTAGGTTCTTCCACGTAGTGAACAGGAGCGTCACTCGGTGGTTAGGTTACATAGGGCCCTGGTGGTCTGTGTATGCCTGTTGGGTTCATCTCTAGCCTAAGAATGGCCAGTCTTGCGTCATTTGGTGCTGGAAGAGCCAGTTGGGCTCCCCTACCAAAGAGGTTAGGTGGCCTGTTGCCTAAGTATGGAGGGTTGTATTGCTGTGCATATGGAAATCTCCTTGGCAATCTGCAATGCAATGCATCATGGCTGAATCTACCACAATTCGAGCACGGCCTAGATTTAGGATCTTGACACTCAACTGGGAGGTGGTTTCCACCACAGTGTATACACTGCACATGTAACCGCACAGGCTTCCTCATCTATTCTTGCAATCGTGCAAGCTCCATTCTCACCTCAGCCAGCTCCTGGCCTTGGTCAACACCTTTTTCCTTATCCCGTATGCTAGAGTTTTCTCTGAACATGGGAAAGGTTTGCTAAATACTATCTGAGTAACATGTGTTTGAATGCCTATGGCTTATATGATGCTTATGGGGCAAGTTTGAAATCCCCTTGGGAAAGCTTCTTGGATAGACCAAAGCTCGAATAGCTTAACATTCGAGGGCTTCTTAGAAAAATTTTGTTTACCACAACACAAAGGATCTGAAAATGGATCAAAGGTGTGGAAAAAATGGAAGAAGGAGATAACGAAAAGGGCACAGGACAAAGGAAGGAAAAGGCGCCCCAGATGGAAGTCAAACCCTGAAAATTTGAATGATGACCTCTCCAAAAGGCTTCAGTATCGCCTCGAGAAAAGAAAAGAGTAAAAGCGTGCCATTAAATGTGAAGGCACTCCCGAACCCTTGTAAAAAGAGTTTGGGCTCACTCTTGTGCAAATTGTATGCATTAGTTGGGAATGGGATAAGTTCGAATGGTGGGAAATAGGAAAAGAGGGCCTAGGCTAATGGCCGGCCATGTAAAAAGTGGGGATGTATATAAAGTTCAAAAGTGAATGAGAAGCTTATTCTTGTGTGTGGCCAAAGCTTCTTCTTCTTATTCTCTTGCTTCTTGCCTTCTTGCTTGTGCTTGAGTGAGGGATTGAGGGAGTGTGAGGGAGTGAGTGTGTGAGAGTGAGGGATCATGGAGAAGAAGCTCCCTATCTTCTCTCTTCATCTTCTCTTCGTCTTTTCTCTTCTCTTTTCTCATATGAGTTCAGCTCAACCCTCCGACCTCGAATATGTAAAGTTGAGCTTACGTGAGCCTCCACAAAAATGAACAGCTTCACGACTTTCAGGTCTTCCAACCACTTGATCCTCTTTAGGTTGGTTTGAAGGTATGCAAACTGGTGGGCAGCTATATAGTAGATTCCTGAGGCACCCGTTCATCTTTGTTCCATATACAAAGGAGATGGATTATAAATATGCTCTAGGATGTTCATCATCCCAACCCTTTGTTGATAAACCGGGGAATGCATCGCAGTCAAAAACATGACTTGGAACACTAAGAACTTGTTCCATGCTTCATAATTCTGCAAGACAACATTGAAAGTAAGGAAATGTTCGGAATAAAAACATTTGCTTTACTTCATCTTATTAAGATTTCATAAAAACAAATCCTTTGTTGGTTGGCTCTGATACCAATTGTAACGTGTCCACCTGTTATCTTCAGGACACGTCTTAGCAGTCCATTGGAAAGGATGTTTAGAAAGCTCCGCCCGGTACTTCCATGGAATGTTACGGGGTTTGCAATCTAGGACTTTTCGCGTCTGTCACGTAGCGGAAGTATTCCGGCCATTTCCACTTACCTGAATTAGGGTTTTCTCTATTGGTCATTTCCTAACGACAACTAGCGTCGAACCCGAGTGAACTACTTTACGCAGAAATGCCAGGTCCGAAGCGGATTCACGCTGCACTTGGTTCAAGGAGAATGGGAAACGAGAGGGATGCAAAGCTCAACCTCTTTGCCATAAGGCATAGTCCCATTCCATTCCCCTAAAATAGCGTAAATCGGGATCCTTTATAATTTAGACTCTAGGTCAGTGCCCTTTTTCTGTTTGTATCCTTTGAAACGATCTTCTCGCTATCCATCATGATTGAGAAAAGTTCCCGGCCAACCGGGACCACCCATCCGTATAACGGACCTATGGCCAATCCTTCATACTTTCCTCAGGTTGTTTTAGTTATTTAATTACCTAGCACATTTAGTTAGACATGTATCAATCAGCTTCCTTAATTAACCCATTAGGCACTGGTTTCTTCACGTAATCATAGCACTTGACATAGAAAAACAATGTCAAACAAGCTCCTTTTCAACAAGTTATCATATTTATCTTTGAAATACATAAAGTCCAGCCCGTAGGCTTATCCATAATCCGCCTGAAGGCTATCCAGCAATCCACAGGGATCACTAATCCAAGATTCTGCCCGTAGACTAGTATGCGGGTCTTGAGATCCAATCTCGAGTCACGTTGGCCTCTTGTGCAAGGCCTGGAAGGCGAGGGATTTACAGCCAGAGCCCCCCTCTGGCACCCAAGTGTCCTCTTGCTCCAAGTAGCGCTCAACGGAGAGACCTCTCGTGGCGAGTTCGGGCCACCTTCTTGGTGCGGTTGAAAGCCCCCTTGGTTAGGGTTAGGTAGGCAGTTGAGGGTAATTGAAGCTGCCTCTCCTCAAGGCCTTCAACCTGGATCATTAGATATCCATTTATCCTTTAATTCTTTGAGCAAACAAAGCAAAACAGTGCTCTTAAAACTGTTACAAGCACAAAAAATTCCATTGGTTGTTATTTTTGGCCAACTACTAAGGAGTGAATCCTTCTTTCCGAATGCATCCAGCACTCGATTCAGGATCAATTGAAACTTGGCAAGATCCCCTATATTCTGGGTTAGGGCCGTACCCTATTAACCCAACTTAATCAATACCTTAAGTTCATATGTTATTCCAAGTCATTGATTGTTCTTTTGCTTCCAAGAAAATATCTAATCCCCGTATCTTGGTCACTTTACCCAAGAAAGGTACTATATCAGGACAATTATTCATCCTCTTGTAAGATAAACTTGCGTAAGAATCCGCCAATCTCATTCCGAGGAATTGGCCATTCCCTTGTGATCTAATCTCAAGATCAGGCGACTCTACAACTTGTTGTCAAGTGTCGCACCTAATCTATGGGACTATTCTACCCATCAACAACGTCTTCTAATCATGGTATCATGATTAGATATGACAATCCGTTCCTGTTTGCATTAGGCCGACATTGTTGGTCCTAGGGTTCCGAGTTTCATCTTTTTAGCGGGAGATTCTTAGGGTAAAAACCCTAGATCTTTTCTCACGAGTATGTCCTACTGTCCCTACATTCCGTGAATGTGGGCAAGTCTTTAGGGTATAGGAGTTTTAGCTTTGATAATACGAACGACTAGGTAATGTCCCCAACGTGCTAACCCTAGTTAGCTCTTTGGGTTATGTTGCATTGAATTAACCCTTCCTAAACGAGTACCTCGCGGTTTTAGGTATTTAGGTTTAAACCAATTTAACTTGTCTGGTCTTGAACATGATTCATTGTCTACGTATAAGTTGATTTACAAACCCTAACTTTTCGGGTTAAGATCAAAGCATAAGCATAATTCCAATTGATCATCCTATAATATGCAAACAAGATTCGTGCTACTAAGATTTAGGATTTTATGTTTAAACATGCAGCCTTTTTCTACTTTCTTCTCCAAATGAATTTGTCATATGCTGAACTTACACACCCTTTCGTTGATTTAAGTCTTTAGGCCACTTGCCTAGAGTTAAATCTCCTTCATGCAGCCCTAGCAATTTCCTACGGTTGCTAGTAACTTTCTTTAAGAATCATTTCGAGAAAGATGTTCAATAATGCGATATGCAGTTTATTTCTTCCATGCTTTATCGAAGTGTACTATCATAATTCTGTTTTGTAAAAATGGACATTGATCTAATTTCAATTCATTGCAATGCATAAAAACTAATGGCTAGAAATGCATAGGAATCTTATGCTCACTTTATTTTGTTTGTTTTATTGAAAATACTAATGACCGAAATCTTCCATCCTGAGCTATCTCTTTTAAATTAGTCAAGGTATTTAAAGGAAAAATACATCCTATCTCCAAAAATGATCCATGCACGATTGAATTATAATGATGTTAATCAAAATTAGGAAGAAAAACCTGGACTTGTGGTGAAATGTCCACATGGATGTTAGGAGACGATCCTCCTGCGGTTGCGCCTTGTGCTTTCTTAGGAGCCATCGCGAATGCGGCCTTATCGTCTTGGATGCAGATCTATGACCTTGGCCGTCTCCTTTGCACGGGAAACTCCCTTTTGTAATTCCACCATCCTTTATGAATTTTTTGTTTCCTTCCTTTCGTAGAAGCTCCAATGCAAATTGTATACATGGAAGGGGAAAAAAAAGTAACTTTGTGGTATGCAAAAAGAGGAAAAAGAGGGTGTTTTGCGAAGGTCAATAGGAAGGTGGTTCTAAGGGACCTCGAGATTGGATGAACCTTTGAAGGACTTGTAAAGAAAAGGGCTTAAAGGACCCTAAAGCAATAGGTGGGGAGAAAACCCACAGGAAGGGTTTAAAATCCCGGGAAGGGGGGTAGGAAAACGTTTTGAGAGTAAGGCTTATTAAAGTCGCGGGAATGGAGCTTTTTTATTTGATCCCGAGGGGGGGGGTAGTCTTAGGATGCACTAGGTGGGCATAAGGGGAAAAGGGGGGGAAAAGGAGGGAAGGAAGGGGTGTATAAAACCTTAAGACGGTATTTTATGTGGGGGGAAAAGGGAGTATGAGGACCCCAATAGGGCTTTGGATTCCGGGGGGGGGGGGGGTTTTACCAAGCCCACATGGACAAGGGCTAAGAGGAAGCCCATAAGGAGGAATGGGGGTGTAATGTGAAAGGGGGCTTAGGAGGCCCACCCTTGGAAGCTTCCAAGAAGCTTCTAAAGCTTCTGGAAGATTGCAGAAGCCCACATGGAAGGAGGCCAAATGGGATTCGATTGGTGACAGCGGCAGCATGCAACTTTGATGGCGGCCTGACAATCTTCAAAATCTCGATGCCCCTCCTCTCGACGCAATGTGACGGCTCCTCCTCTCGACAGCAACATGGGCAATGTCTCCACTCCTCTCTCCCTTTCCAAAGCTTCCATAGCCATGGGTTTTATAGGGAGAGGGAGAGGTACCTCCCTCCCCCATGCGGCATTGGGCATGCCTTCCTGTGCCGTCCCATGGCATCTAGCAAGCAGCTTGGTGGCCATTACTATTCCCTTCTCCTCTAGCACGACAGTCGGCTGGAGGAGAGAGGGATATTTTTTTTTGCCATTATCCAATTAATTATCCTCATGACTTATCCTTTTTTCCTCACCTTGTAGAGGTGGTTCATGCATGTTTTTAGATAATCGGAATATGACACTTTCAACACAAAATGTGATTGTGTTGATATTTATTTCTCTACCCCCAAACACACACACATTCGTTTGTTTAATGAAAGAGGCATACATAGTCCCACATTAAAAAGGAAAAGGGAAAGAAACATGAGGTTATCATAAACATGCAATAAGATTATTCCATAGAGTTTTCTATTTATTATTGTTGTTTTGTTTGCACTTTATATAATGAAAGATACAACCCCTTATACAATAATAACTACCTTTGCAAGCCAAAAAACATAGAATAATGGGTTGACCTTTTTCTTTCTTGTAGGAATCACATGAAAATTTCACCATTCCATAGTGTAGAAGTAAATTTGGAAAGAACTTTCTAATTGACAATTTAGAAGAGCCCAGTAGACAATGGTCTTACCATAAGTAGGTGAGAAAACAAGAAGTAGAGAATATAATGTGGACAAGCATTTTGTTCCCGTTTAAAATATTTCCATAATGTAATGTGTAGAACAATTCCAATAGTATTTATTCTACAACAAAATAGCTACTTTATAACAAACATCCAAGGAGAAACCACAAAATGATGGCCCAAAAGTCTTAATAAATGCTAATATTTACCTTGCATCCAACCAGATATTGCCATGTGAGTATCTACAGACTAATCTATTTTACTTTGGTTCATGTGGGAACATATATTCTGCCTCTTATTATTTTTAGTATGAATGACATGTTGAATTCAAAAATAAGGCACAACATATGAAAAACAAGGTCTCAACATGTAAGAAGGTTTAATTGTAAACTTTGCATGAAAAGGTAATAATAGTTCCTTGAGCAAAGACCACATTGAGGAGGATACATAATCTTAATAAATGCTAATGTTTACCTTAGAAGCAACCAAATTTTGCAATGTGAGTATCTAGCATGATGTCTATTAAAAAGTTGCTCAAGTATTGGTCAAATATAGACTAGGTCCAAGCTAGGTCTCTTGCTATTGGATAAGGTTTGAGGCCAAGCCTAAGAATGACTTTATCTAATTCCCTAACAAGATGATGCTCTAATAATATGTAACCTTGATTAACACCAAGTTTTTGCTCAAGTAATAAGTTTGTCATATTAGTTTAACACTGAGTTGTTGCTCAAGTAATAAGTTTGTTAGATTAGTTGTAACACTAAGTTGTTGCTCAAGTAATAAGTTTGTTAGATTAGTTGTAACACTAAGTTGATGCTCAACTAATATGCATATAAGTTTAATAATTTCTAAGTAAACATGACTTCACCAAATATGCTTGATTATCAAGTATTCATCGACTATTTCTCAAGTTGTACTAACTTCACATTTTTGGTATAGGATTGTCATTATTGGTTTTGATTGGTAGATGTTGGTTTGAAAAGGAATATATACTATCACATAAACGATTGTATTGATAGCCTTCTTCCAAATAAGAAGACCTATCAGTGCTTGTTATACAGAGCCAAATTGAGCTCTTCAAAAATGAAATATGAAAGGAGCTAAACTAGTATGTCGTAATGTGGCAATGCATGATTGGTTGAAAAGTGAGTTTAAACCTCGTTGAATCCTTGGCCTTTTTCTTTTGGGTTCTTCTAGGAGTATTTGTTTGAACTTTCCATTGAACCCTTACTTTTCCTATTATGTACTCGCCTCTAACCCCTTGTCTCTTTTTCCGTACTCTAGGCATGTTACTAGGTGAATGGGGCTAGTAAAATCATTTAAGGCACTTACATGTAGAGGTTTTATATTGTCCCCTTGTTCACCCCCTTTTTCATTTGGTCTCTTACTAATTCTCATCTTTTACTTATAGTCACAAATATTTCTTTTTATTGTCATTTTAAAGATGATTTCAAAAGTAAATTTGAACTCTTTATTTTGCTATCTTGTATTTGACAAGACCTCAACCATTATTCGGCTCTTGTTTTTTCTAGGAGTTCATGGGTCTTTATCATTATATTTTATCATGGCACTCACTTTTTAATGTGCTCAATGGGACGTGGAATCAAATGATTTTTGAGGTAAAGAGCAAGATGACTAACTTTTGGAATTGGATCCAATATAAGAAGCTTCTTGAAAATTGAAAAAAGTTTGAATTTAAGCTTTAATGACTGATGTGAAGTTAAAATTTGATCAAGGACCACAAAAACGTGAAGTTAGGTCCCAAGGACCACAAACATGTGGATATGATATTAAACCCAAGTGACACAAGCTAGGGATTATTAATAAAATAGGGATTTAGGAAGCAATTAAGAAAGGCTATCATTATCCATGCCACACCGAAGTATATTAACTTGCAAGTGTATTGTGATGACTTTAGTTATCACATGCAAGTCCAAATCATAGAGAGAATGGAAAAAGGAGTGAGAGCACATAAAGGAGGAGAGAGAAGGAGTTAAGGACCAATCTCCAAAATCAATAAGTCTTGTCAACTTCGTTAAGCTCATTGAGTATCCTTGTTTTTAGAGGGTACTCCATCAAGTCTCAAAATGCTGACACACAAGTTGTGCTAGTTAAAAATATTCTTGTTACACATGTTGTAACCTCAACTCTATGGACTTGCGTAGGTAGGATGTACCTATGTGTGGCCTAACTATAAGTAGCTTGATATATCCTTATTTGGTCTAGTGATCATTGGGCTTTATCCATTGGAAGATTTTACAATGTTATGCACTCTTTTCGAATTGGACCTGAGAGCGGAATTTAGGTGACGGGAAGTGCTTAAAAATAGCAAAAAATTATGAATATCAAGGGAAAAATATTCACTGTCAAAGGCGGCGGCTCGATCTAGGACGATTTTAAGCGTCAAAGTGCTTTAAAGGCGCCCGAGCGACACTTGTTGATTTTTCATAATTTTTCAGACAGTCGTGCGGGTTGACACGAGCTATTGGCCAATGCGGGATGCTAAGCCGGACGCCCAGGATTTTTCAGAGTCCAATTCCGAGTCCGGACGGGGAAATGGCCAAGAATTGGTCAAGATTTGAAAGGGTGGCCACAACATGGACCAAAGGGGGGGTGCCCTTTGGGGGAATTTTAACCCCCCAACAAGACATGCATTAGAGAGAATCGTGGAGAAAACATATGCAGACATGGCGCCGTTTTTTTCGCTAGGATGGAGAGAGGGCATCATGCCTGTTAAAAGCAACCACCATAACTGATCATTGCCCTTGCTTCCCTCCTGGATGCTGACTCTATCGCCGCCCTTCGCCCGTCAAATGATGCTCTCTTTGAAGATCTCTGATTTCAGTCTTTCTCTCTCCTCCCTCTCTCTCTTCTAAAGGCAAGTTCATGTGGGAAGAAGAAGGAAGAAGAAAGAATGATGGAGGCTTGTCCGGCATGGATCGGATTGCTCCACGGGCTGGAAATGGTGATTTGTGATTGTGTTGGACATGAAGCGCTGCTGATTTTCAGATTTGCAGCCATGGACATGCAACCCGAAACACGCAAATAAGCGGTAATTCAAAATTTTCAAAGGAAATTTGAGATTTTATGGCTTTTGTTTGATGAAATGTTGTTCATGTGGGCTAAAAATTGTGTATATTGCTGTTTTCCATGAGTTCTTGCTGGTCATAATCAGAAAATAAGGAAAATATGCATCTTGTGGTTCAAAATAATATGCTAAAACACGTAAAATATGAAAAATCAAGGGGAAATGATGGTTTTTGGCATAAAAATGGGAAAGTAAATAGGAACATCAACTAAACTTTCATTTTTCTGCAAGAAGGAACTAAGGGCCACAGCCCAAACCTGTTTTGAATTTTCAGTAATTAAATAATGCAGAAAATAAGGGAAAATACAAGAAAAGTGTGGAAAAAACCCTAAAAAATAGGGGAAAAATATATTTTGGGCTTCGAAAAATAAGGATAAATAAGAACAATGTTTGTGAATGTTTGTGGGGACTGAAGAATGAGGATTTGCCTCAGTTCAACCCCACCTTCTTGTTCTAGTGTGTTTTTTTTCGGTTTTTTCACATAAAATGATGGTAAAATGCCCCATAAATCTATGCAACGACGCAATATTTAAACGGGGAAGGGTAGAGAAGTTGAAATATGTCTAAATGCCGTGTGAGATGATGGAAAAGTTGCTGATTTTTATGCATAGCATTTAGGATGGATGATAATTAACATTAAGAGCTTAGTAGCACGAGGATCACCTCGGTGCTAGGCCCATGCAACGAAGCACGAACGGTAGTTGGAAACCATTAAAAGAATGTTTTTGCACTTGTGCACGATACTGTTTTGCTAAATGTTTGAGCACTAGGCATCCACTAAATGCATAGAGCATGAAAAGAATTTAAAAAATATCAGTGACTAGCTCTTGGACACGCTTATTTGGTACCTTGAGCGACTTTTGTGTGAAATGTTTAGATGTTGAGCGACGCATCGAGGGGCCAATCCCCAAGGTATAGGAGAGTCGCAGAGGGTTGACGGCATTTAGCCGTAGGAGGAACCCCCATGTGTATGTGATTCGAGCCTTTTGGCTATGTGAAAGGGACTCCCTCTGAGGAGTAATATTGGGTTAAGATCAGTTGGACTACAATGTATTACAAACGCAATGTTTAGGAAGGCAGAGATTTTGATAGACGCTCCTGACCGCGAGGCCGAGGGGTTGTCTTGTGCGTAGTGACGAGGCCCGGCTAGTGCATGAGCCAGTGCCGGCCCGTTTTTAGGTCCATCAGGACCACTAAAACAAGTGTACATTTAAAAGTGATGTGCAACTTCAATAAGGGCCCAAATGGGAACATGTGATTAGTTGAGATGAGAGAAGTTTATTTTCCTCTCTCTAAGAGGGAGCTTCTTTTATTACCTTCCATTCCCCCTAGTTAGCAAGTAAACATAGTTCACCATAGAGACCATTGACTCTCAATTGAGTTGGGTGAGGATGTGCTCTTTATCTCATCAACTATAGTTGCCATTACCAAGTTAGCTATGACATACATTCATACCCATAAAGTATACACATGCTCATAATAACATTAAAAAACATTTGGAGTATCCTTTGAGGGGTGCACTTATAAGAAATCATCTATATAATGTACTTTCAAAGATATTAAGAAATACCCTTTCTTTATATACTATAAGGCCATAAAATGACCCCTTTTACTTTACTAAACTTACGGATTTTTTTCAAAGTGTAATTAAAAAACCCCATTTGTAAATATAATCATGTAGATTTTACTTAATAAAGTATCCTTTCTTTTGAAATCATGTGATATCTTAAATGTTCTACAAGGTGCAACCCTCGGGAGTATACTCATTTATAACCAAAAGGTAGAGGAGTTGGGCATGCACTAATTGTTTCTATATTTCCATCTAGCTAATAAAAAAACTAAAATGTTTTTGTTTATAGTTATGTTTACCAATAAGGGATGTCATTGTATATATGTATTCACCTCATTTATAACCAAATTGTGAAATATCACAAGAACAAAATACAATGCTCTTTATTTCATCACCAAAAAGCTGTTAAAAATATCTCAGTATCACAAACATTGTAAAGTTAGTCTCTCAGAGAATGTCCTCATGCCTATTAATTAGACATCAATAGAATTGCAGAGAGAGATCCGTACCTTCAATAAGGATGGTATCAAACAGAGGCGACATCAATGCAAACCATGACCTACCTTCCACCTCCTTTGTGTGAATGATGAAGCTAGAGGCACAGTGTGCTACAAGGTTCAGGTAAAGAGAGCTTTTTCCTTAGTGCCAGGGCTCTTTCAATGGGGGGGGTCAGTAGAAAGAGGGTGGGTCTTGGGAAAAGAGGAGAGAAGTATCAACCATTTGGGGAATGTCACATCAAAAGCATCCCCCTTTGATGTATCTCTACTGTCACTCATATGAACCCAACCTAAATGTTGTACATGTCACATTATTCTAAACAATAGTGGACCCCTTGTGAAAAATGATAGAAAAATGGAGGATTAGTGGGAAAGATGTGTTCATGAAAAACGCTTTTGGTAGAAGATTGAAAAACCTTTAGCTCATTATTCAAAGGGGAATTTTGAATCAAATTCTATGTATTGCTTATTTTTAACTTAAAAGTTTCAAGGGTTTGAATGTTTTTTGCATAGGTTTTGAAGGTTCTTTTGAAAAACTTGGAATTTGTTTTACATTAGAATTTGAATGTTTGGAAATACTAAGAGGAAAAAGAAAAAGAGAGGGAGTGTGTGTGTTTATGTGTGCCTTTTTGCATGGGGTTTTAAACAACCCCTCAAAACTGATAAAAAAGGAATGGTATGTTTTCTGCAAATTGTGGGTTACCTTCTCACGAGATGATAAGGTAGCTAGATTTTCTAATCTCAAACCTACAAATGTTGGAAGATCATCACTAGTAAAGGGAATCCTTGCCTTCATCACCGTCCAAACCAAGTTGATAGGATAGTTTGGTAACTTTTGCCTTTTGGCAAAAATGAGTAAACACACAATATGCACCATATAGTTACAGGAATCGCCATGTGAAAGAGGGGGATGTTCAACTTTTTACTATGGTTCTGTTTTGAAATTGGCCTAGGGAAGACCCTCAGAGCTTTCCAATCATGATAGGTTCCACGTACCTAGAGTAGTAAACGTAATACCCTCCATATGCTAAATTCTCATATCTTTCATTTTTCTTACATGAATGACGAGTTTCCACAATTGATTGTGATCACCACATGGATTTGTGCAAGTATTTTTACATGTACATTTCTACATGTGCATAGAGAGAGGGATTTGTGCAAGATTACATTTGAGCCTTAGATGGGGTTTAATTAGTCAGAGGTCAAAGAAGGACATGCCTTGACTTGAGACAATTTGACAACAATATTTTCTCGCAACTTGAGAATTTTGTATATTCATGGGAATCTTGAGTCAATTGCTGACTCAAGCGTAGTAAGTAGATGCACGTGGGAATCTTGACTCAAGCGTAGACGGGGTAGTAGTAGATGCATGTGGCCAACTGAGAGCCAAAGCACAAAGGGACCAAGCCCATGGTAGTGTTGGATGCACCCCCTCAATAACAAAGTTTACAATGTCAGCCCCAAATTATTGATTACAAAATTTAAGTTCTTGCAAGATGAAGCATGTCATTTTACTAGAGAAGAACACAAATGTCACATCTAATCTTGTAGGGTACTTTCCTAGAACCATCTTTTTAACAAAATAAAGATGAGGTAGTTAGAAGGTTAGAAAAAAGAGCAAAAGAGCACAATTAGTCTATCGTGATAAAGTTCTAAAAATCACACTATGATGATAAGACTATGACAAAATTTAAAGAGGTACTCTCATCCCTATGTATCCATTGTTATGCGAGCAGTGATGGAGAGGAAGCCTCACTCACAAGCCGATAACGAGACATTAAGGAGTGCTGGTTGGGATAATTGACTTTGTCAAATGCAAAACAAAACTTGAAAAATTCAAATATTCGATAATACACCACAAGTCACATATAAAAACAAGACAACACACAATGCCCCTTGAAGCTCAAAACAACTAAAAACTCGAATGTGGGTAGAGCATCACACAACCACAACACAACGAAAATACCAACAATTCGAAAATACCAACGAAAATACCAACAATTTGAAAACAAACCCGAATGTGGGTAGAGCATGTAAGTTTAATAAATTCTAAGTAAACATGACTTCACCAAATATGCTTGACTATCAAGTATTCATCGACTATTTCTCAAGTTGTACTAACTTCACATTTTTGGTATAGGATTGTCATTATTGGTTTTGATTGGTAGATTTTGGTTTGAAAAGGAATATATACTATCACATAAACTATTGTATTGATAGCCTTCTTCCAAATAAGAAGACCTATCAGTGCTTGTTATAGAGAGACAAATTGAGCTCTTCAAAAATGAAATATGAAAGGAGCTAAACTAGTATGTCGTAATGTGGCAATGCATGATTGGTTGAAAAGTGAGTTTAAAACTGGTTGAATCCTTTGCCTTCTTCTTTTGGGTTCTTCTAGGAGTATTTGTTTGAACTTTCCATTGATTCCTTACTTTTCCTATTATGTACTCTCCTCTAACCTCTTGTCTCTTTTTCCGTACTCTAGGCATGTTACTAGGTGAATGAGGCTAGTGAAATCATTTAAGGCACATACATGTAGAGGTTTTATATTGTCCCCTTGTTCACCTCCGTTTTCATTTGGTCTCTTACTAATTCTCATCTTTCACTTATAGTCACAAATATTTCTTTTTATTGTCATTTTAAAGATGATTTCAAAAGTAAATTTGAACTCTTTATTTTGCTATCTTGTATTTGACAAGACCTTAGCCATTATTTGGCTCTTCTTTTTTCTAGGAGTTCACAGGTCTTTATCATTATATTTATCATGGCACTCACTTTTTAATGTGCTCAATGGGACGTGGAATCAAATGATTTTTGAGGTAAAGAACAAGACGACTAACTTTTGGAATTGGATCCAATATAATAAGCTTCTTGAAAATCGAAAAAAGTTTGAATTTAAGATTTAATGATTGATGTGAAGTTATATTTTGATCAAGGACCACAAAAACATGAAGTTAGGTCCCAAGGACCACAAACATGTGGATATGATATTAAACCCAAGTGACACAAGATAGTGATTATTAATAAAATAGGGATTTAGGAAGTAATTAAAAAAGGCTATCATTATCCATGCCACACCGAAGTATATTAACTTGCAAGTGTATTGTGATGACTTTAGTTTGCATGGTCACATGCAAGTCCAAGTCATATAGAGAGAACAAAAAATGAGTGAGAGCACATAAAAGAGGAGAGAGAAGGAGCTAAGGATCAATCTCCAATCAACAACTCTTGTCAACTTCATCAAGCTCATTGAGTATCCTTATTTTTAGAGGGTAATCCATTGAGTCTCAAAATGTTGACACACAAGTTGTGGTAGTAAAAAATATTCCAGTTACACATGTTGAACCTCAACTCTATGGACTTGCGTAGGCAGGATGTACCTATGTGTGGCCTAACTCTAAGTAGCTTGATATATCCTTATTTGGTCTAGTGATCCTTGGGCTTTATCCATTGGAAAATTTTACAATGTTATGCACTCTTTTCGAATTGGACCACTAAAACAAGTGTACATTTAAAATTGACGTGCAACTTCGATAAGGGCCCAAATGGGAACATGTGATTGATTGAGATGAGAGAAGTTTTATTTCCTCTCTCTAAGAGGGAGCTTCTTTTATTACCTTCCATCCCCCTAGTTAGCAAGTAAACATAGTTCACCATAGAGACCATTGACTCTCAATTGAGTTAGGTGAGGATGTGCTCTTTATCTCATCAACTATAGTTGCCATTACCAAGTTAGCTATGGCATACATTCATACCTATAAAGTATACACATGCTCATAATAACATTAAAAAACATTTGGAGTATCCTTTGAGGGGTGCACCTATAAGAAATCATCTATATAATGTACTTTCAAAGGATATTAAGAAATAGCCTTTCTTTATATACTATAAGGCCATAAAATGACCACTTTTACTTTACTAAACTTATCAATTTTTTTCAAAGTGTAATTTAAAAATCCCTTTGTAAATATAATCATGTAGATGAAATATAAATCACAGCGTTTATCATGTAATAACGTTAAAAAACCTTTATCCAGGTGCAACCCCAAGTACAGAATCCCAGTTTGCCCCCTACATCAAGTACTGCTGTAGTCCAGGAGAAGAAGTTTCTTCTCAAGCAGATTAAGCCACCCGAATTTGACGGGAGAGGCAAGTCCATCCAAGCAGATGCTGAAATTTGGATTGAATCCATGGAGGATTACTTTGAAGCAGCCAATACGGCACCCGCCAACCAGGCTATACTCGCCAAGCTAAAGCTCACTGGCAAAGCCAGGCTTTGGTGGAAGCAATGGTGCAGGATCAAGGGATTGCGGAAGGATCTGTTACCTGGGAGAAGCTGAAGAAAGCCATGCAGAGAAGATACTTACCACCTATGTATCGCACGTAGAAAATGAATGAGTTCTACGAGCTAAAACAGCTGGGACTCACTCTTGAAGCATACTACTCCAAATTTGTTTCACTTCTTAAGTATGCGCCACAGATGGACATGACATAGCAGGTGTCAAAATTTTGTGCTGGTTTAAACCCACCAGTGAATACTCGTCTCGAATCTATGCGCCCATCAGATCTACAGGACGCACTCATTCGAGCTGCCCCTATAATTCAGGAGGTGTAGGCTAGAACAAGAGGTAACAAAACTTGGTCTTATAATGACCCGAACAGAGGAACATTTAGGCCTCAAATGAAGAGAGTTCAAAATCAGGGACAAAGAAAGAAAGCAAGGACTAACAATGTCAACAACTTTGTTCCTACTCAAAGCAATGTCTGAAACCTCCGTTATTTCCACTGCAACGAGCCCGGTCATTTCAAGAGGCAATGTCCCAAGCTTGGAGGAGCACATCGCCAAGAACCATTCCAAGGAACTGGTGGCCGTGATCAGGGAGCCGCTACTCGAGGTAGAGGAAGAACCGCCTGCATTGCCAATAGGCAGAGGTGCGAAGAAGAAGAAGATCCAACCATGGAAGCAGAGTTTGAAAGGGCGACAATCCATGCCGCTCTACACATGAAAGGGCCGAATTGCCAGTTTTCGATGATTCAGACACCATCGGACTATCAAGGTAAAGGTTTCAAGACCTTCATTGATTGTGGCAGTACACATTCCTTTATCTCACCAGCTTGTGCAAAAAGATTAGGAATAGCCACAGTAGATGCACCTATCTTGCTTGTGGAATTGGCAAATGGTCATGAGGTTACTTGTACCAGGCAAATTGCTAAGGTGGAATTCTTTTTGGGAGGAAAGGCGACTTCGGTCAAATTCAAAGTCATGAATTTAGGTATCCATGAGTGTCTACTCAGAATGGATTGGCTTAAACCTAATGACGCCCACATTCATTGTGGAAAGGGCCAAATTTCCTTTCAAAACTTTGAAGGGGATTTAGTCACAACTCAAGGTGAGGCTGGAGTGCCAAAAATTCAATTGGCCAAGGCATCTCGGATTATAAAGGGAGTCAGAAAGGGACTACTTGTCCACTTGATTAAGCTCAACAAGTTAGATCAGAAGCAGGAGTCTAGTGAAGGACCTTCATGGCTAAAGGAATACGTGGATGTATTTCCTGAAGAATTAACAGAACTCCCGCCTCAAAGAGAAGTGGATCATGAGATTAAGCTAGTACCAGGAGCTGCGCCAATTGCAAAGAGACCTTATAGGATGTCTATACCGAAAGCAATTGAGCTGAAGGAACAACTCAAGCAACTGCTAGATCAGGGCTACATCCGTCCTAGCAGTTCACCATGGAGAGCTCCAGTACTGTTCCAGAAAAAGAAAGATGGAACACTTCGACTATGTATTGATTACAGAGGGTTAAATCAATCAACTGTCAAGAACAAGTACCCTATTACTAGAATAGATGAGCTTCTTGATTGTCTTCAAGGTGTGAATATTGATCTCAAGTCTGATTACTATCAGATAAGGATCAAGAAAGAGGATATCCCAAAGACGGCCTTCAATACAAGATATGGACACTTTGAGTTTCTAGTTATGTCATTCGGGCTTACGAATGCACCTGCCACCTTCAACAAGTTAATGCAGGATATCTTTAGGCCATATCTTGATGACTTCGTACTTGTCTTCTTAGACGACACTTTAGTCTATTCTAAACAAGAAGAAGATCATGAACCCCAACTTTGGATTGTCCTTGAGACAATGTAGGCACATAAGCTGTATGCTAAAATGAAGAAGTGTGCATTCTTCAAGCGTCAGATTGAATATCTAGGATTCATCGTATCAACGGAAGGAATCTCAGTGGACCCAGCCAAGGTCAGGGATGTGCTAAAATGGCCAATACCAACAACTGTCAAAGAAATACGCAATTTTTTTGGATTGACAGGATGGTATAGGGTCTTCATAAAAAACTATGCTTTGATTGCAGCACCTCTGACGGACTTACTGAAGAAGCAAACTTCCATTGCATGGTCAACTCCCGAACAAACTAGCTTGGACAGATTGAAACAAAGTTTGGTATCAACACCTATCCTAAAGCTTCCATACCTCAGTAGGGAGTTCGAGGTAGTAACTGATGCTAGCACACTTGCCTTAGGATATGTGCTCATGCAGGAAGGTCATCCTGTAGCATACTCTTCAAGGAAACTGAAGAGTCATGAGAAGAATTATCCTACCCATGATCTAGAATAATTAGCTATCATCCATGCTCTAAAGCTTTGGAGACACTACCTATTGGGTAACAAGTTTACACTAGTGACTGATCATAAGAGTCTCAACTGGATCTTTACCCAGAATGAGCTCAACATGAGGCAACATCGGTGGATTGAAGTGTTGGAGGAGTATGACTTTGAAATCAAGTACCGACCAGGAAAAGAGAATGTAGTTGCCGATGCACTCAGTCTCGCAAGGCATTCCTTAATTCTCTAATCTTGCAAAATCCATCAACAGCTAGATCTCTCTAGCTACAAAGGTATCTATGCCAAACAATCCAATACTTGAGTTAGCTAGAGAGGAAGTATGTTGTAACGTGTCCACTAGTATCATCCAAGACACGTCTTAGCAGTCCATCAGAAAGGATGTCTAGAAAGCTCCGCCCGACACTCCCATGGAATGTTGCGGGATTTGCGATCTAGGGCTTTCCACGTCTGCCACGTAGCGGAAGTATTCCGGCCGTTTCCACTTAGGATTGACCTAGATTAGGGTTTTCCTGATTAGTCATTTCCTAACAGCAACTAGCGTCGGACCCAAGCGAACTACTTTACGCAGAAACGCCAGGTCCGAAGCGGATTCACACTGCACTTGGTTCAAGGAGAATGGGATACGAGACAGATGCAAAGCTCAACCTCTCTGCCATAAGGCATAGTCCCATTCCGTCCCCCTAAAACAGCGTAAACCGAGATAAGACATATCTCTAGGTCAACTCTTTTGTTGTTCGTGTCCTTTGATGATCATCCTGCTGCTCCTCGTGATTTGAGAAAAGTTTCCGGCCAACCAGGACCACCCAACCGTAGGACGGACCCATGGCCCATCCTCCGCACTTTCCTCGAGTTGTTTTAGTTATGTAATTTCTAACACATTAGTTGGACATGTAACAACTAGCTTCTTTAATTAATCCATTAAGCACTGGTTCCCTCACGTAATCTTATCATTTGACATAGAAAAACAATATCAGACAAGTTCTTTAATAATAGGTCATCATATTTATCTTTGAAATACAAGGAGTTCCGCCCCTAGCCTTATGCACAATCCGCCCGAAGGCTATCCAGCAATCCACAGGGATCACTATTCCAAGTTTTTGCTCGTAGACTAGTATGCGGGCCTTGAGATCCAATCCTGAGTCACGTTAGCCTCTTGTGTAGGACCTTGAAGGCGAGGGATTTACAGCCAGAGCCCCCCCTGGCACCCAAGCGTCCTCTTGCTCCAAGTAGCGCTCAACGGAGAGACCTCTCGCTGCGGGTTTGGTCCATCTTCCCAGCGCGATCAACAAACCCCCTTGGTTAGGGTCAGGTAGGCAGTCGGGGGTAACTGAAGCTACCTCTCCCTTCAGGCCTTCAACCTGAAGTATAGATATTCATTTATTTTGTAATTCATTGGTCAAACAAGTCAACAGTGCTCTAAAATCTCTAGCAAGCATAAACATTTCCATTGATCGATTTTTGTTGTTGGCAAACTGCTAAGGAATGAATCCTTCCTTTTGAATGCATCCAGCACTCGATCCGGGGTGTCTTGGAACTTGGCAAGATCCCTTATATTGTGGGTTAGGGTGTATCCTATTAGCCCAACTTGGTCAAACCTTAAAGTTCATTGGGTACTTCAGTTTGTGGTTTTTAATCTCCAATTAATCTTCCTTACCCAAGGAGGATATCAAAGTACACATCCTCTTGCAAGATAACTTTTCATAAGGATCCACCATCCTTGTTGCGAGAATTCGGCCTTCCTTCTTGTGATCCAATCAGAAGACCATATGACTTCGTTCTTGCTGTGCAAGTGCCGCATCGTACTATGTAATAATGGAATCACGAATCAATCTGTTTCAGGTTCTTTAAGCTGACGTTGTTAGACCTAGGGTTTCCTAGCTTCATTCTTGTAAGAATCTCAGGGACAAACCCTAGTTCCTTTTTCGATTACAATTTACTGACCCTACATTCAGGGAATGTGGACAAGTATTTAAGGTATAGACGTTTCTTGGAATTTTCACTCATTCCCAACGAATATTTCGTAGCATAGGTATTTTTAAGTTTCATTTGGTTAACTCTAGAAGGTAATTCTGAGATTACTTCCGTATGATTTGTTATCTACATGTCAATTGACTTTTCAATCCTATACTTTATCGATTCGAGGTTAGGTTAAATCCAACTAATCTTCCCTTTTCTTTGCGAACAGACTCATGCTAAATAAGCAACCTTTTCCTTGCTAAGTTATGCAGTTAACAACGATAATTTCCTAGAGTTTATGCATCGTAAGAATCCTTTCATGATTTGCATTTTCCATGCATAAAACTATTTGAAAAAAAATTACGCTTATGCTTTATTTATTTTTCATGTTCCATTAAACTAAATTCCTTCGTCGTGAACAACTAGGAAAAAATATATCCTATCCCTAACAATTCATTTTGCATGATTGAATTACAACGATATAAAATTAAGAAGGAGAAACATGGGTTTGGGGTGAGATATCCACATGGATACCGGTAGATGACCCTTCCGCGAGACTGCGCCTTGGACTTTCTTAGGAGGCATCGCAATTGTAGTCCTTCGGATGTGAAAATAGCTTTACACTTCTTTTCCGGAATTCGACCGTTGCTCCCTTGCACCGCAATACTTTTCTTCTCTTTTTCGAGTACGGGAAAAAAAATCAAAGTCCCAAGGGTATTTTGAAAAGATAAGGAACAGCTAAGGGTTTTAACCACGGGAGAAATGGGGAGTAATTCCTAAGTCCAAGAGAAAGGCTTAAGGAATTTTATAAAGCACGCAAATTTTTAAAACCCACGGGAAACATGGGAGGGTTAAGCAAAAAAGAAACCTTAGGATCTTTAAACACGAGGGGTCTTCAATATGTCACGAGGGAAGGGAGATGAGGAATTTTACACACACAGGGGGTGTTTTTGGCTTAAGGGATAAGAGGGATGATAAGACACGGGGAAAAGGGTTTCAAAGCTCAAAACAAAGAGTTTAAAGGTTAAGTTGTTGAGATATCGAGCTCCACTCGTGATATGCCAGGGTGACCGTTGTGCATTTATGTCACCACGTGTCAGTTGCAGATGCGGTTGGTACACTGCCCATGAATAATAGCTAGATGACAGCTATCCTTATCTACTCTAGTTCGTGGCTCAGTTAGTATGCCACCTTAGTTATTTGAGTTTGGTTTGAGACCCATATATAGGGTTCTTCTATTTCTTTGTATTAGAGTTCTTTTTGGCTAACACAACTAAGAAGAGGAAAACTATTTTCAGCCTCCACCCTTGTGTGTATTCCCCCATTGTGCAAGCAAGAAAGCTACAAGTGAGACTCCGTTCTTCTCTCCCACAAACTTGACATGGTATCAGAGCCTTGTTTGTGGTAAGGAGCTCAAGAAATCAAGCTAAGCTTGCGGTGTTCTGGTAAGAGGAGCAGTGTTGCTTTCATTTTCTGTTTTGGGAGCAGATCTCTGCAGTAGCACAGCCGAAAATTGCAAGAGTGCATTGTCTCAGGTTGAGACGCCCTTCGCAGTGAAGCAAGAGGGCAGTATATGCTGCAGGATAGGCTTTAGCCCTTGGCGACCCTGTTTTTTTTATTTGAGGCCATTTCGGGGCCTGTTTTGGAGGCGGAAGTTTTCTGCATGCACTCAGGAAAAGGTCCTGTTTTATGCTGTGCGACCACTGTTCTGCAGGTCGGTGAAAAGTTACTGTAGAAATTGCATCGTATGCTTGTGCGCAGAGACATTGGGAGTTTCAGAATCATCCTTGGTTTCTGTTTATGCAAAATCGTCACTAGGAAGTGACTATGTGGTCAAATACCACTTTCACCAATTTTGCAGATTTGCCCTTGTGAGGGTGAAGCTGAGTTTTTGCAGTGACAGAATTTTTTGCAGTGTTCTGTAATGGCGTTTGATTCTCTTTCACAGATTGTAACTGAAAAGCTTGACAAGAACAACTTCCAGGCATGGAAGTTTAGAATGACGAATTTCCTTATGGGAAAAGGATATTGGGAATTTGTGTAAAATATTACACGGCGCAGCGAACAGAATCTGAGAAAGAGATAGAGAGTACACAACAGATAAGAGAGGAATCAGTAAATTCTTTAAATCCAAACAACTGATACAAAGATGGCTCTGTCCACCCGTGCGCTTCCACTGTGTGAAGCTTAGATGGCGATCTAGATAGAAGATAGGTGAAGAGCTTAAGGCTAGTTGGAACAACAACTCTGACTAGGTGAAAGATGAGTCAGAGATGGCTGCGAAGAGGTTTAGCTTTTATAGCCCGCGAAGGTCGTTAGGTCGGCCTGCTGACCGACCTACCATATGAGCCTCCACTAGTCGGCCAGGGAATATTCCAGGGAATATTCCCTTTACCATCGGGCCAGGGGCGCTGCCCCCGGACCCCACAATAGGGGCCCCTTTTAACTCCCTTACACCGCAACTCGATGCAATGCACCTCGAGTTGCTACCAGCTTAACCACTCCGTCTAACCCAAAGATTAGACCCACAACAGTCACCTTTTTGCCATCCGGTCACATAGACCTCATCTGATATACAAGTCAGGACTCAACCAATGTCCGGGCTCACATTTGGCTTCTCTCATAATGGGGGCCTTACAAGTTTGAGCACCATGGATCATTGGTAGCACCTTATGAGGGTGGGGCATTGATCATATCTAACAATTTGTTGCAGGAAATGAAGAAGAACCAGTTCTTCCTGATGTTCCCAATCAACAGCAAATGTAGGCATTCAAATCATGGCATGAGAGAGCCAGGAAAGTTATGTACTGGCTGTCTATCAATATTTCAGACTCTATGATTGTGCATATTCAGGATGCAAGTACGCCAAAGGAGGCATGGGATACTTTGTCAAAAATGTACAGCACAAATACTCAAGCCAGAAAAATGCAGCTCAAGCAAGAGTTGCATAATGTGCAAAGAGAAAGTATGAGCATCAATGACTACCACATGAAGGTGAAGAAAATTGAAGATGCACTTGCTTCCATTGGGTCGCCAATGGAAGATGATGATTTAGTTTCTGTGACCTTGAATGGTCTAGGAAAGGATTATGCACAGTTCCGAACATCCATTTCCGTCCGTGAAAGATTTCCTGATTTTGAGGAGTTGATTGCTCTTCTAATTTATGAGGAGCAGAGAAATGGTGGTGCATCTTCTTTAGGAGGAACTTCAAAAGAAGCTGTCTTCTACTCAAATGCTGGAAGAGGTAGAGGTAGAGGTAGAGGAGGCCGATTTGGAGGCCGTGGTAGAAATCAGAATATGAAGCAAACTCAAGAAAACCAGTCCTATGGAGGAGGACGTGGTAACTCTAGAGGCAGGGGGAGCCAAAGAGGTCGTGGTGGATGGCAAAGAGGCCAAAAGTCAGGTCCTTAGGCAGATCAAAAGTGGTTGTGTCTTTTTTTGCCCTTTGAGCATTCACTTGTGCAGATTGAGCCTCAGTTGTTTTAGTTACATGCATATCCTTGGGGTGAGAGCTACGGGTTGTGTTATGTCCCACGTCTTGGACATTCGGAAGCTTAGATAGAGATTGGGATTGAGTAGCTGCACTTGATGACTGCTATTGTGCTTCCTATGTCCATTTAGGGAAAGAGGGTGTAGGAGACTTGGGACTCCTAAGTGACTTTGACACTGGCTAGATGATTTGCTTGTGGCTGTTAGATAGTTGTTCCATTTTCTTCCTTGAGCAATTGGCCTTATCATGAGTAGCATTGTGCCTATGATGCTCATTATCCTCTTGGAAAGTCAAAGGCTCCTTGGGCACTAATGGTCTTTATGTACACTCAATTGAATGCTACTACTGTGGTAAAATGGGTCATATGGCTAAAGACTGCTACAAAAAGCAGAATGACATCATGAATGGAAAATTGCAACAAGGGAATTATGCATCTTCTAGTAGATAGGGTGATGACAGAAATGAGCATTTGTTCATGGTGCAGCACATGAATAATTCTGTGACAAGTGCAGAAGAAAGCAACAATGTATGGTATGTTGACTTAGGTGCATCAAACCACATGACAGGTCATGCAGAATGGATGGAGGATGCAAGGAAAATGGAAAAACCAGGATTTGTGGAGACTGGTGATGATACTGCACATCCTATTGTGCAGATTGGAAAAATTCCTTTGTCTATGCAGGATAGGAAAAAGAAATACATGTCCGATGTATTTCATGTCCCGAATATAACCAAGAATCTGGTTTCTGTTGGTCAAATGGTTGAGCAGGGCTTGCAGGTCAGATTTAATCCTCATGGATGCTTTATTGAGGATATGAAAAATAAAGGTCGCTTGATAGCAAAAGGAAAGAAGAAGGGCAGAATGTTTACGTTGGATGCAGACATGCTTGAATTGAGTGCAGCAATGTTTGCACATGGGACCGGTGTAGTTGCAGATATTGATATCTGGCATAAACGCATTGGTCATGTTAATGTACAGCGACTTAAATCAATGCAGGCCCAAAATATTGTTGCAGGATTACCCAAATTCAAGGTTGCAGAAATGCATAAGGTATTTGAAGCCTGTCAGTTTGGAAAACAGGCAAGGAAACCATTTCCTAGACATGTTCAAGAAAGTAAGAAGCCATTGGAATTAATCCACTCTGATGTGTGGACTACTAAAGCTGCATCTCTTGGAGGCTGCCATTATTTTATCACTTTTATTGATGACTATAGCAGAAAAGTTTGGGTGTATTTTATGAAAAAGAAAAGTGAAGTTTTTGGGCATTTCAAAACTCTTAAAGCTATGGTTGAAAAAGAAACAGGCCTGCAAATAAAATGCCTAAGGTCAGATGGAGGGGGAGAGTACCTCTCAAATGAGTTTGCAAGGTTCTTGCAGGAGCATGGCATAAAGCAGCAATATTCATGCAGTCATACCCCACACCAAAATGGAATTGCAGAAAGAAAAAACAGGCATATTGGAGAGGTATCTCGTGCCATGCTCAATGAAAAAGACCTGCCAGATTTTTATTGGGCTGAAGCAGTTGCTACAGCAGTCTACATAATGAACAGGACTCCCACTGCAGCAATACATGGAATGACTCCAGAGGAGAGGTATAATGATAGGAAACCAGATATTTCTCATTTGAAAATATTTGGTTGCATTGCCTATGTTCATGTGCCAGATGAGTTGAGATCCAAGTTGGATCCAAAAGCTGAGAAGTGCATCTTTATTGGTTACTCTCTGCAGCAAAAAGGGTATAGATGCTATAACCCTTATACTCGTAAGTTTACAGTGAGTAGAGATGTTGTTTTTGATGAGATGAGTAGCTAGTATAAACCAGTAAATGTGATTGATGATGTAGATGCACAACATGGTAATGCTGCACAGAATTCACAGTAGCAATCACAAAATATTAGTGGACCTGGAGTGTCCTCTAGCAGTGGTTCACATTCTTCGCCATGGACAGGCAGATTGAGATCAGGAGAATCTTCTCAAAGCAATGCAGATAGTGGTATGCAGGTTTCATGAAAAGGAAAAGAGAAGGTAGATCAGCCCATGTTTGATGTGAATGCAGGTCACTCTTATGTGGATGGTGAATCTAGTGGATCAGAACAGAGCATTGATGATGAGTTGGGTATCCCCTCTATTGTTACACCTGGAGTAAGGAAGACTAGGGATGTTTTGAGAGCACCTGGAAGTGAGCCTACTTTGTGTAGGTCTACCAGAGCTAGGTATCTTGTGGATAGGCTGAAATATGATGGATTTACAGCCATCCACTATGCATATATGGTCAAAGTGATACAGGAACCAGAACCCACTTCTTTTGAGCAAGCCATGGGAAAAGAAAAATGGGAGAAAGTCATGGATGAAGAAATGGATGCCTTGGAAGCAAATGCTACATGGGAGTTGGTACCTTTGCCTAAAGGTAAGAATGCAATTGGCTGTAAGTGGGTTTATAAGGTGAAGCACAATGCAGATGGTTCTGTGAACAGATACAAGGCAAGACTAGTAGTCAAGGGGTATGCACAAACATATGGCATTGATTATGAAGAAACATTCAGTCCGGTTGCAAGAATGGCAACCGTAAGAGCAGTCATTGCTATGGCTGCATCAAAGGGATGGTCTTTACATCAGATGGATGTAAAGAATGCCTTCTTGCATGGTGATTTGCAAGAAGAGGTCTATATGGAGCAGCCACCAGGTTATGTGCATGCTATTCATCCTGAGTTTGTTTGCAGGTTGAAGAAAGCCTTGTATGGCTTGAAGCAAGCACCTAGAGCATGGTCTGACAAGATAGGACAGTATCTTGTCACTATTGGCTTTCAGATTTCCAAGGCAGATTTCTCACTTTATGTGAGAAAAACAGAGAAATGTATTATGCTGCTTGTCATTTATGTTGATGATTTGATTATGACAGGTGACAGTGATGAAGATATCCTTCATGTGAAAATGCTATTGAAGCAAAAGTTTGAGATGAAGGATTTGGGAGAGCTGCATTATTTCTTGGGCATTCAGGTGATTACATCACCAAGTGGGATACATCTCTTGCAGAGGCAGTATGGATTGGACATGCTGTCCAAATATGGGATGACAGGCTGTAAGCCTATTTGAGTTCCTTTGGAGCAGAATGTGAAGCTGAGCATAGATGCAGGTGAGCTTCTGGAAGACCCTACTATGTATAGATGCATAGTAGGAAGCTTGATTTATATGATTATTACCAGGCTAGATTTGAGCTATGCTGTTGGATTGGTAAGTCAGTTTATGCAGGCTCCAAGGAAACTGCATTTGGATGCGGCTAGACGCATACTCAGGTATGTGAAGTCGACATTGCAGTATGGACTATTTTATGAGACTGGGGTTCAGATACAGTTGCATGGATACACCGATGCTGATTGGGCTGGTAGCATTTCTGATAGACGATCTACCAGTGGATATGTGTTCTCCTTTGCGAATGCTGCAGTCACTTGGAGCAGCAAGAAACAGTCTACAGTTGCCTTATCCAGCACAGAGGCTGAGTACAGGGGTGCAGCAATGGCTGCATGTGAGGTAGCTTGGCTGCATAAGCTACTTTATGATATGCATCAGCCTACAGATGGGCCAGTTGTCATTTATTGTGACAACATGAGCAGTATACACTTGGCAAATAACCGAGTCTATCATGCTAGAACAAAGCACATTGAGGTGCATTATCACTATGTGCGGGAGAGGGTTTTACTAGGTCTTATTGATCTAGTTTATGTCAGCACAGAGGATCAAGTAGCTGACATATTCACGAAGGCATTGGGCGCAGAGAAGCTGCGCAAGTTCAGAGACTGCTTGGTGTGCAGGAATTGGGATTGAGCTCGAGGGGGAGTGTTGAGATATCGAGCTCCACTCGTGATATGCCAGGGTGACCGTTGTGCATTTATGTCACCACGTGTCAGTTGCAGATGCGGTTGGTACACCGCCCATGAATAATAGCTATATGACAGCTATCCTTATCTACTCTAGTTCGTGGCTCAGTTAGTATGCCACCTTAGTTATTTGAGTTTGGTTTGAGACCCATATATAGAGTTCTTCTATTTCTTTGTATTAGAGTTCTTTTTGGCTTACACAACTAAGAAGAGGAAAACTGTTTTCAGCCTCCACCCTTGTGTGTATTCCCCCATTGTGCAAGCAAGAAAGCTACAAGTGAGACTCCTTTCTTCTCTCCCACAATCTTGACATAAGTCACGGGAGGTATGGAAGGGTTTTGAAAGGCATGAGAAGGGGGTGAAAAGGGCCTTAAGAGATTCAAAATCCAGAGGGGGGGGGTTTGAAAGGGAAGGTTTACAAGCCCATAAGAAAAAGGCTTAAGGGTCTTAAAAAAAACCGGGGGAAATAAATGGTGCTTAAGGGTTTTAAAAACCCAGGGGGGGAGGTAAAAGGGGGCTTAAAAGGGAACACGAGGGGGGTGAAAGGGGGCTTAACTAGCCCCACCCCCTTTAGAAGCTTCTCATTAGAAGCTTCCACAGCTTCTACATGGCAGGGGGTGGATTTTAGTGCCGTGTTGGCGACGCGGACAGGCGGTACTCCAGGGAGACGACGAGGGCTTGCAACTGAAGGTGGCGGTGCTAGACGGTCCTGCAGAGGGTATCACACCCTCAGGAAGGAGAAGACTCACTCCCTCCTTTCAGCATTCGGATGGCATTCAGCATCATCTGTCCCCCACCTTCATGGAGGCAACCCCCTCTATTTAAATAGGGGAAGGGAGGGAGATCCTCCCTCCCGACGTGGCGAGAGGCATGGCCTCCTACACCAACAAGCTCCAAGCGAGAAGCTTCCACTTCTTGCTATTCCCCTCCCCTTCCACCACATCAGTCGGCTGGGGAGGGGAATTTTAAAAAAAATTATATTATCCATTTTTAAAAAAAATAATTATGTTTTATGCAAACGTTACATTCTCTCCCCCTTAGAGGAATCGAGATGTCCTCATCTCAAGGTAAATTGGGGATATTGATGGTTGAGAGTGCCTTCATTTATCCAAGTGGCATCCTCTTCGGGATAATATTTCCATTGGACAAGGCATTCTCTCAGGGTTCTGGTTCTTAGTTGTCTCTCCCTAACATCTAAGATCCTATCAGGCCTTAGTTCAAGGACTCCTTGACTAGGCATTACAATTTGTTGATCGTCAAGTACATGGTTAGGATTAGGTACATAATTTTTCAATAGGCTAATGTGGAATACATTATGAACTTTTAGGAAGGGTTAATTCAATGCAACATAACCCAAAGAGCTAACTAGGGTTAGCACGTTGGGGACATTACCTAGTCGTTCGTATTACCAAAGCTAAAACTCCTATACCCTAAAGACTTGCCCACATTCACGGAATGTAGGGAAAGTAGGACATACTCGTGAGAAAAGATCTAGGGTTTTTACCCTAAGAATGTCCCGCTAAAAAGATGAAACTCGGAACCCTAGGACCGACAATGTCGGCCTAATGCAAACAGGAACGGATTGTCATATCTAATCATGATACCATGATTAGAAGACATTGTTGATGGGTAGAATAGTCCCATAGATTAGGTGCAACACTTGGCAACAAGTTGTAGAGTCGCCTGATCTTGAGATTAGATCACAAGGGAATGGCCAATTCCTCGGAATGAGATTGGCGGATTCTTACGCAAGTTTATCTTACAAGAGGATGAATAATTGTCCTGATATAGTACCTTTCTTGGGTAAAGTGACCAAGATACGGGGATTAGATATTTGCTTGGAAGCAAAAGACCAATCAATGACTTGGAATAACATATGAACTTAAGGTATTGATTAAGTTGGATTAATAGGGTACGGCCCTAACCTAGAATATAGGGGATCTTGCCAAGTTTCAATTGATCCTGAATCGAGTGCTGGATGCATTCGGAAAGAAGGATTCACTCCTTAGCAGTTGGCCAAAAATAACAACCAATGGAATTGTTTGTGCTTGTAACAGTTTTAAGAGCACTGTTTTGCTTTGTTTGCTCAAAGAATTAAAGGATAAATGGATATCTAATGATTCAGGTTGAAGGCCTTGAGGAGAGGCAGCTTCAATTACCCTCAACTGCCTACCTAACCCTAACCAAGGGGGTTTTTAACCACACCAAGAAGGTGGCCCGAACCCGCCACGAGAGGTCTCTCCGTTGAGCGCTACTTGGAGCAGGAGGACGCTTGGGTGCCAGAGGAGGGCTCTGGCTGTAAATCCCTCGCCTTCCAAGCCCTGCACAAGAGGCCAACGTGACTCGGGATTGGATCTCAAGACCCGCATACTAGTCTACGGGCAGAATCTTGGATTAGTGATCCCTGTGGATTGCTAGATAGCCTTCAGGCGGATTATGGATAAGCCTACGGGCTGGACTTTATGTATTTCAAAGATAAATATGATAACTTGTTGAAAAGGAGCTTGTTTGACATTGTTTTTCTATGTCAAGTGCTATGATTACGTGAAGAAACCAGTGCCTAATGGGTTAATTAAGGAAGTTGATTGATACATGTCCAACTAAATGTGCTAGGTAATTAAATAACTAAAACAACCTGAGGAAAGTATGAAGGATTGGCCATAGGTCCGTCATACGGATGGTTGGTCCCGGTTGGCCGGGAACTTTTTTCAATCATGATGGATAGCGAGAAGATCGTTTCAAAGGATACGAACAGAAAAAGGGCACTGACCTAGAGTCTAAGTTATAAAGGATCCCGATTTACGCTATTTTAGGGGAATGGAATGGGACTATGCCTTATGGCAGAGAGGTTGAGCTTCGCATCCCTCTCGTTTCCCATTCTCCTTGAACCAAGTGCAGCGTGAATCCGCTTCGGACCTGGCATTTCTGCGTAAAGTAGTTCACTCGGGTTCGACGCTAGTTGTCGTTAGGAAATGACCAATAGAGAAAACCCTAATTCAGGTTGGTCCTAAGTGGAAATGGTCGGAATACTTCCGCTACGTGGCAGACACGAAAAGTCCTAGATTGCAAACCCCGTAACATTCCATGGAAGTACCGGGCAGAGCTTTCTAGACATCCTTTCCAATGGACTGCTAAGACGTGTCCTGAAGATAACAGGTGGACACGTTACAATTGGTATCAGAGCCAACCAACAAAGGATTTGTTTTTATGAAATCTTAATAAGATGAAGTAAAGCAAATGTTTTTATTCCGAACATTTCCTTACTTTCAATGTTGTCTTGCAGAATTACGAAGCATGGAACAAGTTCTTAGTGTTCCAAGTCATGTTTTTGACTGCGATGCATTCCCCGGTTTATCAACAAAGGGTTGGGATGATGAACATCCTAGAGCATATTTATAATCCATCTCCTTTGTATATGGAACAAAGATGGACGGGTGCCTCAGGAATCTACTATATAGCTGCCCACCGGTTTGCATACCTTCAAACCAACCTAAAGAATATCAAGTGGTTGGAAGACCTGAAAGTCGTGAAGCTGTTCATTTTTGTGGAGGCTCACATAAGCTCAACTTTACATATTCGAGGTCGGAGGGTTGAGCTGAACTCATATGTATATGAGAAAGTGACTCGTGTAATCCCCGCCGACACGATTAAAGTGTTGGGGCGCCATGAGAAGAATGGGTTCCAAAGGAAAGGATACCCTGAACTTCCAATGAGTTACCGATTCCTGAAGATCCATGACTCGAAACCATACTATTATACAGTTCCTGTAGATAAATGTAATACAACATTATTCTCCCCAAACTAAATGTAACAGTTGGCTTATCATCGTAAGAAATGTTGTATTCTGAAAGGGCTATGCCTATATAAATACAATAAGACTTCTTTTTATCAATGTCTGTTTGTTCATGAGAATTGATAAGAAGTTAAGTGGTTAGATTACTTGGTTGATAGCTAAAATGGAAATGAAATATAAATCACAGCGTTTATCATGTAATAACGTTAAAAAACCTTTATCCAGGTGCAACCCCAAGTACAGAATCCCAGTTTGCCCCCTACATCAAGTACTGCTGTAGTCCAGGAGAAGAAGTTTCTTCTCAAGCAGATTAAGCCACCCGAATTTGACGGGAGAGGCAGGTCCATCCAAGCAGATGCTGAAATTTGGATTGAATCCATGCAGGATTACTTTGAAGCAGCCAATACGGCACCCGCCAACCAGGCTATACTCGCCAAGCTAAAGCTCACTGGCAAAGCCAGGCTTTGGTGGAAGCAATGGTGCAGGATCAAGGGATTGCGGAAGGATCTGTTACCTGGGAGAAGCTGAAGAAAGCCGTGCAGGGAAGATACTTACCACCTATGTATCGCACGTAGAAAATGAACAGAGGAACATTTAGTCCTCAAATGAAGAGAGTTCAAAATCAGGGACAAAGAAAGAAAGCAAGGACTAACAATGTCAATAACTTTGTTCCTACTCAAAGCAATGGTTGAAACCTCCGCTATTTCCAGTGCAACGAGCCTGGTCATTTCAAGAGGCAATGTCCCAAGCTTGGAGGAGGACATCTCCAAGCACCATTCCAAGGAATTGGTGCCCGTGATCAGGGAGCCGCTACTCGAGGCAGAGGAAGAACGGCCTGCATTGCCAATAGGCAGAGGTGCGAAGAAGAAGAAGATCCAACCATGGAAGCAGAGTTTGAAAGGGCGACAATCCATGCCGCTCTACACATGAAAGGGCCGAATCGCCAGTTTTCGGTGATTCAGACACCATCGGACTATCAAGGTAAAGGTTTCAAGACCTTGATTGATTGTGGCAGTACACATTCCTTTATCTCATCAGCTTGTGCAAAAAGATTAGGAATAGCCACAATAGATGCACCTATCTTGCTTGTGGAATTGGCAAATGGTCATGAGGTTACTTGTACCAGGCAAATTGCTAAGGTGGAATTCTTTTTGGGAGGAAAGGCGACTTCGGTCAAATTCAAAGTCATGAATTTAGGTATCCATGAGTGTCTACTCAGAATGGATTGGCTTAAACCTAATGACGCCCACATTCATTGTGGAAAGGGCTAAATTTCCTTTCAAAACTTTGAAGGGGATTTAGTCACAACTCAAGGTGAGGCTGGAGTGCCAAAAATTCAATTGGCCAAGGCATCTCGGATTATAAAGGGAGTCAGAAAGGGACTACTTGTCTACTTGATTAAGCTCAACAAGTTAGATCAGAAGCAGGAGTCTAGTGAAGGACCTTCATGGCTAAAGGAATATGTGGATGTATTTCCTGAAGAATTAACAGAACTCCCGCCTCAAAGAGAAGTGGATCATGAGATTAAGCTAGTACCAGGAGCTGCGCCAATTGCAAAGAGACCTTATAGGATGTCTATACCGAAAGCAATTGAGCTAAAGGAACAATTTAAGCAACTGCTAGATCAGGGCTACATCTGTCCTAGCAGTTCACCATGGAGAGCTCCAGTACTGTTCCAAAAAAAGAAAGATGGAACACTTCGACTATGTATTGATTACAGAGGGTTAAATCAATCAACTGTCAAGAACAAGTACCCTATTACTAGAATAGATGAGCTTCTTGATTGTCTTCAGGGTGCGAAGATTGATCTCAAGTCTGATTACTATCAGATAAGGATCAAGAAATAGGATATCCCAAATACGGCCTTCAATACAAGATATGGACACTTTGAGTTTCTAGTTATGTCATTCGGGCTTACGAATGCACCTGCCACCTTCAACAAGTTAATGCAGGATATCTTTAGGCCATATCTTGATGACTTCATACTTGTCTTCTTCGATGAAACTTTAGTCTATTCTAAACAAGAAGAAGATCATGAACCCCAACTTTGGATTGTCCTTGAGACAATGTAGGCACATAAGCTGTATGCTAAAATGAAGAAGTGTGCATTCTTCAAGCGTCAGATTGAATATCTAGGATTCATCGTATCAACGGAAGGAATCTCAGTGGACCTAGCCAAGGTCAGGGATGTGCTAAAATGGCCAATACCAACAACTGTCAAAGAAATACGCAATTTTTTTGGATTGACAGGATGGTATAGGGTCTTCATAAAAAACTATGCTTTGATTGCAGCACCTCTGACGGACTTACTGAAGAAGCAAACTTCCATTGCATGGTCAACTCCCGAACAAACTAGCTTGGACAGATTGAAACAAAGTTTGGTATCAACACCTATCCTAAAGCTTCCATACCTCAGTAGGGAGTTCGAGGTAGTAACTGATGCTAGCACACTTGCCTTAGGATATGTGCTCATGCAGGAAGGTCATCCTATAGCATACTCTTCAAGGAAACTGAAGAGTCATGAGAAGAATTATGCTACCCATGATCTGGAATTGTTAGCTATCATCCATGCTCTAAAGCTTTGGAGACAGTACTTGTTGGGTAACAAGTTTACACTAGTGACTGATCATAAGAGTCTCAACTGGATCTTTACCCAGAACGAGCTCAACATGAGGCAACATCGGTGGATTGAAGTGTTGGAGGAGTATGACTTTGAAATCAAGTACCGACCAGGAAAAGAGAATGTAGTTGCCGATGCACTCAGTCTCGCAAGGCATTCCTTAATTCTCTAATCTTGCAAAATCCATCAACAGCTAGATCTCTAGCTACAAAGGTATCTATGCCAAACAATCCAATACTTGAGTTAGCTAGAGAGGAAGCATGTTGTAACGTGTCCACTAGTATCATCCAAGACACGTCTTAGCAGTCCATCAGAAAGGATGTCTAGAAAGCTCCGCCCGACACTCCCATGGAATGTTGCGGGATTTGCGATCTAGGGCTTTCCACGTCTGCCACGTAGCGGAAGTATTCCGGCCGTTCCCACTTAGGATTGACCTAGATTAGGGTTTTTCTGATTAGTCATTTCCTAACAGCAACTAGCGTCGGACCCAAGCGAACTACTTTACGCAGAAACGCTAGGTCCGAAACTTATTCACACTGCACTTGGTTCAAGGAGAATGGGAAACGAGACGGATGCAAAGCTCAACCTCTCTGCCATAAGGCATAGTCCCATTCCGTCCCCCTAAAACAGCGTAAACCGAGATAAGACATATCTCTAGGTCAACTCTTTTGTTGTTCGTGTCCTTTGATGATCATCCTGCTGCTCCTCGTGATTTGAGAAAAGTTTCAGGCCAACCAGGACCACCCAATCGTAGGACGGACCCATGGCCCATCCTCCGCACTTTCCTCCAGTTGTTTTAGTTATGTAATTATCTAACACATTAGTTGGACATGTAACAACTAGCTTCTTTAATTAATCCATTAAGCACTGGTTCCCTCACGTAATCTTATCACTTGATATAGAAAAACAATATCAGACAAGTTCTTTATTAATAGGTCATCATATTTATCTTTGAAATACAAGGAGTTCCGCCCCTAGCCTTATGCACAATCCGCCCGAAGGCTATCCAGCAATCCACAGGGATCACTATTCCAAGTTTTTGCCCGTAGACTAGTATGCGGGCCTTGAGATCCAATCTTAAGTCACGTTAGCCTCTTGTGTAGGACCTTGAAGGCGAGGGATTTACAGCCAGAGTCCCCCTGGCACCCAAGCATCCTCCTGCTCCAAGTAGCGCTCAACGGAGAGACCTCTCGCTGCGGGTTTGGTCCATCTTCCCGGCGTGATCAACAACCCCCTTGGTTAGGGTTAGGTAGGCAGTCGGGAGTAACTGAAGCTACCTCTCCCTTCAGACCTTCAACCTGAAGTATAGATATTCATTTATTTTGTAATTCATTGGTCAAACAAGTCAACAGTGCTCTAAAATCTCTAGCAAGCACAAACATTTCCATTGATCGATTTTTGTTGTTGGCAAACTGCTAAGGAATGAATCCTTCCTTTTGAATGCATCCAACACTCGATCCGGGGTGTCTTGCAACTTGGCAAGATCCCTTATATTCTGGGTTAGGGTGTACTCTATTAGCCCAACTTGGTCAAACCTTAAAGTTCATTGGGTACTTGAGTTTCTGGTTTTTAATCTCCAATTAATCTTCCTTACCCAAGGAGGATATCAAAGTACACATCCTCTTGCAAGATAACTTTTCATAAGGATCCGCCATCCTTGTTGCGAGAATTCGGCCTTCCTTCTTGTGATCCAATCAGAAGACCATATGACTTCGTTCTTGCTGTGCAAGTGCCGCATCGTACTATGTAATAATGGAATCACGAATCAATATGTTTCAGGTTCTTTAAGCTGACGTTGTTAGACCTAGGGTTTCCTAGCTTCATTCTTGTAAGAATCTCAGGGACAAACCCTAGTTCCTTTTTTGATTACAATTTACTGACCCTACATTCAGGGAATGTGGACAAGTATTTAAGGTATAGACGTTTCTTGGAATTTTCACTCATTCCCAACGAATATTTCGCAGCATAGGTATTTTTAAGTTTCATTTGGTTAACTCTAGAAGGTAATTTTGAGATTACTTCCGTATGATTTGTTATCTACATGTCAATTGACTTTTCAATCCTATACTTTATCGATTTCGAGGTTAGGTTAAATCCAACTAATCTTCCCTTTTCTTTGCGAACAGACTCATGCTAAATAAGCAACCTTTTCCTTGCTAAGTTATGCAGTTAACAACGATAATTTCCTAGAGTTTATGCATCGTAAGAATCCTTTCATGATTTGCATTTTCCATGCATAAAACTATTTGAAAAAAAATTACGTTTATGCTTTATTTATTTTGCATGTTCCATTAAACTAAATTCCT